>NC_059431.1:111743990-112090789 GCF_021028975.2 Sphaerodactylus townsendi | reverse complement strand
CTTTGGTTAGCTGGGGGGGTCATGCCGGATCCTGGCCTACAGATGGAGGCACAGATCTCCTCTGTGGCACATAGTGCCTTTTATCAGCATCAGCTGGCCACAGTGATCCATGCTCTGACTGTATCCAGGTTAGGTTACTATAATGTGTTTTACACAAGGCTGTCTCAGAAAACAGGCCAGGAAATCCAGCTTGTCCAAACGCATCCAGGCTATTATCCAATATGATTCCCACTGAGGCCCACCTGGCGCCAACTCGGCTTTCCTTTAGATGCCCAGTCAAAACATCTCATCCCAGGGGTGAAAGATGTGTACTGGCTGCACATTGGTTTCCAGGCAGAATTCAAAGGGCTGATTCTTACCTTTAAACCCCTAAGTAGCTTGGGGCCAGGGCACTTAAAGGACAGCCTCTTCTCATATTGTTTGGCCCACCAGTTAAGATTTGTCAGAAGAGGAAGAGTTGGATTTATATCCCCACTTTCTCTCCTATAGGAGACTCAAAGGGGCTTACAAACTTTCCCTTCCCCCCTCATAACAAACACCCTGTGAGGTAGGTGGGCTGAGAGAGCTCACAAGAACTGTGACTAGCCTAAGGTCACCCAGCTGGTGTGTGTTGGACTGTACGGGCTAATCTGAATCCCTCAGATAAGCCTCCACAGCTCAGGCAGCAGAGCGGGGAATCAAACCTAGTTCCTCCAGATTAGAGTACACCTGCTCTTAACCACTACGCCACTGCTGCTCCAGGGCTTTTTCAGTAGTGGCACCTGGTTGAGGAATATGATTCCCACTGAGGCCCACCTGGCGCCAACTCGGCTTTCCTTTAGATGCCCAGTCAAAACATTTCCATTCACTCAGATTTTTAATTAAGGGGTTGATTTAAAAAAAACCCTCTATTTAAGTTTGTCACTAGTGTTTTATTCGCTGACAGACGATGCCCATGCTCTGTAAATGCCGTGGATACAATACAGCATATCCTCCTAGAATGTCAGCTACACTCTGCATTACGTAGTCACTATATAACCCCGATTATTAAAGCTAAAACAAATTTGCCTTCGGCTTATGTAGTGAAGTATTTACTTAGTGATGCATCTTCTGAGATAACCTTTAGGGTCGCTACATATCTAGCGGAAGTAATATCTCAAAGACGGTACTAAAATGTGTCCCTCGATGTATCAAATCATCTAAATTACATTGATTTAATGTCTGAGGCTCAAGTCATTGTAACAAACATGAGAAGTCGTTCAAATTGGTTTTAATTAACATATGGCTATCACAACAGGTCTCCAGAAAGTTTGTGCATAATTTATCCTAACTTAGTGTATTGGATTCCTCGTTGTATTGTTGTTTATGATACGAACATACTGTATGCAGAATTATTTATGCCTAATAAAGGTTTATTGTATTGTACTGTTTGTCACTGGTTTGCTTTTATGGTCTATGATTTTATGCTGAGCTGGGTTTTTTTGATGCTGAATTTTAATGAATACCTTTTAATGTCTCGTTTTGGTAAATTTTTATTTTTACTTTGTAAGCTGCTCTAGGCAGGAGAGGAATCATCATTTTTTTCTTTTCTTTTTTTTTCTTTGAAAATGCTTTGTAGGGTCACCAGGATCCAGACATTAATTAGCCTCTCTCGAAAAACAAGTACTGTTCTAACTGTATGTCTGGTTAGACAACAGCAATACATTCCTCTATTTTGGAACGTTTACCTGTTACATGTGTTTTCATGTCAACAAGCTAGAGAAATGCTGCATAAAGACACACACAAAGAACAGGAAAGTCTTGTTAAGAACTGAGTGCCAAAGCACCAAAGAACAGTTGTACCAATTCCCGATCAATGAGCTGGAAGAGAACACTATTATGATATGAGAATTGTGTGGTTGGCCTCCCAAGGGCAGGCAACAATGTGGACTAGGGTCAGTGGTGGGTTCCAAAAAATTTAGTAACAGGTTCCCATGGTGGTGGGATTCAAACTGTGGCGTAGCGCCAATGGAGTGTGGCGGGGCACGACGGGGGCGGGGCTGGGCATTCCAGGGGCGGGGCATTCCGGGGCGGAGCTGTGGCAAGGACGCAGCCTCTGCGCCGGTCCTTGGGCAGAAAACGAATGCACACAGGCGCAGGCTGCCACGCACGCCGGTGCACCTCCTGCTAGACTGCTTCAAGTTCTGCGTGCTACTGCTGAGAGGAGGGGCGTAACTAAGGCAAAAATCACGTGGCAAAATCACCAATTAGTAACCCCCTCTCGGCACACACAAATAATTAGTAACCTACTCTCGGGAACCTGTGAGAACCTGCTGGATCCCACCTCTGACTAGGGTGAAGGCAGTGGAAAAGGTCAGAAGAGAAACTTCATCCCAAGTACTGTGATGAAATCCATTAGAGGGCTCACAATACAAGCAAAGTAAAAATGGTGCAGACTGACCTATAGTCCCAGTGGTTGATTTGATCAGCTGATCTTGCTCTGGAACAACAATAGAGTCTGGCTGCTCAAGGTCATGAAGTTCTGCCATCCTGGCTTTCTTCTTTGACAAATACTGTCCTACTGTGAATCCTAGAGCCAACAAGGATCCGTGTTGCATTTCCAGATTCTACAGGGGAATTTAGTTCACATACTGATAAAACATCAACACTTAGAATGTTACGAGTAATTCCACAAGTAAATCATACACACGTTTGACAGGGGCCCTCCCAACAATTAAGTAACTGGCAAAATTTCGACCACCATCAACAGGGCTAACATTTCTAACTTCTCAGCAAAAAAGGATAAATATTACCTCATTTTGGTTGACAATCCTAAGTAAGCCTCAACAGAGACCAGGGGAGGGGGGGGGGGGATCTAAGGATAAATGAACTGTGAAACTAAAACTTGTTCTGTTTTATTGTTAGCGACTGTTGCTGATAAACAAAAAACTGAACTAAACGTTTGTTTAAAATACTTGATGAGTGTTTAAATAAATGTTAGCAAGAAATGCACAGTAGTGCCTTGAGAGCTAATAATTTCAGACCCATGGTTCCAAAAGAAGTGCTTTCTGCTAATGGAATTTGGAAGGAGTCCCTCAATTGCCAATGTCTCTCTGGAGGGGAGGGCAGAAGGGACTTCTGGCTGCCGACTCAGCCGGTGGGGGGGCGGAGCCAGGCAGGGGCAAATCCTCCGTCTCCAGGCGGGGGCCAGCAGAGCCCTGACTTCAGGCGGGGGTGGAACTGAGGGGGGGCAGGCCTTGGGAAGGTGTGACCATGCCCCCAGAGGTGGGGTGGGGTGGGGGTGTGGTCTCGCCCCCAAGTTCACAACCTGCCCCAAAAAACATTTATACCTACGTCACTGAATGAATCCCCTTTCAGTTGCAGAACTGTGTACCATACCCCACATAGTTCCCAAAGGTCCCCAAGTCTCAGCTATTCCAAGGATCAAGAAAAGAGGAAGCATGTCTATAATGCCCTGTTGAATGGACAGACTTCTGTATCTTTGAACTGAAAGCATATGACTAATCCCTTTTGTCGAGCAAACTACAATAACAGCCACCACTGCATCCATCAGCAGCGAATTCCACAATTGACTTACTCATTGTATTGTCGAAGGCTTTCACGGCCAGAATCACTTGGGTGCTGTGTGGTTTCCGGGCTGTATGGTCGTGTTCTAGCAGCATTCTCTCCTGACGTTTCGCCTGCATCTGTGGCTGGCATCTTCAGAGGATCAGATCAGATCCTCTGAAGATGCCAGCCACAGATGCAGGCGAAACGTCAGGAGAGAATGCTGCTAGAACACGGCCATACAGCCCGGAAACCACACAGCACCCAACCGAATTACTCATTGACTAAAGAAGTGCTTCCTTTTGCATGAACTGGATTTGTTTACTGGTAATAATGGAGATGAAATTCTTTATAGTCACTTTCTCTACCACCCGTATGTAATTTTATAAAACTCTTTTCATGTCTCCTCCCCTTAACCGTCTTTTCCCAACGTATTTCGTTACTTTTAATAAAAATAACAAACAAGCAAAGGTAAGTAATGTTACATGATTGTCCTTAGCTGTTTTGATCAGCTGTTGAACCGATGTCTTAAATTCGTTCTCCGATACTGTTGTCAAAACCACTGAATAAAGCAGAGCAGCTAGCTCCCGCATTTCTTCTTTATTCGTATTCATAAGACTCTGAAATGGTTCCGTAGAGAGGAGGGAAGATGTTAAGTATGCATCACTGCCAACCCGCATTTGGTTAATAAATAGACACATTCAACCATCCAACAGTCCTTCTTGAGACAGGAATAGATCACACCTTCCCCAAAGTTACAACTGCAGGAGAAGGAGGAAAAAATATGGTAATGAAGAATTCTATACAGTCATAATTCCTGCAGCCCCGTCTGCTATATCCGTGACATAGGCTCCACCAACATGCAATGCAATGCAAAGCCTTTATTGGCATACAAAAAAAATATTACAAAATCACAGCCTAAACTATATAATCATGTATAAAATCAATCAGACTCTCACTGATGTTCAACGGTTGCATATCCGTATTTCATTCCGAAGCCTTCGTTACATCAAAGAGAAATTTAGCTACCATTTCACAGAAAGCTTCATCTGATCCACCGACATAATCGTGTGCCACACAAGCAGAATGGCGGCTAACACAGCATTGATAACAAAAATATTCAGTGTAGACCCAAGTCCTGAAAAGGACAATGGGAACCAGCCACAAGATGCCCCCCAACCCGGGGGAGAATCTAATATTTCAGTTGCTCTACTGCTGAAACCATTTAATCGAAAAAGTCGTACAGAGAAACATGTTCTGACGCACAGATCTTCTTCACTGGATCGTAGCAATTCTATTCAATTTCAACCATTTTCTTTGAACCATTTCAATTTTCTTCGAACCGTTTTTATTCTCAAACATAAACTCTCTGGCCCCTTCCGCACACGCAAAATAATGCATTTTCAAACCACTTTCACAACTGTTTGCAAGTTTGCGATTCCGCACAGCTTCAAAGAGCACTGAAAGCAGTTTGAAAGTGCATTACTCTGCATGTGCGGAATGAGCCTCTGTCTTGTGTGAGCAAAATGCAGTATTGACCGAGATAAAGCCACGCATCTTTTATAACTGTTTTAATTTACCTTTATCCAATCCATTTTGTCTACAAATCTTGCTGCTAGTTTCTCAGGATAGACTGAGACAACCTCCAGGAGACAGTACATTACGGGCAAGCCTACATTTAAAAAAAGGGGGGGAAAAGAACAGATAGTATCAACTTGGGCACTCACTCACATAGATATCCGCTAATTAAAACAGTTTTGCTTTGAATATCTGATCTCATGTATTGCCTAAAATGCAAACATGCCAGCAACATTCCAAACACAATGCAAACGATTACGTAAGGTTCCTTTTTTAAAGTTAAGGCTGAGCAAGTCGAGCCGTACGGGAAAAATAAAAAGCTGGTTTGGAGCTCCAAACCTGCATCGGAACAATTTGTCATCACAACTTAATCTGAAACAACTGAGGCTAGAAACTTACTTCTAAAAAACCTGAAATCTAGGATTCTCAGGATACTGGAGAGAAGTCTTTAAGAACATAGGAGCCTCAGAATCCCCCAAGCAGCCCAACTAGGTGACACCGTGACTCACAGAAAGATCAGTCACAACATCCCACATGCACAACATTTCACAAAGTGGCACTCATGACATCCGGATGCTCTAAAAAGATTTGCACATGATTGGGAAGACGTGTCCAGCAGGACCGTCTTTAAAAAGACACATTCTCAATACCAAGGACACTTTGCATGCGCTGACAAGTCGTTTATGCTACGGCTCAATGCTTTAGACACCTTGAAGTAAGAAACAAGCAGATGAAACCAAGCCAAATTCTTCTATTTGTGACATATATCTCACTCAGTCAAGACAAGGGCGGGGGGGAACGCAGTCCGCAGGCAAAACTGGATTGCCAGCTTCTGGAGCCCAGAAAATATTGTCATCTCAAGATCAAAATTAATTTGACCTTGTGATCAAGAAGAAGAAGAAGAAGAGCTTGGATTTATATCCCCCCTTTCTCTCCTGCAGGAGACTCAAAGGGGCTGACAATCTCCTTGCCCTTCCCCCCTCACAACAAACACCCTGTGAGGTAGGTGGGGCTGAGAGAGCTCCGAGAAGCTGTGACTAGCCCAAGGTCACCCAGCTGGCGTGTGTGGGAGTGTACAGGCTAATCTGAATTCCCCAGATAAGCCTCCACAGCTCAGGCGGCAGAGCTGGGAATCAAACTTATGTAACTGTTGTCATAAGCAATTACTTATAACCAGGCTATGCCAAAATTAGATTATCACCCAAAAAATTGTAACTTGTAATTGGGGGAAATGACAATTGGATTTCCTTTTCCTCCCCTGAAGACAGACACAAAAATAACTCCAAAGTTACAAGGCAGGAGAAATCACACCATCTGGGACTCACCCACACAGAACCCAAAAGCAGGAAAGATGGAAGAATGACTGGCGCAGCTGCCAAAATCCCGCGATACTGGAAGTGATGCCACTTCCGGTGTCGCTGTGGTGAAAGGAAGTGATGTAAGAGGGGATGGGAAAATCTTAAGAGGGCTGGAGGAAATGGAAGACAATGGAAGTGCAAAGTACCACTGCATGTAGAGGAAGAAGAGTTTGGATTTACACCCCGCTTTAACCTTAAGGAGTCTCAAAAGCGGCTTATAAACTCTTTCCTTTCCTATCCTCATAACAGACACCTTGTGGAGTAGATGGGGCTGAGAGAGTTTTGAGAGAGAACTGTGTAGTCAACCCCGCAGGGTCGTCGCTAAGGAATAGGCGAGACGCGGAGGAGGTTTCATCTGGCGGGAGAGCCGTCAGCAACAGGAAGCCTTGAGGATTTCGTGATCCTGACAACTCTGCCCTGTGCTGGTCTCTGGCACCTTTATTAGGGAACCATTGTGTGCAGGAGGTGGGTAGGGAGATGAGCTGGAGACCGGAGACCTGGAGATCATCATGTGATGCATGATCTCACCTGGCTGAAAGCACGATCAGGAGAGGAGCGTAAGCTGCCTGAGCCTAATCCTCACCTGGGGGCAAGACCATTGTCCCTGCGCCCGGTGGCTGAGCCAGACAGTTCATGACCCGTGACTCATAGGGGGATGAGGAGTGGGGGTGCGGTGCGACCAGGAGGCCGTAGGTCCGTTGGTGTTCCAACGTTCTACCACGGTGCTGCTGGGTCAGCAGTGCATTACTACAAACTGTGACTAGCCCAAGGTCACCCAACAGGTTTCGTGTGTAGGAGCGGGGAAACAAATCCAGTTCACCAAATAAGACTCAGCTGCACAAGTGGAGGAATGGGGAATCAAACCCTGTTCTCCAGATAAGAGTCCACCACTCTTAACCACTACACTACAGTTAAGTCCTGAGTCTCCTGTGGTGAGGGAGAGAAGTTCTGACAATTTACAAAATAAAAAGAAAGCAGTGTTTGCAAATTGATTCCTGCAAAGGATCCTGCTTTCCTCCAGGAGGAACTTTCTCCTTCTAGTGTCCAGATTGCCCCACCTGGACCACCAAAGAACAACCAACCTCCAGTTTCCATTCTCTCCAGCCAGAACGTAACGGATTCTACAAAACCAGCCCACAGAAACAACCTGGGTTGCCGTCACGCCTTTCCACGGAGACATGTCTATTTTTTTTTAGTTACTTCCCACCAATCCGTAGCTACGCAGGCATGCACAAATGAACCCCCACAGCCATGCTGAGGTCCCACGATACGACCATCTGCACCTGTGTAGCTACGCAGATATAAGCTGCAAAATTATAAAAAAGGAAAAGGGAAGTGAATTAAGTCCCTCCTGCCCAGCCGTTTGCTCGCAAGCGGCTGCAACCCGGGATTTTTAAAAAGATTCGCTTGTTTAGTGATTTTCAAAAAACACAGTTTGTGGGAAATAACACGGGGCAGACTTATTTGGGGGGTGGGATCTATTCAAAGTTCCCCCAAAAAATGTTTCCTTTAGTGTCCTGGGAAATCCTCACCAATAAGGCATAGAACCTCAAATTATGTGGTGACAGCCACTAGCTTAGATTATTATCATCATGTAGATTTTTTTCCTTGCTGTTCCCTGATCAAGGTTAGGCTCAGGGCGGCTAACAGTTTATACCACAAGTGTCAAACTCACCGCCCTCCAGATGTTATGGACTACAGTTCCCATCGTCCCCTGCCAGCATCATGTAGTCCACAACATCTGGAGGGCCGCAAGTTTGACACCTATGGTTTATACAATCAGTAGTTCATACGCAATTTAAAATCACCACTGTTAAACAATTAAAATATTTCTTGGCATCCAAGTTCCATCCAGGTGATCAACCGAGGAAAAGGAACAGAAGGAAAGAATCAAACTTTAAAAAACACAATTACTAAAGTAGATAATATTAAATACCAAGGTAACAAAAAGGTTAAAAGCAGGGGTACGGAGGCTACCAAAGATGTAACTGTCACTGCCTTAGCCATAGGCACAAGATGTCTTTTTATAAAGGCATCTTTCACACAGGCCAATAAACACGAGTGTAGGACACTAAAGGAAACATTTTGTGGTGGGACTTTGTACAGATCCTGCCCCCCAAATAAGTCTGCCCCGTGTTATTTCCCACAAACTGGGTTTTTTGAAAATCACTAAACAAGCGAGTCTTTTTGAAAATCCCAGGTTGCAGCTGCTTTTCCTTTTTTATAATTTCGCAGCTTGTATCTGCGTAGCTACACAGGTGCAGATGAATTGCGTGATCGTGGGACCTCAGCATGGCTGTGGGGGTTCATTTGTGCATGCCTGCGTAGCTGCGGATTGGTGGGAAGTAACTTTAAAAAAAATAGACATGTCTCCGTGCAAAGGCGTGACGGCAACCCGGATTGTTTCTGTGGGCTCCAATCACTGTCTGCATGGTTGCATGTGAACGCAAAAACAGGAAAACGGGTTCCTCTATCACAGTGATGGCAAACCTTTTCGAGACAGAGTGCCCAAATTGCAACCCAAAACCCACTTATTTATCGCAAAGTGCCAACCCGGCAATTTAACCTGAACACTGAGGTTTTAGTTTAGAAAAAACGGTGGGCTTCGAGGCGTGCGCTACTCAGGAGTAGGCTTGGTGGTAGTTGGTGGCTTTGCTTTGAAGCAACCGTGCAACTCTTCCAATGGGTGAATTATGACCCTAGGAGGGTTTTCTCAGAAGCAAGCCCCATTGCCAGCAACCGAGCGTACTCCCAGGTAAAGGATCGTGCTTTAGTTCTTCGCATGAAAACCAGTGGGGTTTAACAGGCGCTTAACAGGCAGTGGTGGGATTCAAATAATTTAACAGCAGGTTCCGGTGGTGGGATTAAAGTAATTTAACAACTGGTTGTTTACAAGCACAATTTTAGCAACTGGTTCTACCGAAGTGGTGCGAACCTGCTGAATCCCACCGCTGGTAACAGGGTTACCTACTTCTTCCCCAAAACTGGGTGTTAGGTTTAATGCTAATAATCAAGCCCAGCAGGCCAGGCCAGCCTAGATGTGGGGGGGGGGGGGCACTCTGTTTGAACATGCCCACAGAGAGGGCTCTGAGTGCCACCTCTGGCACCCGTGGCATAGGTTCACCACCACTGCTCTATCACGACTGCAACTGTTATACTGTTGCTGTGCAGAAGGGGCCTTGGGAAAAAAGATGGGTCCAGCAACCGCTGTTTAAATAAGAGCTATAAGGAACTGCCATGATAAAAGACAGCATTACCTCTGAATACTAGATGACGGGGACATAAAAGATACAAAACGGCCTGCTTGACGATGCTCACGGGCAACTGGCTGGCAAATGGAAACAAAATACTAAACCAAGTGTGCCTTAGACAAACCCAGGAGGTAACTCTTAAATTCCTAGGACTGGACCTTCCTACACGCCTGATAAAGTAGCTGCATTCGTGTTTTGAAACATCACCTGAACGACTCGCCCATGAGACAGTCTTCTCCAAGCAACAAACAAAAGAAGATCTTTCAGGTCTGTGGCTCAAGATTTCTCACCTCCAACACTAGACAGCAGCTGCTGAAGGAGACTTATGTAGATCTGCACGGGGTTGCTTTCGCCACCTTTCGAGGATGAGGAAGAGGATATTATAAAATGTCCGGACAGGAGGTTTCTTATATAGCGGCCGATGGCTGGAGCGTGATCCTGCATGTCGGCTAAGCTCTGGGAGGTGGGCACGATGCCTGCACTGTGAGCGAGACACATTCGGAGGTACAGGACTATCTAAGCAAAAACGAAAAAGGTAAGAGGTGAAATGGCAACCCACCAGGTGCGCTATTACTACCCTGTTTCCCCTAATATAAGACATCCCCGAAAAATAAGACATAGTAGAGGTTTTGCTGAAGTGCGAAATATAAGGCATCCCCCGAAAGTAAGACAAAGCAAAGTTTTTGTTTGGAAGCATGCCCGACGAACAGAACACAGAAAAATAAGACATCCCCTGAAAATAAGACATAGCGCATCTTTGGGAGCAAAAATTAATATAAGACACTGTCTTATATTCGGGGAAACACGGTACCAGTAGGAAAGGGCTGGGCTCAATTCCCACAGCAATGGTTCCCAATAAAAAATTCTTTGAATTGCTTTAGAAAGCTCAAAGGGCTTCACATGTAGGTGTGGAAGCTGCACCTTGTAGATCTTACAACTGCCCAGAAAAAAGGACCAGTATAATTATCTTCAAGTTTTAGGCCATTTTGGCATGTACGCTTGCCACAGATTTTGCCAGCCTTGAAAGTCTTTGGACAATGCCTGGTGAAATCACAGGAGGAGAAAGAGGAGGAGGAGAAAGAGGAACAGGAGAAGTTGGGTTTATACCCCATCTTTCTCTTCTGTAAAGAGACTCAAAGAGGCTTACAAACAACTTTCCTTTCCCCCCTCACAACAAACACCTGTGAGGTAGGTGGGGCTGAGAGGGCTCTGAAGAACTGTGGCTAGCCCAAGGTCACCCAGCTGGCGTGTGTGGGAGTGCACAGGCTAATCTGAATTCCCCAGATAAGCCTCCACAGCTCAGGTGGAAGAGCAGAGAATCAAACCCGGTTCCTCCAGATTATAGAGTACACCTGCTCTTAACCACTACACCACTGCTGCTCCATTGATGTAAGAGGCATCAACGCATAAGATTTCCAATTGTTCATGGACTGGGACTTCAAAGCCTTACATAGTTCTCTGACCTTTCTCCATGATTAGCAGAAATAATGATGCAAGACTAGGGTTGTTGTTTTTTTTAAAAAAAAGAAAATTATGCAACTGAGAAAATTGTGCAGATTTATATAATTCATTCAGGTTGCCAAATATAGATGTTCTCAGTAATGAAGTCTGGCTTTCTGCAACACACAACTGTTTAATGTATTGTCGAAGGCTTTCACGGCCGGAATCACTGGGGTGCCGTGTGGTTTCCGGGCTGTCTGGCCGTGTTCTAGCAGCAATCTCTCCTGACGTTTCGCCTGCATCTGTGGCTGGCATCTTCAGATCCTCTGAAGATGCCAGCCACAGATGCAGGCGAAACGTCAGGAGAGAAGGCTGCTAGCACACGGCCATACAGCCCGGAAACCACACAGCACCCCACACAACTGTTTTTCTATAAATGGAGAATGCACAACCGTAATGGAACACTCAGGACACATCTATAGTGTCAGGAGATGGTCATTTTTTCCTGAACACTTTCTGAACCAGAAGATATTGGGAAACAACCAACTCATAAATATACTGGGGAAAAACCCCATTTCCTTCAATATCCTTTAGTATCACAGAAAGGGGGAAATATACTTGTGGCTGCAGAAAAATGGCATAAACTTTTATTATAGGAGAATATTCCAGGGAAAAAAAACATGGTCAGGTTTGGCCAGGGGCGTACCTAGGCAAACTGTCGCCCGGGGACAAAACCTGCGTTTGACGCCCGCCTGGATATGCGGGCGGCCACCCTCCCACCATATGATGACCAAACAATGATTTTTTTGTACCAGCTCACAAAACACCTCCCACTCCCAGCAAAACATATATGGCTCTCTCCCCACCCACTTTTCCTAATTTCCTAATCACAACAACCCTATGTCTTATGACGCCACCCAAGTTTGATGAAGTTATGTTCAGGGCAACCAAAGTTATGGTCTCTCCAGTGGTGGCCCCATCTCCTGACCAGTCTCCCATTGAAAGTATAATGGGGATGGGAGACTTCCCCTTTGGGGGTCCCATAACTTGCTCCCTGACAAACTCTCTGAAATTTGGATGGTATCATCAGGACAGTATCTGGATGGTACCCTGAAATTTTGGTGCCGCTAGCCTTAAAAATGTGCCCCCTGCAGGCCGAAAAGTAAAAAACACTAAAAAATTTAAAACCGCACAAATGACCCTGAAATGTTGGCACCCCCCCCAACTGACCAAATGGGGGGCGTACGCCACTGGGTTTGGCTTCCCTGCAGATGAGCCAATGACACGTACCTCTCCAAAAGTAGCTGGGTTGAAAGGCATGACCGTAGTCCCTGTCATATATTTAGCCGGAGTTTTCATTCTGTGAGAGGCCTAAGATAAAAAACCAGTCACAAATCTGGCAGAGGCAACATTTGCTAACAACCCCACTTACAAAAATTTACTCTAATCCTCATTCAATTAAAAAAGAGCAGCTGGCTAGAAAGTTGTCAAGTAAGGAACATTTGGAGAGTAAACCAAAACTGGAGAGGGACCAAAACCTCTGAGGACTTCAATTGCTCCAAGGAAGCAAATGATCCTTCTCATTTGTAGGAGACTCTCATTATTATGATGTAAACTTTTTACTTTGAAATGTATACTTCTACTTATTGCATTCTACTGACTGTCTATATTAGGCCTATCCTGAGTAAGTCCAGCAAGCCGTGGCACTTTATGGACTATTTTATTTTACTGAGAATAAACTGAGAATATGAATAAGGCAAAAGAACATTCGTTATTACTATGCAAATTTTTTTCTCCAGAGACAATTAATCTTGCATAGCACAAAGCTGAGCCAGTTAACTGCTAGTGTCATGCAATCTTGTTCTTCAATATTAATACAGGAAGACTTCACTATTAGTGGCTTCCAACTTTAAGAGGAGCTAAAATGAAGGAGGATCAGAGGCAACAACTTGATGAACAAGTTGGGGGAGGGGGAGGAGAAGGAGGAGAAGGAGGAGGAGGAGGAGGAGGAGGAGGAGGAGGAGAAGGAGAAGGAGAAGGAGGAGAGGGAGGAGGAGGAAGAGGAGGAAGAGGAGTTTGGATTTATATCCCCACTTCCTCTCCTGCAGGTGACTCAAAGGGGCTTACAATCTCCTTGCCCTTCCCCCCTCACAACAAGCACCATGGGAGGTAGGTGGGGCTGAGAGAGCTCCGAGAAGCTGTGACTAGCCCAAGGTCACCCAGCTGGCGTGTGTGGGAATGTACAGGCTAATCTGAACTCCCCAGATAAGCCTCCACAGCTCAGGTGGCAGAGCTGGGAATCAAACCCGGTTCCTCCAGATTAGATACACGAGCTCTTAACCTCCTACGCCACTGCTGCTCACTAGATGAATAGAACTAAGCGGGATTTTGAGCAGACCCACTAAGGATGGTATGTCAAAATGACATTTTTAGGGAAGCAATGCGAACAATCAAAGATTAATTAGCACCCAAAGAAGAAAACAGAGTTATAAGGCTATGCATTAATGTATCCTGCCAAGATAGTCCTAAAAGAAGACCAACGGTTTCCCCAGACAGTATATAGTAATCTGCCAAATATCTTTTACTTGTCAAATTGTGTTTTACTATTCTGAAAGACTGCCAAAGCAATCTCCCATATAGGTAGCTTGTGGAGCCTGAACTAAGTCAAGCGCCTCCAGATGATTTCTTTGCGACTTGAGGGGATTACACACCATTGGACTAGGACAATTCGTTGACATGCAGTTTACAAGTTTATTTGTCGCTTTGTACCTTCTCTTGAATATACTGGACCATTTCTGGGAAGGAAGGCATCTGTTTACCGGCACTTTCCTTTTCATTTTTTCCAGGAAACATCCTCAGCGCACGCTGGGCCTCTCCGTGCACCTCTTCACGTCTTTCAAGAGGACAATAAAGAGAGTAAATCTGCATGCTTATACAGAAAGTACCACTCTAACACTACCAACCATTTGCCCTGCAATATACTGAGCGGAAGGACTTCACCTTTGTGCATTTCCTAGAGAAAGTTTTTCACTTTCTCCAACGGTACTAGAATTTGGGGCAACCTAAATCATATTAAGGAGATTCAAGAAAGATATAAGAAATCGCTCCTTCGCACAACACATGGAATTCACTGCTCACAAGATACAGTGCTGAACACTACTTTAGACTGGACAAATTACCAAAAACTACACCTATCAGTGTAGGTGATGAACCCAAATAGAATCTCCATTGTATTGTCGAAGGCTTTCACGGCCGGATTCAACTGGTTCTGGTGGGTTTTCCGGGCTGTGGTCTGGTGGATCTTGTTCCTAACTGAGAATTTGTTCCTAAATGAGAATCTCCATTCTCAGAGGCACTATATCTCCTGATACCAGAAGAAGGGAGGCTAATAGCAGGAGAGGGCTGGTGCCTTGATGTCCTGTTTGTGGATTTCCCAGCACTAGCCACCACTGGAAACAAGATACTGGACTAAAGGGACATGTGGTCTGAGTGGTCTGGCCCAGCAGAACTCTTCTGTTTTCAAAAGGAGGCGAACAGTGTTTTTGAGCAAATTACAGAAAAGGACTTAGATGAAGGTCCACCGTCTACTTGTAAGCTGGGCAACTTGGGTCCCATTTCTACTTTCACAGGCTCTTTTAATGTATTACATTTCCAATTCAGGACAGAAAAATAGTGTGTAGACCAGTGATTCCCAACCAGGGTTCCGTGGTACCCTGGGGTACCCTGAGCATGCCCCAGGGGTACCATGAGAATGCTACCGCCTGCCCCCCCCCCCACTGGAATCAAATGGATTTTGAAGGCGGGGGGGGTTGGAAGCCTCATAGGCTCCCTTTAAACAACATTGAAAAACAGCATTGTTTTATTGCCTACATTTGGTGTGGATGGGGGGGTAGATTTAAAGGGCGCTCTCCCTTTAAATCCCCCCAATCCATGCCGAATTTAGGCAAACAAACAAAGCAGCTGTCAACACTGCTTTCCCTCCCCTCCCCTCCCTCTGCTTGCCACTCCCCTCACCTACAGGCCAAAAACAGAAAACACCCTAAAAATGCAAAAAAAAATCAAATGAACCTCAAGGGTACCCTGAGATATGAAGAGCGAGGACAAGAGTACCGCGACGTCGAAAAGGTTGGGAAACACTGGTCTAGACTACTGCAACAGTATTTCTCAAACTTTGTATCAATCATTGTCTTCATGCCTGTTTTCTTTTTTAAGTTAGCTTTAGAATTCAGTGTTTTTGTTCCTGACTCCACCAACTACGGAATAGAGTCAGGAACAAAAGCACACATTTTCCCCGTTTTCTTCCTTATGACTGGTTAGGGGCCACTTTACTTTGGAACTATTTCCCTTACAAAAGGACACTCATTTCCGCTCCCCTCGCACAGGATCCTTCTTGACCCTACACAATTGTGTTCCTGTCATTCCAGTTGCCAGCCTCTTAGTGTCACTTTCTGTCATGAACACCCAACTGTAGAATTCTGTAATTTTTTTGTTTCAGTCACTTTTAACTATATTTGTTAATATAGTTAAACTGACTGAAACAGCTACATCTGCTTGTCTGAAATTCCGGGTACGTGGGTTCGAGGGTGGTATTTGTGGGAAGGGGGGACCAATTATGGAACATGAGTAATGCAAGGAAGTGGTGGAGACAGAGGAGGAGAGGTGGTATGCTTCAGTGGGTTTGTTTGTATGGAATAAGGTGGCCAGACTCTGAAGAAGGTGATCTGCTAAACCCGTGGTGGCGAACCTTTGGCACTCCAGATGTTATAGACTACAGTTCCCATCAGCCCCTGCCAGCATGGCCAATTGGCAGGGGATGATGGGAACTACATCTAGGTTCGCCACCACTGTGTTAAACTCATAGATTGTCCAACTCTGGCTTTAGATGTTCATGGACTACAATTCCCATCAGTCCCTACCAGCATGGCCAATGGGATGGCCAATCATAGTCCATGAACATCTGGGGCGCCAGAGTTGGACACCCTTGTGCTAGACCCTGGTGGGTTTAGTGGAGGCGTGGAGGAAGGGATGTATTTAAAATTAGCAGTCAGAGGCCAATTTCTTTGTGTGGTGGGGGAAAAGAGTTATTGTGAAAGCCAGGTAGCTTCCTTCACAAGTACCTGAAAAAGTGGGGTGTGGACCAGAGGTTTGTCTGTCATGCTGACCAATAGCAAGGCAATGCAGTTAGGCACTGCCGGTGACTGGGCACCCTGTGCAGGATAGGATGCTAACTAGGTTCTGCAGGGGAAATGCAGGAAAAGATACAGGCAATGTAACTGGAATGTGTCAAGGCAAACCGGGATGGAATGATTGTCTGCCAGTCAAATCCTAACTTTACAAATCATCCATGGTTAAAAATAAGCCATAACTTTGTGTGATCCCTATGAAGTCTTACAGACACAATGTTGCACCATTATAAAAGTCATTTCTCCCTCCTTAACTTCACTTGGCCCTTCTGTATCCTTACAGACCTTAAAGAAAGCTACTGATGTTATGCTTCCCATCATTATTACAGCAATACAATATGATAATAATAATAATTATTATTATTATTATTTATTAGGTTTATATACTGCCCTCCCCCTGAGGGCTCAGGGCGATGAACAACATATAGATAGAGCACATATATCAGGTTAAAATCCGTTAAATATAGTTAATACCAGCTCTAATAAATATTTTATTTTTATTTATTTATTTTTCAGATTTTTAGACCGCCCCATCCCCTAGGGGCTCTGGGCGGTGTACAACACAGTAACCACCGTGTACAGCTAAAAACAACTAAAACCTTTAAAAGCAGCAGTAAAATAGAAAACTAACTATAATAGTTAAATTAATTCATAGAATGGCGTCCGCAGTCTCAATTTCAAACCCTCTTGCCAGAGGGAAGGACAGCAATCCCAAGATGATAAGGCCCAGATGTATGGCCATAGGGGCCATGGGGGGGGGGGGGTTGCACCATCAACGGCTGGTACCTCCAAAAGCCCGGCGGAACAGCTCCGTCTTATAGGCCCTGCGAAATTCCATAAGGTCCCGCAGGGCCCGGACAGCTGGTGGAAGAGCGTTCCACCAGGCTGGGGCCAGGGCTGTAAAGGCCCTGGCCCGCGTGGAGGCCAGCCGTATCATCAAGGGGCCAGGGACCACCAGTAGATTGGCCTCTGCTGAGCGAAGAGGCCGTGTTGGGACGTGTGGGGTGATGTGGTCCCGAAGATACGAAGGTCCCAGGCCGCATAAGGCCTTAAAGGTCAGTACCAACACCTTGAAGATGATTCGGAACTCTACTGGAAGCCAATGCAGCTGGCGTGAAGTAGCACTGGGCTGGATGTGATCCCAGATGGCAATGCCTCGCGAAAGCGAGCATTTTGGACCAGTTTTAACCTCAATCAAACGCTAGGGAAGCGCCCGCATGTGAGCCGAAGTTACACTAGTCTAATCTGGAGATGACCGTTGCATGGATCACTGTGGCCAGGTCGGTCTGGGAGAGGAAGGGGGCCAACCGCTGGGCCTGACGGAGGTGGAAAAAAGCAACCCGGGTTATATGGGCCACCTGGGTCTCCATTGATAGAGACGAATTCAGGTGGACCCCCAGGTTGCGTACGGAGGGGCGGTGTCAATGTGACCCCCTCCCACACCGGCGGCTGAAACATCCCCCCTCTCCCGCCCAGCCAGAGGATCTCCGTCTTCGATGGATTCAGTTTTAACCTGCTCTGTCGCAACCAACCAGCAACCGCCTCCAAACAATGCTGTAGAGCCGCAGGGGCGGTGGCTGTTCCCCCCCTCCATCAACAGAATGAGCTGAGTGTCATCTGCATACTGATGACAGGACAGCCCAAAACTCCGTACCAGCTGAGCAAGGGGTCGCATGTAGATGTTAAATAACAGCGGGGATAGCAATGCCCCCTGGGGTACACCGCAATGAAGCGGGCACTTCCTGGAGGCCTCAGCCCCGCACCTCACTTGCTGAGTCCGCCCCCGGAGAAACGAGGCAATCCATTGAAGGACAATGCACCGCACTCCAGAGGCAGCCAGGCGGTGGGCCAAAAGGTCGTGGTCGACCACATCAAACGCTGCGGTAAGGTCTAACAATACCAGCAGCGCCGATCCGCCTTGGTCAAGCTGCATACGGAGCGTGTCTGTGACGGCGACGAGAACAGTCTCCGTCCCATGCCCAGCACGGAAGCCGGACTGGAAGGGGTCAAAAATATAAACCCTACCCCATTAAAATGCAGCATTAATAAACCCCCACAACTGTGTTCCATATCCACAATGCAACATTAAACATCTTCTGAAACTTACGGATCTCCCGCCGCTAAAAGCAGCAAGTATCTTGAAGGGATGTGATCGGGAGGGAACACTGTGCTGGCAAATTTTACAGCCACCTGACGCACTTGGATTTGAGGCTTAAAAATAAAAAACACGGAAGAAATTATCACATTCTCAAGGCTGTTTTAAACGTAGGCGCTGGCACGAAATAAACACAGAAGAAGCCCTTAAAATAGAAAAGGAAGCTGGAGGAAACATGCTCCGTTTATAATTGGACTGGCTAAGCAGAACTGCTTGCCGCTCTTCGCAAGAATCAGCACCTCTGATAACAGCGGGACTTAGTCATTTCTTTCGCTACTTCTACTTCTTTGCTAGCAAATTTTAAAGCGGCAAGAAAGCAAGGCACCTATCAGTCTAACCTTCTCAGAGCAGCATAGTGGAAAAACAGGGAGCAATGCCTTTTCCAGTGAAAAAGTTTTGCAGTTCGTGGTGTATCTTTTGCTTGAGCATCAATGGATATGACTGCAAAAGCAAGATGTCAAAACACGACGTTCTTCGACAAGCATTTTCACTTCCCAACAGTTTTACTTGATTCTGCTTACAGATTTACTGACAGGCACCTCTTCTTTTAGGCTGTTTCTGCACAGCCAAGGGAGAGAGCCTGCATCGGCATGATGGCATTAATCATGCCGATGCAGGCTCTGGGGCCGTTCACACAGCCGCGTATTCCCCTCCCCTCCCCGGCCCCAAACGCCTCCTTACCTTCCGCTGACAGCTGTCGCTCTGTCTGAGGAGGGAAGAGGACACACCCCCATGGCCAGAGCGACGGCTGAAGCACCGGAGGCCAGGGGGCGTGTCCCCTTCGCTCCTCAGAGCGATGGCTGCCAGCAGAAGGTAAGGAGGTGTTTGGGGCAGGGGTGGGGGAAACGCCGGCTTTCACCCGCTGCCATTCGCATGGCAGCGGATGGAAGCCAGCGTTTGCAGAAAAACTCGCTCCCCGAGCGAGTTTTGAAAACACCGTTTTGGCGGGCACAGAGTGCTGCTGCATCGATTTGGCAGTGGCTCCTGTGCGAACGGTCCCCGCCAAAACGGTGTTCTACTGGGCTGAAGCTGCTGCTTTCAGCCCGTGCGGAAACCGCCTTAGTTTTTCTCAGCCTACAATCCACTGTTGCCTAAACTGCACAGATCTATGCATGGATTTTTGGGCAGGCTGATAAGCTAGGTAATCCTGTGATTCCTTCCAGCCCTTAATATTACACACTTCCAAATTCCCATATTTTACCTTCTTTTTTGGAATAAACAATCTCTCCTTAAGTGCTACATAAATATCACTACAGCGTTTCTTTGTTCCATCCTTCTATTAAGACTGGTCTTCCTTCACACATGAATCCATACTCTGGGTAGCAAAGGAGCATGGTACTGATCCTTTCCTCCTGCATCAAAGTTGTCAGTGGCCTCTCCCAGGGAAAACATGAAGCTGTCTGTATATTTTTTCCCTTGCAGGACAATTGGCAATGGTAGTACTTTGCTTTGGGAAGAAAACTCCACAGACATGCTCTGGAAAGCTATGGTTCTTGTTCAATCGACCATTTTGTGACTTCTCCCACCTACCGAGCTACTGTTTTTTGACTGGAACCCCCAAAGATGCTTGAAAAAAGTTGAGTAGCCTCCTGGAACATAAAGTTTGCTCTCCCTTGTCTTGATATTTAAACCTGTTTGCATATATGACAGATACCACCAAGTACTAATATTGGGAACTACTTCTCTAGTCCTTCTTTTAAATATTGTTAAGCAGAATAACGTTTACAAATATTAATACTACAGTGCCTTAGAAAGGGAGGGAACCAGATTTCCATTAATAAAAGAATGGCTGATTCATGTAAACCAAACAGGTTATATGAAAGATAATTAATTTGTAATTAATGCTATTGAATATGTTAAAATCAAGAAGAAAACAGCACTCTCTTTTTTTTGGATGTTGAGAAAGCATCTTGTATCTTGATCTACGAATCAAGATTTTTAAATTGGATACAGAGAATATATACCAAACAGCAAATTTAATTATTTATTCTGGCACTTGACATGTCAACAGTCATAACCAAAGAATTAGAGGTGTGCAAACAGATGGAGAAGAATTTAAGAAGGAAAAGTTATGCTGACAATGTGGTGATGACAATCAGTAACCCTCAACTATCAATAAAATATCTGATAAATGCAATAAAACAGGGGGAAAAGTGAACAGATTGGAAACAAAGATTATTACAAAGTTTTTAACTAAACAAGAAAAAAAGATATTGAAAAAGTTATTGGATGTGATGTCTTATGTCATAAGGTTAAATACATGGGGATTAATCTGAATAGGCAAAATTACATAAGGATAACTATGCAGTAACGTGGGAAAAATACAAGAGGACCTACAAAGATGGTCCAAAATAAATTATCATGGCTAGGAAAAACTGCCAGTATTAAAATGAATGTTTTGCCAAAGCTATTTTTTATTTCAAATGCTACCAATATATATACAGGAAAACACTTTGAATGAATGGCAAAGTCAGTTTAATAAATTTATCTGGAAAAACAAACAAACAAGAATAAGATTTAAGGTTACAAGATGAAAACAAGGAGGCTCAGTTGTGCTTAATATTATACTACTGAGCTGCGGACTCGAATGGATTTCAGACTGGATTAAGGACCCAAATCAAATAACTATAAAATTAGCAGATTTGAAGCAGGTATAGTTATTTATGGAGGGAAAAACTGAACCAGAAGATTTGATCAGAAAAGAAAGCCGTGTAATAAGGAGAGGACTTTTTGAAATTTGGACTAAAACATATACAAGAGTAAGTTCTTCAATCTCACCTTTAAAATCCCCCATTGAAGCATACTACAATAGAGAGACAAGAAAGAATATCGATGATATAGTTTATAAAGAAATTATTAATCCGCAAGGGAAAATTAAGTCGTGGCAAGAGATAAAAGATGAAGGAAAGAGAATACAATAAATGATGTATTTTCAACTAATGTCACAACTCAGAAGAGAATTGAAAACAGAGGAATGTTAAGAGACAAGACAAAGTTCCAACAAGAGATCACATCACAAAAGCAACACCTGTTGGTAAGAATTTATAAAATTCTGCTGAAGTATGATACCAAATTGGATCAAGTAAAAGACTGTACAGTAAAATAGATGCAAAACTTTCAAGAAGAGATATCATTCCAACAATGACAGTTGTTATGGGCCAAATACATTAAATCTACAACTTGCCAGATGTTGAGAGAGAATTGGCATAAAATGTTTCATAGATAGTATGTGACCCCAAAAGACCTTTTGAAATGAGTTAAAACTGTAAAGGTCTCTGTTGGAAATGCCAAGATGATGTTGGGATAATTTATCATATGTGGTGGACCTGCAAAAAAGCGTTGAAGTATTGGACAGATGCACACGTAAAAATGCAAAAAATACAGATTAATTTTTCATTTGATGCAAAGATAATGTTATTAGGCATCCTTCTAGAGTATTTTCCCAAAAAACTTAAAGAATTATTTTTGTGCTTAAAAACGGAAGTCAGAATAATACTGGCATCTAGCTGGAAAGCTGAAAGAAGTACGAATAGAGAAGCTTCGGAGAAAAAAGTAAGAGAGTAAGCCACAATGGCTAAATTAACAAATCTTGTAAATAGACGACCTAACAGGAGTTTGATGAAAAGTGAGAATTGTATTTTTTTTGTATGTAGCGAATCACTTATTTAAAAATGTATGAATGGGAATTAGAATAGAACAAGAAAAGTTAGTCAATAGCCAAGACTATAAGTAATTGTTCAAAATATACCAGTTGGTGTTATTACTGTAGAAGAACATTAGGTGAAATAAGTAAGATCGAAGGAACTCTCTCTCTTAAATTTAAATCACGATTATGTTTTGTTGAAAATCAAGATCCGTTGTATCTATTAATTTTTTAAATTTAGGACTATACTTTTTAAATATTATGTTTTAATTGCTTTGATGTCCTTTCTTTCTTTACTGTTTCTATGTATATTTTATATTGATAAAAAATTATTATTATTATTATTATTATTATTATTATTATTATTATTATTATTTATTATTATTATTATTATTATTTATTTATTTATTTATTTATTTATTTATTTATTTATTTAATATACCGCCCCATCCCCGAAGGGCTCTGGGCGGTGTACAACATAAAACCACATAAAATCATCATAATAGAACTTTCAGAAATATAATAAAACAGCAGTTGTATCCCAAGATGGCGTCCCACCTAAACCTAATTCTCCTAGGAGGAGGAGGGAGGGGTAATGGGTCCTGATGATGTGAGGACCCTGGTCACAATAATGGGTCCCGATGACATTGGAACCCATAAACTGAAGAGGGCACAACTCAGCGGCTGGTTCCTCCAAAGGCCTGGTGGAGCAACTCAGTCTTACAGGCCCTGCGGAAATCACTAAGGTCCTGCAGGGCCCGGACAGCTGGAGGAAGAGTGTTCCACCAGGCAGGGGCCAGAGCCATAAAGGCCCTGGCCCGAGTGGAGGCCAGCCGCATCATTGAGGGGCCAGGGATCTCCAGTAAGTTAGCCTCCGCCAAACGCAGAGGTCGGGCTGGGACATATGGGTAATGTGGTCCCAAAGGTACGCATTTAAAACATTTATTTTAAAAAAGGGGAGAAAAACCGAAAGTTTGGCCATGTGCAAGGGACCCATGTGTCAAAAAAAACCCCAACCCTGAGTCCTCATGTTACATCTTTCTCACTCTGCAGACGTACCTTAATTAGGTTTGAGGCCACAAGTGCCTCCATCAGAGTACGTGGCGCTCCTTCCAAACTGGTGTACGCCCCCACCATCATGGACAGAGCTTCTTGAATGGCCAGTCTGGTATCAGGCTCTTCCTGAAATAGGACACATATTTTAGTGTCTTGCACTCGGCCCTTCAAAGAAGCTGGTTCTCTGATTCCCTTGAAAAAGAAAACACTCACCTTAGAGAGCGCTTCAAAAAACTGCTGGACGAGAGCAAGGTCTTTCGTGAATAGCTGAGGTATTCGGCTGAAATGGAGCAAGCAAGCATTTAAATAACGGACACATTTCTGACAGCGAAGAATAGTAGTTAACCTCTTTATAAAATCCTGTTCTTAATGATTTCTCATTTACTGTGCAATTCAAAGAGGGGAGAAGTTACATGGAAAGGAGCAGACGGGTTGTGCAAGCATCTGCGTTACCACCACTGTGCAAACTGGCATGAATGCTGGCACCGAGGGATTTACCTTGGAGCCCAACAGCTACAGCACCCAAACCCGGAAACTGGTCCCTGGCTGCCACAAATGCCCATGCCCATGCCGATGTGGAGGGGGCATTTTGGAGGGGGGGGGGGTTTCCCAGGGCGGAGCTGACTTTAGTGGGATCTCAAAGGACTTTTGGCCCGCCAGCGCTGCCCTTCAGCAGCACAGATTTATGCCACCAAAAAAGGTGGCTGGGATTTCCTGGGAGAGAAAACAGTTTCTCCTTCTCCCCCTGGTGCCCATACTGTCAACGGCGTCTTTGGGAGCAACATGGGCCCCTTCCGCACACGCAAAATAATGCATTTTCAAACCACTTTTACAACTGTTTGCAAGTGGATTTTGCCATTCCGCACAGCTTCAAAGAGCATTGAAAGCAGATTGAAAGTGCATTATTCTGCATGTGCGGAATGAGCCATGGTGTTACTGTCACAAGCCATCACTCTACCCCCACCCCGCCTGTGGATTGGGCTGTCCGACAGCACTTTAGTAAGGTCAAACCACTCTACATGGAACAATGCCTGTGACGCAATCCAGAATTACCCCCATATTTCAAATGGAAGCCTCCGGCTCAGAGGCAGGTCTTGGCCAACATCACACAGTAAACTCATGGAAGCTATTAAGTTTGAATTCTGCATTTTGCACTCAGCCACAAGGCTTCATTAGCATTCGGACAGAGAACTTAATTTCAGAAATAAATAATCAGAATCTAGTAAATTCACACTACTCAACATGGGTCTAAATTAACTTGTCTTCGCCAGAGGGAGGCAAAGCAATCTAAAGAAAGCCAAAACCAGAAAATGATACAGGGAGGTCAATATGATCGTTTTGTGAAGGTTAATTTCTATACACATTAAGCGTGCCACCACTGGCTATTGCTCAGTTGGCAGGGTTTTCAAACTAGGTGGGAAACAAACAAATTTTTCATCGTGATGCCCATTTTTGAATAGATTACACCCAGCATCGAAATAGCCCCCACACACACATACACACACATAAATTTAATTGAACAACAATAGAGCAGTTAAAAGCTCATGCCTTCGCTACAGGGGGTGCGCCATTACACCATTTGGTGCACCAAAGGAACTTGCTTGCTTCCTGCAACCCAAGAGTAACAAATTGCTTTAGTAAAATCAACCGACATCTCATTAGTTTAAAATGCCCGTGTTACCTAGAGAGTTTTCCAACAGCTGAATAGGCCATTGATAGCAGTTTGGGGTCCTTGAAGTATAAAAAAAAAAACACGATCAGCAAAAAGTGTCACAAGAGTGAGAAAGATTACATATTCATGTATCCACATTTATTCCCAACAATTATGTTCTTATGAAACATCCTCCCTCCCATCTTTTTTTCTAATAAAACAAGTTTCAGGGACACAAAGTTACCAAAAAAATACAGTAATCTTATCCGAAAGTACACCACTTTGAAAGTGAGAACAGATGGGATCATGTTCTTTCTGCAGAGCTTGGAGGGGTAGGAATCATAGCATATGGCCATAAGATTACTGCTTGCTTTTTAAATTTTCTTCGGCGTCACTAAAGCATGAAACTGGACAGAAGCTCAGAAACGTGTGGATCACTTTATGACAACAACTTGAAGGGACAAGCAGAAACAGCAGAATTCAACAACTCTTGAATTAACACTGGAGTTCTCTGCAGCAGCTGGAACTACAGAACCAGCTAACACCTACTGTGTTTCCCCGAAAATAAGACAGTGTCTTATATTAATTTTTGCTCCCAAAGATGCGTTATGTCTTATTTTCAGGGGATGTCTTATTTTTCTGTGTTCTGATGCCTTATATTTCGCACTTTAGCAAAACCTCTACTACGCCTTATTTTCAGGGGATGTCTTATATTCGGGGAAACAGGGTAGCATGCAGTACTATACCATTTCAGTGTACTAACATGAACTTGTTCCTGGGTCAGCATAAACCAGGTGGTTGTATGGACCACCAGAAATGAAAAATTTCTCCTCTTGAAGCATCTCTAAGGCCTCTTCCACACATTTATTTTATTATTTATTTATTTATTATTTCATTTTTATACCGCCCTCTCCCGAAGGGCTCAGGAAAAGATAAGGGTGGGGGAAAGAACCATGTAATCAGGTGGATCCCACTCAACACATGTAAATCTAGCTTGCTAATTGTGCCATTTACTTGTTAACAGACAATGGTTCTTTCCCCCAAGCTGGACACTCCAACAGGTATATATACTCCACTTGCTTTCCTTTCCTACTATCAGATCCTCTGAAGATGCCAGCCACAGATGCAGGCGAAACGTCAGGAGGGAATGCTGCTAGAACACGGCCATACAGCCCAGAAACCACACAGCACCCCAGTGATTCCGGCCGTGAAAGCCTTCGACAATGCATTGTATTATCTTTACTGGTACAAACTTCCACAAGTTCAATAGTTGTTTGAATGCAAATATAATCTGAGTTCCTGGACAGGAAATACGGCACGTATAACCATAAACTCCCCAACAATTAGTATATTCTTTGTAAGGGCTTTTGAACTCACCTCTTTATACTCATTGATCAGTTTTGTCAGTCCATTCAAAAGCATTGGGCCTAGTGGCTTTATTTTACTGTCTGGGCAACTGAAACACAATATAGGGAAGAATAATGATTTTCACTAGACTTATGCAGTATTTAGACTCTTCCTTATACATACACTATGTACACATTATTTGGTATGGTTTGCATATTACTGAGATGTGAGGGGGGTCCCCACTCCCCCACAGTAACCTGGTTCTTTTATGGTTCCCTCAAGGTTTCCCTTTCTGTGCATCTTCTTCAATCCTGCTTTGCCATAATCTTTTCCACAATACTGCAGCAAAGCTAGGCTGTTTCCCATCTGGATAGCAAAATCCAGATTTTCCTGCTAGTACCTAGCAGCTCTTGGGACAGTCTATCCTTTACCAAATCTTGCTTCCGTTTCTGATCCATTCATATAAAGTTTTCCAAAGCAACTGATTTAGTATTCCACTCTAAACAAAACCATTGATTATCTTTATCTCTAAAACACTTTGAAAGTCAAATTACCTGTGCCACTTTATTAACTGAACATGAATTAGAAAAAGCAACATTCCCATTAGTGACTTTACTCTAGGTTTACAACCATTAAATTGAAAATTGATTAATTTCTGCAAGCTTTTTCAGTCTAGGTCCAGGAACTGAAAAAGGAATCTTACGAAATGAAATATATAATTTAGACATCATATTCATCTTGATACCTGGCAGCAAAGACAACTTTAGATTATTTCATCAACCTAGATTTTATTTCATCAATCTCGATTTTATTTTATTTTCTGCCACACGATTATCCAAACAGAAATTATTCAAGACTTCCCTAAAATATATTCCAAAACAATTTTACCTTTCATTCATATGCATTTAAAAAGCAATCTCATATCAAGTTTTCGTAGATTTTAAATGAAGACCTGAGGACACTACGCTAGCTGAGAATATTTTCAAGAAAGAAGAACATAACTGTAGCTAGCTTACTGTCATATGTTAATTACATTGTTAATTACACAGGCTGACAACTAACATATGATGTCGTAAATAAAATTAAGTTACTTACATTATACAGATATGATGTACAAACTGAAGACACAGAGTTCTCAGCTTTGCATTGGTATTTGCCCCAAAAAGTCCATCATAAACAACCTAACAGAAAACAGCTAATCAGAAACAATGGCCTTCTCTACACAAGTCGTTTTCTATGTATCTTGCCAGCAAACCTTTTTAATTTTGCACATTAGTTTTACTCTGTTTGGTTCTGGAAACATTTTTCCTTCATTTTCATCCAATGTTTTCCCACAAACTTTTACCATGATGTTTTTTTCCTATCCATTTCTCAGCTAGATTCCCTTGAGAATGAGATTATGTTGAAACAGTCTTTATTTCACTGCCCCACCAAACACTTGCCCCCACCAAACACTTGCAAGACCAAGAACAAGCCACATGAACAAAGATAAAGAGCCATCTAGAGGGAAGGTGTTCTTACCATACATCAAGGGAACCACTGATCGCATAGGAAAACTGATGAAGAAGCACAACCTACAAACAATCTACAGACCCACTAAGAAAATTCAACAGATGCTACGTTCAGCAAAGGATAAGAGGGATCCTCTAGCTACTGCAGGAGTCTATCGCATACCATGCAGCTGTGGACAAGTCTACATAGGAACCACCAAACGCAGCGCACAGACACGTATCAAAGAACACGAAAGGCACTATTTCAGCCAGAAAAATCAGCAATAGCAGAACACATGATAAACCAACCTGGACATAGAATGTTATTTGAAAAAACAGAAATTCTGGACCACTCTGAAAGCCACTACGTCAGACTACATAGAGAAGCAATTGAAATCCATAAGCACATGGACAATTTTAACAGGAAGGAAGAAACTCTGAAAATGAACAGAACTTGGCTGCCAGTGTTGAAAAATACTAGGGTCAAGACTGTGTCAAACCAGCTCCACACAAACACAGGATGACCATAGACAAAAGAAACAAAGGCCAGGATACTTCTATTCAGATGCTCCCACCAGTGACCTTGCTATCTACAGGGTTACTCCTAGGCTTACTCCCAGGGTTACTCCAGGCCAGGCCAGTCTTCATTGTTACTCATACTTCTATTCAGATGCCCTCAACTATTGACCTGGTTGCCGCCTTTGTTACTCACAGACAAGGTTTCCCCACCCACCCTGGACACTCCCCACACACCCTGGACAGATATATACTCCACTTGCTTTTCCAACATCAGATCCTCTGAAGATGCCAGCCACAGATGCAGGCGAAACGTCAGGAGAGAAGGCTGCTAGCACACGGCCATACAGCCCGGAAACCACACAGCACCCACTTGCCCCTTATTCATGCCTCCATGTAGTTGTCCAACTTCCCCTTCATCCACTGTCTCCTCCCACTCTTCTGTTTTCAGAAGAATGTTTTTTCTTTTGTCATATCAAACTAGTGATGTAATGTTCAGGCAGAAACCCCAAGCAGAGTTGATTTGGAGTGGAGGGGTGGACACAGACACAAGCTGGGTAATAATGCTGGACATTGGATAATAATGCTGGACATGGTCCCTTGTACCAGCGTTGTCAATGTCATTTCAATTTTGCTTTGTCAATTTCATCTCCAATTAACAAAGCGCCCAGAGATAATGAAAATAACAGGGGAAGCTGGTTTTGCAGGAGGAAACTGAAAAGGGACTGTTGCAATAATGCTCACGTGTTACTGCAGCTCTAATTTGGCAAAAAAATGGTTCTTTGGGGGGATTGGTGGTAGGCTACCAACTTCTGTTCCTTCAGGTAATGGAGCCTGCTCCACTGCTCCACTAGGGTTTCCCCACCATAAAAGCCCATCAGTGTTCAGGCAGAGTATACAGATGCCATATTTAAGACTTTTTACCTTTTTTCTGTCAATATACCGATAGATTGATAGATCTATTGATAGATCGATGCATCCATTTATTGATCAGATGTAAAAATTAAAGATTATATTAAAAATTAAACTACGCCTGCACAATAAAGAACCTGCAAAACATTGCCCCCTGGACACAAGCTGATGAGTAATGCCTGCCCCACTGCAAACAGGGTGTTGGGCAGTGGTGGGATCCAAAAATTTTAATAACAGGTTCCGATGGTGGTGGGATTCAAACAGTGGCGCCACCGCACACACGCACCTCCAGTCCCTATTGGGCAGGGAGGTTGCTTTAGTAACCCCTTCTCAGCACTTAGAAAAAATTAGTAACCACTTCTAGAGAAGTGGTGAGAACTAGTTGGATCCCACCTCTGGTGTTGGGTAATAATGCTGGACATGTCCCAAAACAAAGACTCCCCAGTCAATTCTCTTTGAAGTCGCGGAAACCTCCCCATGCGTAATTGGCCACAGAAAAGGTTTCCAAGACACTGGAAAAATCTGTGGTAAGCGGTGCATGTAAAAACGGTCAATCAATATTATTTCAGATTCTTATCCAGAAATCCCAAAATTGGTACTACAGTAGGCATAATTATGAGATAAATATGGATGCATACACATTTCTTTTAGCATTAACTCTATTCCAAATCCCTTCAACAGATTCAATACCTTTTCTATAGCACAGTTGCTAAAATACTCCTTTGAACTAATACAGAATGCATATCCTATTCTGGTCTCAAGTATCACTTTGTCATGAACAGAGAGAGTTTGACAGCTACCATTACTCTGAACTGAGAAAAATACCTGAATATTTGCAGGAAATGTTTCTGCAGCTTGCCTGGAACGCAGAAGATGAGGGACAATCTTTAACTTAACCCGAGTGCTGACTGGATCACGTTTTAGTTCCGGCTTCAAAACAGCTCCCTGAGATAAGTAAACAGGGGTTTATGATCAAATATACTGTGAACTGCCAAAAAGACAAATTAGTGGGTTCTATATCAAATCAAACCTAAACTAGTCCTAGAGCAGTGATGGCGAACCTTTTTGAGACCGAGTGCCCAAATTGCAACCCAAACCCCACTTATTTATCGCAAAGTGCCAACCCGGCAATTTAACCTGAATGCTGAGGTTTTGGTTTAGAAAAAAACTGGTTGGCTCCCTCTTCCTCCGCCCCACCCGCTCAAGCAGGGGCCAGCCTGCTGTAGCCTCCAGCAAGTTCCACGCACACCACTCTGTGCTTCTCTGTCTCCTCTGCACCACACCACCCTCCCCCGGCAGCAGCCACCCAGAGCACAGGCACCAGGCCAGCCAGCCAAGTTCTCCCTGCTCACCACGGTGCGCTCATATCGTGCTCAGTGGCCTAGGCCAGCCTAGATGTGTGTGTGGGGGGTGATTTTCCACCCCCCACATGACGAACTCTGTGTGTGCGTGCCCACAGAGAGGGCTCCGAGTGCCACCTCTGGCACCCGTGCCATAGGTTCGCCATCACTGTCCTAGAGCTAAAATGACTAAATGACTGAATCTTTATCAATCCCCCAACTGCAGAAGGATATCAGGAGTTCTGAACTTCACTAAGATCATTAGCAACCAAAAGATGCGACAAATTCTTAACAAGGATTTGGGAGCTGACGACAGCTAAGTAGCCTTCTTCCTGCAGTGGTGGAATGGCACTGACATCACAGATCTTAAATCAGGGCACACTTTTAGTATAGATGCCTGACCTTTAAGTTGGATGAATGCCAACAGACAGTACAATCTTTACCGTTAGTCAGAAATTTTCACCTTGATATCTCTCATCTATCTGAAAACCAATCTTCCAGTTTGAACAAAGCAAGAACTGCACAGCTTTGCTGTTATCTCAGAAATGCCTACCCAAACAAATCTGGTCTATGGGAAGAGCAGAGAAAACAGGCTATTCAAATATGAATGGCTGCTAAGATAGAATCTAAGGGCCCCTATAGTTAAATTCTTTCTCTCCTCTAATCCGAAAATGCAGAAAGATCCGGGAGCTCAGCTGGACCTGATGCACTATCACAGAAAGCCAAAGAACAATCCCAAGAATTTTGATTTTAAAAAAAATATTCACTTTAAGCATAAAAGTAACTTTATAAGTCAAATTAAAGGAAACAGGCCTTACCTCCTTAGTTTTTAGTGGTATGTCTCCGAGGTACACTTTGTACAGCTTGTTGATGATGGTTGGATTATTCCAGTCAATTAAACTAAAAAATGTTGAAAAAGATACACATATGGTAAGGTCACAGAACTAATCATTTTAAATGACTGTGAGTAAAGCCAATTAGTAGCCAGTACAGAATCGCTTTCTCTTTTACACTGTAAATCTTAGTAATTCAGTGAATATGCATGTGCATCAATTTACCAAACAGCTCTTGGGCTCAGCTCAGGTACCACAAAAAATCATGTTTTAATTAAAACACCTGTCGTTAGATGGAGAATATAAAATTAAGATCTGAAACCAGGGTGTGAAGTTGGCTTATTCTAGTGGTGGCGAACCTATGGCACGGGTGCCAGAGGTGGCACTCAGAGCCCTTTCTGTGGGCACGCATGCAGAGAGTTCATCATGTGGGGGGGGCATAAAATCACCCTCCCCCCCACACACACACACCTAGGCTGGCCTGGGCATGATCCTTTACCTGGGAGAAAGCTCGGTTGCTGGCAATGGGGCTTGCTTCTGAGTAAACCCTCCTAGGGTCATGATTCATCCTTCGAAGTGTTGCACAGTTGCTTCACCAAGCTTACTCCCGAGTAACATGCGCCTCAGAGCCAACTGTTTTTTCTAAACAAAAACCTCAGTATTCAGGTTAAATTGCTGTGTTGGCACTTGGCGATAAATAAGTGGGTTTTGGGTTGCAATTTGGGCATTCAGTCTCGAAAAGGTTCGCCATCACTGGCTTATTCACTACATCCTGGTACTAATGCACAAACCACAGTTCAAGCCAATATATTGGGGTGGAGATGACTATGGTGAAGAAACCCAGAATTTATCAAAGCAAGCCCAGATTTTAAATGAATAATTGTGAGCTAAATCCTTGTTGTATCCACTAAACTTACATAAAATAGAACTGATTCTGTATACTGTCTCAAATGAGCTTTAAACAAAGTTTGTAGCCAGAGTTGGCCTTTTTCAACATTGCTACTTAAATGCCTCACTCTAAGAAGACTTGTGGCTGTGTGATGTGAAAATGATTTATAGCTATAAACACTTTATCAGTGTTTTTTTAACATCCATATTTTTAAAAAAGCCGAAACGTTACGGCAACAATATACATGTGTTCCCCAACTCATGACCCTGCCTGGAAGCTCATAAATATACAGAGATGGTTCCCACCAGAAAATTTATTTATTTATTTATTTATGATCAGTTTTGTATACCGCCCCTCCCCCAAAGGGCTCTGGGCGGTAAACAACACAATAACAAACAATCGCATTAAAACCCCATTTAAAACAGCGGATTGAACAAAATTACATCGGCATCCAGCATAAAACTTCGTAAAACTTCATAAACCCACCCTGGAAGAAACAAAACCAGAGAGCTGAGGGCCCCATAGAAATTAAGGGACCCAGAGTATAAAAGCGGGAGGAGAAAGGCGCACATCAGCGGCCGGCCCCTCCAAACGCCAGGTGGAACAATTCAGTCTTACAGGCCCTGCGGAACTCTCCAAGATCCCGCAGGGCCCGGATAGCTGGTGGTAAAGTGTTCCACCAGGCAGGGGCCAGGGCTGTAAAGGCCCGGGTAGAGGCCAGCCGCATCATCGAGGGGCTAGGGATAACCAGCAAATTGGCCTCTGCCGAACGCAGAGGCCGCACAGGGACATATGGGGTAAGACGGTCCCGAAGGTATTCTCCTTTTGCAGTACAGTTCTAAAGCAAAGTTCCATCCTTCAATATCAACCCAAGTCAATGAACTTAGAAGGGTGTGGACACTGGTTAGGACGTCACTGTCAGGAAAATGGCAGAAAAGAGCACTATAGGCTATGTCTGGGACGCAAACAGAAGTGTAACTCTATGAGGGGGTGGTTTGCCACTGCCTATCTCTGTGTGGACTGAGAGAGTTCTGACAGAACTGTAACTTACCCAAGGTCACCTAGGAGGCTTCATGGGGAGAAGTGGGGAAACAAATCCAGTTCTCTGGGGCTCATTCCGCACATGCAGAATAATGCACTTTCAAACCATTTTCAGTGCTCTTTGAAGCTGTGCAGAATAGCAAAATCCACTTTCAAACAGTTGTGAAAGTGGCTTGAAAACGCATTATTTTGCGTGTGCGGAAGGGGCCTAGGTTAGAGTCTGCTGCTCCTAACCACAATACTACATTAGTGAAAAAAGAATGTTTCTGCCGGGGCTAAGGAAGTAGGATACCCTATGTTATGATCCAGTCCAGAATGACTGGGAACTCCTTGGATGGGGAATCAAGAGTGGGAAATTGCCCAGATTTGGTCCTAGGGACGGGACAATGAGAACTGTTCTCAAGAACCAGACTGAGAACTGTATGGGATTTACACTGGTGGGCGGGGTGTTTAGTATATAAGAGGCTAGAAACCAAGATGAGGTGTGGCAGCAACACTGTGTTCTCTCAGAAGTCACTGATCTTGTTTCTATAGCTCATTCCCTGTGTTGACCTCGGTCTGTACTTCGGACTTGGTTTTTGCTATACCCCTCAGTGCTTTGATATTCTGGCATGTGTTAAACTGCTGGATTGACTATGGACTGCTTCCAACCTTGATGGGTGGGTGTCTGTCTATGACACCCCATCTCCACCACACTAACACAAGCACACAATCTACCTGTTGGGTCATGTGCAAACAGAAACTACTAGAGGGGTGGAAAATAAGAAGAGAGATCATATAAATGGGCTACCCACTAAAAAAACCCAACTTCCAATGCATGCCACTGCAACAAACAAAGAACACACACGGTTAAGAAGAAGTTTTTCAAAATGCAGCCCTCTTTTCAATTAAATACGAACCTATTCAAAGCTTTAAAGTTAAAAAGTCATTACCTTTGCTTGCTTTTGAGTTCAAGATCCGCCGCAGTTGCTACACTGTGCCGCGTGTCACTGGATGCAATGACCAGGTGAATGATGGCTTCAAGTTCAGGCACCTGCTCCGCTTCAATGAACTTCACAATACCCAACTTACACTGCCCAACAATAGAGAATGGAGAAGGGAAGTCATTCAGTCCATTCAAAAACAAGCTCTAGAAGTGGTATCAACTGAGATCGAGGTTTTTTCTTAGAACCATGGGACGCAACAGCTGGACAGGAATCGACAGCTGAATATGCCATGAAGGTAAAAGGGCAAAGCATTCAGAAGGCCTTCGGCAAGAATAATATTGTAGAAGGTTTCATGGCCGGAATTACTTGGGTGCTGTGTGGTTTCCGGGCTGTATGGATGTGTTCAAGCAGCATTCTCTCTTGATGTTTCACCTGCATCTGTGGCTGGCATCTTCAGAGGATCTGAATAATATTGTTGGTAGTGCAAGTTTGACTAGGGCTAGATTTAAAGCTACCAACAAGGTTCACTGGGCTTCCCCCCACATAAACACCTATGCAAGAGATTGCCAATCCTGACACATTTTGCTATTCCTTTGTTCTTGCTTTTTTTTTTAATCTGGCACCTTTGAAACTAAAAGGATTGCCCAGATCACATAATTGTACAGATGACAGAATTTCACGAAAAGGCAAAAAAGACTTAAGATGCAAAACGACAGAGGTGCCTCTAAATTCATGGAGCAGCAGTGGCGTAGGAGGTTAAGAGATCGTATATCTAATCTGGAGGAACCGGGTTTGATTCCTCGCTCTGCCACCTGAGCTGTAGAGGCTTATCTGGGGAATTCCCTGGCCGTGGCATTCCCGAAAGCCCAGGTGGAAGCCAACCACAGTCAGCTCCATCCTTGGGAATGCCCCGCTCTCTATCATGCTGGCATCAATGTGGGTTTTGCCACCACAGAGCTGTGGGGTGCCCAGATGCAGCCATCTTTGCCCTCACCGCCAGTAGGGGTACCCCCTCACTGGCAGAAGGAGCAAACCCCCCCCCCCGGTGCATCCCCATGGCGGCCCCACTGGTCCATTCACCTCCCTCTTAGGATTGGGGTGCTATTCTGCTCCCAAACCACCCTGAAATGCTCTCTTATGCCAGCAACCTGTATCTTAAACTCAGATATACCCAAGCAAACAGCTCACCTGACAAAGCATTTGCCTGCTGAACAAATAGCTAAATAAACTACTTTTTGAAATTACTTACAGTGCAGCCGTAAGCAGGTACACCCAATAATTTCAATGGACTTTAAAAGATGCTGAAGGCTGCAATGCTATTTACTCACTCTTTTCGTATATCTGCTGCTGGTGCAGACATAATGCTAGGTTGGCCCTTGATTAAGGTTAAAGAATGGAGAGTAGGCCAAGCTTCCAGAAGCTGGGTGTGCAGCATCGGCAGGGTTTAACCGTGGTTAATATTGATCATAAGAACATAAGAACGAGCCAGCTGGATCAGACCAGAGTCCATTTAGTCCAGCTCTCTGCTACTCGCAGTGGCCTACCAGGTGCCTTTGGGAGCTCACGTGCAGGACGTGAAAGCAATGGCCTTCTGCGGCTGTTGTTGCCGAGCACCTGGACTGTTAAGGCATTTGCAATCTCAGATCAAAGAGGATCAAGATTGGTAGCCATAGATCGACTTCTCCCTCCATGAAAATCCGTCCAAGCCCCTTTTAAAGCTATCCAGGTTAGTGGCCATCACCACCTCCTGTGGCAGCATATTCCAAACACCAATCACACGTTGCGTGAAGAAGTGTTTCCTTTTATTAGTCCTAATTCTTCCCCCCAGCATTTTCAATGGATGCCCCCTGGTTCTAGTTTTGTGAGAAAGAGAGAAAAAAATTTAGTATTGTGAGAAAGAGAGAAAAATCAGATGCAGCTTCTCACAATGAAAAGAGATATGAGTGAACATGGCAAAGGAAAGCATCTGAAATAAGGATATACACAACACTGCAGCTTGCTAAAAAAAAAAACTGCACCAGTTTAGCAATTTTTACCAAGTCGCCACACCTATGAAATACTTAGCTTGGCTTTTTACCTGTTCCAGCTGTTCAGGTGTCCATGGGCTGTCTCCAATCACCCGCTTGGCTGCATAAAAGCTCATCCCTGGAGGAGGCTGAGGGATCCCCGAACCTCCTGAGCTACTCGAAGAAGAACAGCTTTGTCCCGACGGCACATTTTGGCGACTCTGGGATTCATTCAACACGTATCTAGCAAGAAAAGGGGAAAGGGAACAAAAATAGGTAAGAGGCGTTCCTAATCTCCCACAGGACTTTCAGGCAGCGCAGGGAGCTCAGGATAAGCCCAGAAACTCCCCTGCCACCAGAAAGCCTCATAGGGTATAAAAAACATATATTGCCAAAAGGGAGGAATACATCCGAGGGCCAGTGTATTGCTCAACCGGCCATAAACCCAGGGAAAGAGAAGAGTTTGGATTTATATCCCCCCTTTCTCTCCTGCAGGAGACTCAAAGGGGCTGACAATCTCCTTGCCCTCCCCCCCTCACAACAAACACCCTGTGAGGTAGGTGGGGCTAAGAGAGATCAGAAGAACTGTGACTAACCCAAGGTCACCCAGCTGGCATGTGTGGGAGTATACAGGCTAATCTGAATTCCCCAGATAAGCCTCCACAGCTCAGGCAGCAGAGCTGGGAATCAAACCCGGTTCCTCCAGATTAGATACACGAGCTCTTAACCTCCTACGCCACTGCTGCTCCCAACCAATGTTGGCTCCACCCTGGGAACTCCCCAGCCTGCCCCCCCTTCCATGCTGGTATCCAAGCAAGACATCAGCACAGCCCAAACTTCCAGGTTTTGCAATTGTGGGGCTACGGGACACTCGGCCACTGACACATCTGCCCCCTCTGCTGGGGTAAGCGCCCTGGGGAGGGTGAATGCTCTGGCACAAGGCCACGTCGCTCCCTAGAGGATCAAGATTGGTAGCCATAGATCGACTTCTCCTCCATAAATCTGTCCAAGCCCTTTTAGCATTAAAAAAGGGCTTGGACAGATTTATGGAGGAGAAGTCGATCTATGGCTACCAATCTTGATCCTCCTTTATCCCAGATTGCAAATGCCTTAGCAGACCAGGTGCTCAGGAGCAGCAGCAGCAGAAAGCCATTGCTTTGCACGGCCTGCCGCGTGAGCTCCCAAAGGCACCTGGTGGTGAGCTACCTCGAGCAGCAGAGTGCTGGACTAGATGGACTCTGGTCTGGTCCAGCAGGCTAGTTCTTATGTTCTTATGTTCCCTTCCTCCACTCAATAGGGGAAAGGGAAGGACCAAAGCAGAGTCCTGGGACATCAGTACCAGTTGCAAAACTGGAATTGGCATTGGCACATTACAGGGTAGTCAATGATCTCCACAAAGGTCTATGGTTACTTGAGGGGTGGCAACCTTAATCACGTCTTGTCTGATTCAGGCCCAAGAGAACAAACACCATTACGAGCCCTTGCCCCTGCGAAGAATCACTTCCAGCATTTTCATATGTGGGGCTTTCTCTTAAGCATTAGTGCTAAGTGATTTGCCCAGTGGCCTACAAGTGACCTGAGGTAAACAAGTCTTATCGTCAACTGTTTAACCATTTGACTTCGTTCCAAGAGAATTTCAGGGCTTTTATGCTCATTAGACAGACAGCGTGGTGTAGTGGTTAAAGTGTCAGACTAACCCAGGATCGAATCCCTACGCTGCCATGGAACCTTGCTGGGAGACCTTGGGCCAGTCACACAATCTCAAACCTGGCCCTGGCTAGTTTTCGGGTGGGAGACCTCTGAGGAATACCACGGGCGTGATGCCGAGGCAGATGATGGCATACCCCCTCCAAAGAGCTCTTGCCTTAAAAACTCTACAGGGTTGCCATGTCAGCTGTTCCTTGACAGCAAAAAAGAAATCAGCAGGAGAACTTCAGTAGATGAAGTAGCGAAGAGAATTACAGTTTAAATGCAAACTTCACTCCCTCACATGTCGTGTGAACAAGAAGAAGAAGAGGAGTTTGGATTTATATCCCCCCTTTCTCTCCTGCAGGAGACTCAAAGGGGCTTACAATCTCCTAGCCCTTCCCCCCTCACAACCAAACACCCACCAGCCAGGGTGGGTGGGGCCGGAGAGAGCTTCTGAGAAGCTGTGACCTTGGCCCAAGGTCACCCAGCTGGCATGTGGGAGTGTACAGGCCGGCAGAGCTGGGAGATCAAACCAGGGTTCCTCCAGATTAGATTGCAGGCACGGTAACACTCCCTGCGCCCACTGCTGCTCCAATCGCTTATAATACCAGCCAGTGACGAGGAAATGGAGAGAAGTGCGGGAGGAACCGTCACTTACCCATAAGGCATCAGGAGGACATCCAACATAAAATCCAATAGCAGCTGTACAGTCTTTGGTTTTTCAGCAAGATTGAACGGAGAAGCTGCTTTCAGAGGTTCAACGGGATATTTCATGTGGAAAAGGGTTGGTATTAGAAGGTGCATGAGGCTGAAAAACAATAATATTTACTGAAACTATATAATAAAAACAACAAGACAAGACAAACTTTTACATTATGAAAGACAAATGACAGAAGCTCAGGCAGACTAAAACGTCTCAAAACCAGCCGGCTTTCACTTGGCAACTGGCAATAAGGAACAGAAAACAAATCCCATGCCCACAAGAAGCAAATTCTGGAAATATTTTAGAAGTAGGTTTAAAAATTAAGTATTTATTTTGGCTGACATCCCTTTATGTAAATATAAATACTGTGTCCAGACTGAAAATTAAGAAGTTTGCTTTCATATATGAAAATGTTCAGTTTCTAAGTTCTGAAAGCAACTCAAAACTTCTGAACCATATTTAAGTAGCTTGATTTCAGAAAATAAGTAGGCCCTCAGAAACTGTAATTGGTTGTTCTTAACATGCTCCACCATACTATAACCCCTTATCGATGCTCACTAATTTTCTTACGCTTTGGGCTACTTGTTCTTCAATTAGTGGTTATTTATCCTACTTAAGTATGTTTTTATTTCTGTATCTCTTGATCAAGAGGCTGGAATCTCTGACCTCTTTCATCATTCACTAGGTAAAACTACTTAATCTACTCCGGTCTCTGACACCAGAAACGTTTCTGTCTGGATTCACACCAAGATGATCTCTTTCCCCAGCTTGTCACTTCCCTCTCCTCTTCAGAGATTCATGCTATAAAACTGTTGGATATAATTTCATAGCACCCAAAGAAGTGAGCTCTGACTCATGAAAGCTCACCGTGGAATAAATGGTGTTAGCTTTCACAGTGCTACAGGACTTCCTGGTCATTTTTAACCTGCCTTGCTTCCTAGGATGGACTCAAAGTGACTTACAAGGCCAACCTTCCCATCCCTTTCAATTATGCAGTGCAAATTTCACTGTACTGTGCTGCTTCAGGCTGCAAACGCATGAGAGTATTCTAATTCAGCATACTTTCTGACAAATTAGTTTTCTGTATGTTGATATATATTGATAGATAAACATTCACACTGTGTGATTCCATATGGCCCCTCCATACCCCCTCCCCTTCCTTCCCTTGCATGCCACCCCTCATTCCCTCCCCTCCCTTACATGCCACCCCTCCCTTCCCTCCCTCCCCCTCCCTCCAGCTAGAATTGGGTGGAGCCAATAATCCCAGATGCGAGAGCCCCTCTCTTTCTATCCCCTCCCTTGCATGCCACCTCCTATGCCTTCCCTCCTTCCCCCTCCCTTGCATGGCACCCCTCCCTCCCCTTCCCTCTATTTGGAATTGAGTTAGGCCATATCCTAGAGCCCTTGAGGTGGGTAGTATAATAATAATATGTATGTAATAATAATAATAATAATATGTAATAATATGCTTAACAACAACAACAACAACAACAACAACAACAACAACAACAAGTACTAATTCAAACTAGTAGAGTGCTAAGAGGGCCTTACCACAGATTTTTTTTGAAATATGTAAGAACATAAGAAAGAGCCTGCTGGATCAGACCAGAGTCCATCTAGTCCAACACTCTACTACTCCCTCAGATGTCTTGGGGAGCTCACAGGCAGGATGTGAAAGCAATGGCCTTCTGCTGCTGCTGCTGCTGCTCCCGAGCACCTGGTCTGCTAAGGCCTTTGCAATCTCAGATCAAGGAGGAGGATCAAGACTGGTAGCCATAGGTCTTACTGCGCGCTTTATAGACTGCACTCTGTGTGTATGTGTGTAAGGAACCATCAAGTTGCAGCTGACTTATAGTGATCCCTTGGGGGGTTTTCACAGCGAGTGATTAAGCAGAGGCGGTTGGCCATTGCCTTCCTTGGAAGTCTGCCTTCCAAGTACCAACCCAGCTTAGCTTCCAAGATCTCACAAGACTGGGCTGCATTAGATCTGTTGTATAATGATTATTATTTTCATGTGGCACAATTAAATTAATTGTGAAGTGAAAGAAGGGGCCTTTACCAAGACAAAGCTTAAGGCAAGGGAAAAAAAAATGGGTAGAAGAGGAAATGCGTTCTTCCAACAATTTAAGCCCCCCAATTAAGAATTAAATCAAAGGAAAATAATCTTCAAAATATCCTTACCTGTCTTGTTGGGGCTGGGTTTCCTTCCATTGCAGTAAGAAGAGTAGGAGCCAATTCACATTGTTTTTCCACAGGTAAACGAGGATAACCCATCTTAACATATATTATCGTAAAATTCTGCAAAAACACAACATGTATCTAAATGGTGTATATGCCAGAAAAGAGCTTTATAAATCTCTTTATAGGTTTAAAAAGCAACACAAAGTGTTTGTTTTGAGAAATGCCATTAAAGATTCCACGGTATTTGCCACTAACTGACCAGGTACATAAGAAACATTAACAGCCTCAAATCCTTTTGCTGGGCTACTGAAATGTTCTCTAAATGAGGCTGAGTGCAGGTCCTAATGGAAGCAGATTTCCACATCCAGACCATTTTGCATCTATGTTTCCAATCATGCTTAGTGTCTTTGAAATACAAATACACCGTGTTGGTTTTCACTAATAAAATCCTTAATGGAGCAGCAGTGGCGTAGGAGGTTAAGAGCTCATGTATCTAATCTGGAGGAACCGGGTTTGATTCCCAGCTCTGCCGCCTGAGCTGTGGAGAGCTTATCTGGGGGAGTCAGATTGGCCTATGCTGGCTCCCACTGCATCCAACTAGGTGACCTTAGCCTAGTCCTAGCTTCTGGCAGACTCTCTCAGCCTCACACCCTACACCTCACAGGGTGTTTGTTGTGAGGGGGAAGGGCAAGGAGATTGTAAGCCCCTTTGAGTTTCCTGCAGGAGAGAAAGGGGGGATATAAATCCAAACTCTTCTTCGTCTTTACTAATAAAATCCTTAATGGGTGGCTTAATTGGTTGCCTAGAGTAAAAAGATTATGTCCACCTATATGCCATGCCACAATCCCTGCAGTGAACTGGGAAAACCTTCAATATCACCTCTACACAATGTTTTAAAAAGAAAGACAGTGCTTGCATCCTTGGTGACTGCCCAACATGTTTGTAATATACTTCTTTCGAGATTCGTCAAAGCCAAACGAATTTCATGAAAACCCTTCTAATTTGAGAAGTCTCTCAATAACTGAGACATGCTGTAAATGTAAATAAATATAGGCAACCACATTCTTCAAGAAAAATTAAAAGAATTTTGCATATATATTTTAGATGTGGGGCTTAATGTTTACCGATTAAGCTTGCCAAACTTTTCCTAGGTATTTATTAACCTGCTAAAACAAAGCATTTCTTAACCTGTTTAGGTTGTATTTGACAGCATGATCTTCCAAGGAGAATTTAACTAATCATACACATATAACACACCAAATGTTATTATGACGACTGAGGCTGACATTAAGCTTGGGAGAGCCACTCTTATCCCACCTCCGTCTCGGGTCCTTTTCCTCCTAATGACTCCAGACCAGCTGATTGTTTCAAGGATTTATTGTAAAGGTTCAAAGCAAAGGAAATAAAGCAACATAAAATCTGCGTTTAGAGATTTCCTCGAAGAAGCTGAGTTTACACATTCAACACTGGTTCTTTGTCCCCATTCAGGGAACCCATGGCCCCAGAGATGGCCCCAGACCGACGTCTCAAGATGGAATTAAAAAACTTTGTTTCCCCTTCTCAGGAAAACTCTGTGTTCAGAATACGAGGTGGTAGGCCTTGAAGTTTCATCCTGGCACCTCTGCATGTAGTTTCCACTGTCACTCCCTCCAGGAGATCAAAAAAGGCAAAGATGCTTTTTCACAGTCATATTCTGACTTCCCTTTACTAATAGCAGATAGCATCGTTCCATGACTTAGCCCCTTTTTGAGATGAGTCTTGTAAACTCCATGTTCACATACTTCAGCTTCCTAATAATACTGGTTGCATAATATCACATGTTTCTAGCTAATACATAGTTCAGCTAACTATTTTCCATCACAGTTATATTAGCAACATTCATTTGATGTACTTCCATCCATTCCAATGGGATGAGTATTTGGGGTAAAAAATATGTCCCTATTATGCTAATAAGACACCCAAATATCATTTCTCACTGCATCAAATCTTCAGGAAGAAATGACAGCAGCTCACATGCCCCATCTTTGGGAAGAAAGAACTTACTGTAACAAAGGACACTGCAGAAGGATCTTGATACTGAACCAGCAACGTCTCCACAGGTAGCTGGATTTTGGGACGACTTTTGATGCGTTTGTTTAGATGAAGACCCTTGAATTCCATCACCTGGGGAGGACGAAGCTTATACCCTCTGACTTCACTGGTTTGTATTTCTCAGCTGTACTTCCCCAGTCCTGAAATGCAAGAGCTAATGGCTTCCAGTGTATCCTAGAAAATCCCTTTTATCTACTCCACTACTGTGCAAAATGTTTTACCACTGGCACCCTTAGCAGCTGGCAATGAAGCCACAGTTGGAGCATTATACAGGTGTGCAGCTATGGCTCCATACCTGCACAATGAAGCCTGGAGATCTCCCAGAATTACCACTGATCCCCAGAGGTGGGATCAGCAGGTTCTCATAGGCTCCCGAGAGTATAGGTTACTAATTATTTGTGTGTGCCGGGGGGGGTTGCCTAATTGTGTGATTTTGCCAGTGATTTTTTGCCTTAGTTCGCCCCTCCTCCGGCTCCTCAGCAGTAGTGTGCAGGAATTTGAGCAGTCTAGCAGGAGGTGCACGGCGTCGCGTGGCCTAAGCCTCGTGCATTAAGTTTCCATGGGACTGGCTGGCGGCTGCGTCGCTGCCACAGCCCAGCCAGCAATGCCCGCCCTGGAATGCCCAGCCATACCCCAGTGGGTGCCCACGCCCAGCCCCATTGGCACTCCTTCACTGTTTAGATCCCACCAAAGTAGAACCTGTTACTAAAAATTTTGGATCCCACCACTGCTGATCCCCCAAACTACAGACCTCAGCTCCCCTGCGGAAACAGCAGCTTTGGAGGGTGGACTCTATGGTATTATACCTTGCTGATGTTCCTGCCCTCCCCAAACCCTGCCCTTCCCAGGTTCCACTCCCGAATCCCCAGGAATTTCCCAACATAGAGCTGGCAACTCTCATCCCAACAGTTCACTGCCTCCCATGTACACATGCAAGGGAACTGCCTTCCCCTTCAAGGTAGATGATAATGGAAGCTCAGATATGTCTTTTACCGCCCCCCCCCCCCACCTTCCCCGTGCATCACTGTTGCTGTTGTTTCCCAAGTACATAATCATACCAGGCAAAGGCAACCTGGGCCAATTAAACAAATCTTTATCATTCTTTGAAACCTGAGTTGTTGTTTTCTTTTTATAGCAAGCCTTTATTGGCATAGACAGCAGTACAACAATAATAAAAACAGATTAAAAAGCATATACAATACAGGAAATAAATGTTAAGTGGAAGGAAATCTACTGGCATTTAGTAATTTCCATGAGAAAGTCTGCCACTATCATACAGAGAGAAGGATCAGGGTTGTCCAACAAGTAGTGGAATCTAATTAAATCGGAGAGATTGGGTAAGCATAAAGGAGTAAGATTCACATACTTGGATCTGATTTCCTTGAATCTGAGACAGTGTAGTAAGTGGTGGGCCAGAGGATTCAACTGAGCCACCATCGTTACATAGGCTGACAATCTTTTTAGCCTTTCTTGCTTATTAAATGTGGCTCTCCTTTGAGCAGGGTTTACATTAAGCAATACAGATAGTGTGCCAAGTGGCCCGGATTCAAATGGGAGAGGAAAAAACGGGGGAAATCTGAGTTGGAAGAGCATGTGGAAATGAATTAAGCTTACCAGTTCAAAAGAAAAGTCTGCCTTTTTTAAAAAAAAAAGTGATACGGTGGTATGCTCATTCACCTCAATCAGAAAAAAAAGGATAAGAATTCAAGTTACACAACACTAACATGTGGCAAGACCCACCTTCTTGCGTACTCCTTCTTGAGTGCTGGAAAGTTTCAGAAGTACAGGGGGTAGAAATTTGGATATGATATTCTGCAATTGCTCATCTGTTTCAGCATGGCCAAGTCGTAAGAAGACGCGTTCAAGCTGATCTACAAAAGGAAGAGAGGGGAAAAACAAATGCAGAGCTAAAAATCATTAACGAATAGTAGAAAAGCTACATCCTAAGCTTGCTTTCGGAGATTAATCACAGAATGGCTTAGTTCGCAATACACTTCTAGTCACCATTTAAATTCCAGGGGGGAAGCTATGCTAATTACAGCAACCCCACTCCAATACCGAGAAAAGGAGCACCACGAATTACATTTTAGGGCTAACAATTTATCATTGCACAAGCTTTGGTGGATTAAAATCTACTTCCTCAAAAAACAAAAAGAGTACCTGGAATACCCAACCTGTGTGTGCATGCCACCAAGTCACAGCTGACTTATAGGGACCCCATGGGGTTTTCGAGGCAAGTCATTCGGAGGTGGTTTGCCATTGCCTGCCTCCACGAGTGCCGACAGAGTTTGGAGAGGACTGTGACTTGCCTACAGTCGCCCAGTAAGCTTTATGTGGAGGAGTGGGGAATTGAATCTGGTTCTCCAGATGAAAGTCTGCTGCTCTTCACCCATTGTATCACACTGGATTACCTAACCTAGGGCAGTACAGCATCCTCCCTACTGACATTGAACCCGTAACTCTTTCTTCAAAGAGCAAAGTTTTTCTGAGGAAAAAAACAGCAGAGACATACTCCTGGGCCTTCTCATACTAGCATTATGGAATGAAGTTGTAGCTTCCTGTTTGAAATAACTACTTTATGAGACCTACTCCCTACTCATGGTTCCCCAAATGTGACTCCTTATGGCAACTAACTTGAGGCAATTGTTGGCTGCCTGTCCCTCAGATGACCAGCACGGAGACCTTGATTTTTATATATATCAGACTATTCAGAAGGAAACATATATTGCTTAGTGCCAGCCTCAAGGGCAATCCCACTACTTTCTGAGTCTCCTGGAACATACAGAAAATAAAGGGGGGGGGGGGATGAGAGAGATCTCTTTCTCTACTTTGCAACAGGCTTCCATCCAAAGCAGACTGAGTCTCTTCTGATGTTTCCATCCCTCCTGAGTGACCATTGTTGTTCCAGGAGCTAGAAAGATTAGAAACAGCAAGAGCAGGGGTAGGGAACCTGCGGCTCTCCAGATGTTCAGGAACTCTGGTCCCACATCAGCCTCTGTCCAGCATGGCCAATTGGGCTACATGCTGGTGAAACTGATAAGGCCAATTGTAGACCCCTAATTTATCCTGAGAGCCTGGGGTTCCCTACCCCTGAGCAAGAGACTTCTCACTGATTCTGGCCATCTCCCCTCCCTTTCCTTGTATGCCACCACTCCCCCTCCCACTAGGGTGGGTGGGCCATATCCAGATGCCGGTTCCCCTCCCCTTCCCTTCCTTGCATGCCACCCCTCCCTCCCTCCCTTTCCCTTGCATGCCACCCCTCACACCCCTCACCCAAGTTGTACACATACAAAAAGTAAATTCGAGATCCATCCCCTTTCTCTGCAACCACTCTTAGAGAATCAGATGAAAGAGGAGTTATAGATGACTGAAAAATACAGGCCGGCTACTATTAGACCAAACATCGTGCCTCCTGCCTACACCACTTTGGAGAATTGCAGGCCTGAAATGTGCACGTAATGTGTATGTAATGTGGATTTATATTGATGATACATGTCACTTGTTCAGTGTGTTATTTCTGCTACCTTTTCATCTATCTATTCAAAATCAAGCACAATAACTACTGGTTGTAAAAGTGACAGAAAGATTAAATCTTACCAGGCGGATGGATGGAATGCTATATGTTTCTAACATCAGACAGGATATTAAATCTAACCTGCTCATCTTGCATGAGAAACGCAGTTTGATAAAAAGGTAAATGTGTTATAAACCACGATCCTTCTTCTTCAAATGTACAGCAATGTCCTACATTTATTTCCCAGTACTATTTACAGTACGTCATAGTGTGAGGAATCTCAATATTTCTGCCCTCCAGTCGGCATCCTCAGGTTACGTAAGTAAGTTGTTGCCAAGTGATTGTCCAACAAGGGCAAAAAACTGGATCCTGACAATCCAGAAATACAGTCTGGGCTATCTGTTCAAATGGAGTGCTTCTACTTTGCAGTAACGTCATGTCTGCTCCAAAATAGGTCCAGAATTCTCTGATCTGCACCAAGGCTACACCAGAGGCAATTCTGGAGATTTAGAAAGAAGTAAGGCAGCAGGCAGCAGCCTAGACAAAAAATGCTATACTCCAAATTCCAGAGAGGCATTATGCTCTTGGGGGGAGCAAGGGGAGGAAAAAAACAAACAAAACAAAAGGCAGATAAAGAGGTTTATCTTTCTATTGTAGCAACCACTTCCCAAGTGGCTTCTAGATCATCAGAAAGCTTTTAGGAACTGTTTTAGGAACTGTTTGGACAAACAAGATTCTAAAGTTGTCGAAGGTTTTCACGGCCAGATTCAACTGGTTGTGGTGGGTTTTCTGGGCCATGTGGCCGTGGTCTGTGATTTCTCTGAAGATGCCAGCCACAGATACAGGCGAAACATTAGGAACAAGATCTACCCACCACAACCAAATTCTAAAGTTGTCTCTAACGCTTCAGTTTCCTAGGAATGGTGGTTGCCATTCATGGAAGAAGCTAACCTTTCCTCAGTCATACCTGCCTTGGTGAAATCCAGCCAAGATGACTGTGAAGAAGAAGAAGAAGAAGAGGAAGAAGAAGAAGAAGAAGAAGAGGAAGAAGAAGAAGAAGAAGAAGAAGAAGAAGAAGAAGAAGAAGAAGAAGAAGAAGAAGAAGAAGAAGAAGAAGAAGAAGAAGAAGAAGAAGAAGAAGAAGAAGAAGAAGAAGAAGAAGAAGAAGAAGAAGAGGAAGAGGAAGAGGAAGAGGAAGAAGAGGAAGAGGAGGAGGAGGAGTTTGGATTTATATTCCCCCTTTCTCTCCTGTAGGAGACTCAAAGGGGCTTACAATCTCCTTGCCCTTCCCCCCTCACAACAAACACCCTGTGAGGTAGGTGGGGCGGAGAGAGCTCTGAGAAGCTGTGACTAGCCCAAGGTCACCCAGCTGGCGTGTGTGGGAGTGTACAGGCTAATCTGAATCCCCCAGATAAGCCTCCACAGCTCAGGCGGCAGAGCTGGGAATCAAACCCGGTTCCTCCAGATTAGAAACACAAGCTCTTAACCTCCTACGCCACTGCTGCTCCAGAACCAACTGGAAGGATCCTTACTGGAATGAATCACAGTGATCATATAAAGACAGTGGTATTCCTGTTGCCCTGGTTTCCCATGTGCATCTGAACCTTCCCATGGGTATCTTGGCTGTACGGCAGATTGAGTATCTTTGGATGCAAAAACAGTTGACAAAGAATCTAAATAAATGCATAAATAATCCTCTAGGCAAACCATGTATCACCTGAATGTGAACATCTCAGTGAGGAAGGTGGACTATAGCTGCCTCATGTCAAGCAAATTCATTGGTCATTCTATTCCAGGGGTCTTCAAACTATGGCCCTCCAGATGCTCATAGACTACAATTCCCATGAGCCCTACCACTTGGCCATGCTGGCAGGGGCTGATGGGAACTGCAGTCCATGAACATCTGGAGGGCCATAGTTTGAAGACCCCTGTTCTATTCTGACCAACAATAATTCTCATCTCAGACAGAGAAAGGTATCTCCCAATGCATATGAAAGGAGTTGAGCCTGAGGCCTTCTTCCACTAAGAACAGCCCCTAACAAAATCTCTGACTATCAAAAGGTTTTGCACTGGCAAAAAGGCCATAAATTTAGACTACATTACCAGTTTTATCAAAAGTCATTTAAATCCCATAGCTAATTTATTAAAAAGTGAAAATTAATTAAAAATTTACTAAAAATTTATCCTTAAAGGGGTTGAACATCAAGTCTCTTCTTTCAAAATGTCCCGATTTTTAACCCTTCCATTTAACACGTATGTACACAGATGTATTATAATTATCATCATCATTTATAGTCTGCTTTTTGAACTGGGACCCAAGGCGGATTACAAGTATGATTAAAAAAACACTAGTCAATCAGTAGGTAGATTTTAATATATGATAACATTTGAATCCAACAGCAGAGACTACTAGTAAGACAAAATAGCGTAGTTGGACTGGGATTGTAGAACAAGGAGGGAAAACAGAACATGCAGTCCATTAGAGACAACACAACCATCAGTGTAGGAAATACTTTATCCCAAATAATCCTGAATCAAACCAGTACACTGGAGATTTGCTCCTTCTATAAGAATGCCCTCCTGAACTACTCTGCTTTGCACATTTGGTGAAATGGCAGAAACATGGACTGTTGGGTCATTCATTCCACAATATAGGAGCCGCTACAAAAAATGCCCAGGGGTCTATCCTGTTTCCATGTCTTTCTAGCTCAGGAATGGGTATTCCATTACCTGAGTGATGGTGCAAAAGTATCACCCAGTGTGAGCAAAAATCTCAACATGACTGTTTGCAAATTATTCAAATAGTATCAGTGTATTGTCAGAACTGCATAGGTAGCACAGAGCACAGACTTTAGTATGTCTGGTACATGTCAAACAGGATACATTTCATTTCCGTTCTCGTCAGCACAAGGTTAGCTAAAGAAGCCTGCCACAGAAAATTTGACATTTTAATGGAAGGAGGAGGCGGAGGAATTGGGATTTAAATCCCACCTTTCTCTCCTGTAAGGAATCTCAAAGTGGCTTATAAACTTCTTCCCTTCCTCCTCCTTGTGAGATATGTGGGGCTGAAAGAGTTCTGAGAGAACTGTGACAAGCCCAAGTCACCCAGCAGAAATGGAGGAGTGCGGAAACACATCTGGTTCACCAGATAAGCCTCTGCCACTCATATGGAGAAGTGGAAAATCAAACCCGGTTCTAAAGATTAGAGTCCATAGCTCCTAACCGCTATACCACCTCGCTCTCAAGAACTACATTACAGTGCAGGCCACAGTAACTATTTTTGGACAAATTATGTAAGAAATCACTTTAAACCTAGGCCCATCATCTCGAAAGAGTAATCTAGATATACATATCCTACGTTTCTCCCTGATGAAGGCCCAAGACAGATAATAACTGTGCTAAGATCAATATAAATAAACAGAATAACCAACTACATCTTGAGCCTATACTGGATTCAGTAGGGTGGTTCATGTAAGGTCACCCACTGCAAACTATTGGTGAAGAATCAAAAGCCCTATCAGCTCCGGTTCTTCAACTGGCCCACAGGATTGACGGCCCTCAACTTACAACCCCAGAAAGGATGGGACTAAGTTTACAGCAACCTTCCGATGCCTTCAATACAACTTCTGGCTGTGTAAGCAAAAGGGATATCACTGAATCATGGGATGCTCTAGGACTCTGAGGTTGGAAGATAGGGTTATCAGCCTCCAGGTGGTCGCTGGAGATCTCCTGCTAGATCTCCAGGCAACAGTGATCAGTTCTTTTGGAGAAAATGGCCAGATAGCAGGGTGGACTCTATGGCATAATATCCTACAGAGGTCCCTCCCTTCCCGAAACCCCACCTTCCCCAGGCTTCACTCCTAAAGTTCCAGGCATTTCCCAACCTAGAATTGGCAAGCCTAGCTACAGTGCAGTCCTAAAATAGAGTTACAACCTTCTAGGTCCATAGTGGTCAGTCAAGTGCTTAGAAGAATATAACTCTGCTTAGGATTGTCCCGGTAGGAACCCAAGTTGTACATGGCATACAAATTTGCCAAGGAATTTGGTTCACTATATACCTGTCTGGAGTGGGGGGGATCCTTTGCCCCGAGCAGACACCTCTCCACCAGTTTCAGCTGGCCAGTGTGGGGGAAATGGCAGCAAATGGGAAGAATGGCAGTGGAGACACGCTGATTACTCCAGTGCGCCCAGAAACGTCAGGGCATTGCCAGGGACACTCTGGAATTTGGACCAAACTCTAAAGTTAACTACAGAGTTTCCCCTGAATGCCAGTATCCTGGAGCCACCCATCATCATGCTGACACAGCTTGCGGGTGCACAGGAAGTGATGTGAGAGCAGTAATATCATTACATAGCTGGTGAACACCCCAGCTCAGTGTTTCTCAACACTTTTGACATCACGGTACCCTTGACCTCACTCTTCATATCTCACGGTACCCCTGCCATCCCCCCCCCACCTTCCCCTCCCAGTTCCCCTGCTTGCCACCCCCCCTTCTCCTCCCAGGGTGAAGGGAAGCACGGGGGTGGGGCGGGAAGTGGCTGCTGACCTTGCAGCAGGTCCTACCCCCTGGGCCAGCTCCATGTCCTTGCTGGCACCAGCAGAAGACACTGCAAAAGTGAGGGGAGCTGGTAGCGTTGCCACGGTACCCCTGAGACATGCTCACGGCACCCCAGGGTACCACAGAACCCTGGTTGGGAATCACTGCCCCAGCTATATAAGTCCCCTGCCAGTTGCAGGCTCTGCCCGGCAACCCTATTAGAACCCTACATTTGGACATTTGATTAACTGGAGTTGATCATGAAATGTCTGATCAAGTTCTACACTCTAGTCAAGAAGGGAGGAGCAAGAAACACAGGTAAGCTCACCAATGAACAGCCTTTAAACCTACCTGGTAAGCTTAGTTTCTTGCAGTTTCTAATGACAAAATTTGTATCATCTGCATTTTAAAAAACCAACCTGTTAAAAAAATCCTCCTTCACAACTAAATGTCTTCCTAAGTGCATGGAAGCTTCAACTGTCCCTTCTATTATCATAGGTAGCCCGCTACACATGGCAGATTGTGAGCAAGCTGACTGCCAATTATATATTATTTAAACTTCTACTGCCATGGAGAGACAGCATGGTGTAGTGGTTAAGAGCAGTGGACTCTAATCAGGAGAACTAGGTCTGATTTCCCCACTCCTCCACAAATCAGGAGCAGAGGTGAATCAGGTTTGTTTTCCCGACTCCTCCACATGAAGCCTGCTGGATGTCCCAGTTTCCTCCTCAGTCTGTTGTGGGGAAAGGGTGGGAAGAAGTTTGTAAGCTGCTTTGAGACTCCTTCAGGTAGCAAAAAGTGGGATATAACAATCAACTCTTCTTACAAAGATATAGTATCTTTGTTGTTAAGAGTGTTGGACTGAGATTGGGAATGCCTGGATTCAAATGCATGCTTAAATCGTTAAGCTTACTGGGAGTTACATCCTATGCAGCAGTCCACTGACTTCAATGGAAGGATATAACTGTATCTAGGATGGCACCAACCTCTCACACTTGTGAGATTACAATGGAGGGGGGGATCTATGTCCTACCGCAGGAGTCTGCAACCTGTGGCTCTCCAGATGTTCATGGACTACAATTCCCATCAGTCCCTGCCAGCATGGCCAATTGGCCATGGGCATCTGGAGTGCCACAGGTTGCAGATCCCTGTCCTACCTGAATGAAGGGCAGAGTGAAATGTAACAAAAAAACTTAGGCCCCTTCCGCACATGCAAAATAATGCGTTTTCAAACCACTTTCGCAACTGTTTGCAAGTGGGTTTTGCTATTCCGCACAGCTTCAAAGAGCACTGAAAGCAGTTTGAAAGTGCATTATTCTGCATGTGCGGAATGAGCCTTAGATTTTTCTGTCTTTAACACCAAAACATTTTAGGTCATTCCTGATGGGCATGGAGGAAAATAATCCAGCCCCAAACACCACAGAAGAATGTAGCTTAATGACAGTTCAGAGAAAATCCTAAATGGTGCATGTAGAGCAGTGGTTCTCAACTTGGAGGTCGCGACTCCTTTGGGGGTCGAATGACCCTTTCACAAGGGTCGCCTAAGACTCTCTGCATCAGTGTTCTTCCATCTGTAAAATGGATAAATATTAGGGTTGGGGGTCACCACAACATGAGGAACTGTATTAAAGGGTCGCGGCATTAGGAAGATTGAGAACCACTGATGTAGAGAGTCAGTATGGTACAGTGATTAGCGTTGGACCTCAGTTCAAATCTCCACTCTGCTATTTGTATCTCTCAGCTTAACCCACCTCATAGAGTTGTTGTGAGGATAAAATGGAGAACAATTAAACCACTTTTGGTCCTCATTAAAGGAAAAGGTGGGGTAGAAATGAAATCTTTTTTTAAAAAAACTGTGGAATAAGCGAGTTTTAAGGAGGGATTTCAGAGCTGCAAAAAATAATTTTTATAACAATCATTGTAAGTACAAAATTAACATGATAGAAAACAAAAAGTCATAAACTAGAAATAATGAGGGCAAAAATTGGAAATAAGTGAGACACCCTAGAATTGAGGGACCATTTTGAACTACTGGAATTTTAGAAGTCACTGAAGTGATTTTTTTTCTGCCACTGGAATTCATGTGAGAAGCCCCTGGCTGTCAGAGGATTCCCCACACCCTCCAGTTTTAGGGAGATGTGATGTTAGATTGAAGAAGAGTTTGGATTTATATCCCCCCTTTCTCTCCTGCAGGAGACCCAAAGGGGCTTACAATCTCCTTGCCCTTCCCCCCTCACAACAAACACCATGGGAGGTGGGTGGGGCTGAGAGAGCTCCGAGAAGCTGTGACTAGCCCAAGGTCACCCAGCTGGCATGTGTGGGAGTGCACAGGCTAATCTGAATTCCCCAGATAAGCCTCCACAGCTCAGGCAGCAGAGTGGGGAATCAAACCCGGTTCCTCCAGATCAGAGTGCACCTGCTCTTAACCTCCTACGCCACTGCTGCTTGGAAAGAAAGTGCATCATGGGTTCCTCGTACATGACCCAATAGTACCAGTGACACCTACTTTCCATACTTCATGGATGTGTGCAGCATGTGAGGCAGAAAGGTTTCCAGCCACAGACAAAAATAGTTCTTTATTTCTGACTGATGTAATTCCATGTACCCAAACTTACAGCAGAGCTGGGGCAAACCATTCAATTCCAAACATCTGACATCTTAAATGTGAGCCAATGAGGAGGCTTCTCCGATGTCAGATAAGTTTATAAAAGGAATGAACCAGACACTAGCAGATTTAGCACTGAAATTACAACTATAGTTCCAATATCATGAATCTAATAAGAAGTTTATAAAAGGAATGAACTAGACACTAGCAGATTTAGCACTGAAATTGCAACTATAGTTCCAATATCATGAATCTAATCACTAAACCATTTCGAATTCAAGTAACTGCATAGTTTCTTCTACAGAGGGGCCTATGCTGAACTGTAGAGGAACCCTTTATCAGTGGAGGAGGAAAATACATTTCCCAGCTTGCTTCACTATCACATGCAACAGAAATTTCCTGCCACAAAGAATCACTTCCCTGATATACCACGCCTCAGCAGTGCAAGGCCCCAGTCCCTTTAACATGGGAGGGGGGGGGGGGGTTTGCTAAACTTGGCAGGTCAATAGAGAGGAGGAGAAACAGGCAAGACAGATTAGAAATTCCCACGCTTCCCAGGTATTTGCAACACCCACTGCCCTTTTTTTGCAGAAGGTCTGAAAAATGGAAGACTGGCCCTGTTGCAAAAAAAGGGGAGAGGGGCGGCTAGCAGATCTTCCCTCCCTACCAGGTGCATTTCCAGCCTCAGGAGGAGCTGAGAAACTCGAACCGGATACCAACCCAGGAAAAGCAAAGTCATGATTCCGGATCGACTTTCGCTTAGCAAAATAATGCACCGAGGAGAAGGGGAAAAGCAAAAGTCATGATTCCGGATCGGATCGGGATTTGCAAAACAAGGCACCGGGGAGGAGGAGGAGAAGGAACACAAAATCGGGAATTTCGTTCCTGCACTTCTGGGCCGGGCAGGGGGAACAATTGCAATAGTTTCCCCACGTCCCATTTCCAAGCATGCGAACAGTGAGAAACTAAGTGCAACGCATGCATAGCTGAAAAATAATAATGATCAATTGAACGGAGGGGGTGCAGAGCTCCTCCAGGTTGCAAAGGCCGAGTGGGAAGAGGGACGCCTTGTTTCCAGTGTCCCTAATATGACTTTGCACAACAGAGGCCTACAGGCCCGACTCCTCCTCGCCCTCCTGCTGCCTGTTTCACAACCCTCCCGGGGCCATAACCCTCCATTTTCCCTCCTCGCCCTCCTAAAAGACCCCCCCGCCACAGAAAACCCCAAAGCCGCCCCACAACGTCGCCCCCACAACGTCCGCACCCGCACATGCCCCCAAACAAGAGGGCCCGCCGCTCCCCTGCAGGGAGACCACCCGCCCCACTGACGCCCCCTCGAAAAACAAGGCAAGGCGTGAGATCAGGGAGGGGCTCCTCCAGGTTTACTAGCCCCCCCACACCGTCGAAGCCCCACAGCCCCCCCCCCCCCAAAGCACACTTACTCAGCTCGTCTTGGGCAGCAGAGGCGGCCGCAGCCATGTTGTCAGCTGGGGAAAGAAGGAAGGAGGATGAATCTTTCCTCCCCGAGTCCCCCTCAGGAAAGGATTGCGGGGTGGGGCGGGGGGTGTCGACGAGATTCCCCCCCCCTCTCCTTTCCCTTCACCCCTACCCTATAGCTTCTCCTGCTCCTATGCAAGCCGAGAAAAAGGGCTGGTGGCTGGCTTTCCTCCTCCTCCTCCTCCCTCCTGTGACTCTCCCCTAAAACACCAACCGCCGGGAAAGGCTGCAAGCGTGCATGCCCTCTGTGTGTGTGTGTGTGTGCATCGAGTTTGCACCGTCGAGTTTTGCACACATGCTTAGTTTTGCACGGGCGCCCTTCCCCGAGGCACCCTTTGCTTTAGCATTTCGTTGAGGAAAAGTCTTCAGTATTCCGTATTCTCCAACCCCCCGAGCACGCGCGCCCCTATTTTTTTTCTCTCCGCGCTCTCTTTGCTTTGCTTCTCCACTCCCTGCTTCTTTAAGCCAAGAGCTCCACACAGAGATTGCCTCGGGGTATTAAAATACAAATTGGGGGGTGAGGGGGGGGAGATCCCTCTGCTTGCTTTGTTCCTGCCCTCCCCAAATCTTTCTCTCCTGGGTTTTTGCAGGTTCCATGCATGTGTTCATGCAAGATGGGTGGGAAAGGGAGGGCTGGAAAGCACTCACCTGAGTCCATGCTGACCTCCATGGCTGGCGATGGCTGCTTTTTTCTCCAGAATGGGGTGGCGGATTAAAAAAAACAGATCAGCATCTTTAAAAAAAAAAAGGGGGGGTTTAAAGAGTTTCTCCCCCTATCTGCAGAAGGTGATTGTAGCAGCCTGGAAAGGTTCAACCTCGGAAGATGCTTGACTGATGCAGAACCCGGCTTTGGAAAATGGAGCCCGAGGGAACCGAGCAAATTGCGGAGCAAATGTAGTTACCCTTGAACCATCTTTGAGTGCTGGTGCCCGGGATGATTGAAGAATCCTGTAGACAAGAGGTGGGAGTTTAACATTCGCGTTTTTCAGCGTCCTTCTGGGTGGGTGAAATAGGGGACGTTAGTCACACTGTCGGTGGAGTCCCATACAGGGCTTAGACTGACCCAACAGTGCACAGGATTGCACTGTGGGCATATAGAAAGTAGGAAAAGATAAAAGAGTTTTATAAAATGATGCTTGGGGTGGAGAAAAGATACAGAAGTTTTCTTTCATCTCCTGGGGTGCTTTTTTGTGTGGTACTCTTGGAGTATTGGGGCTGTCCCAGGTCCTGATGGAGAATTGGTGCAGCACTCTGTCTCCTTCTGCAGATAGGGGGATAAACTCTTAAAACCTTTTTTTAAAGATTCTGACTCTCTCTCTCTCTGTGTCTATATATATATAACAGATCAGCATATTTGGGAAAGGACAGGATAGATCCAGTGGTGGGATCCAAAAATTTTAGTAACAGGTTCCCATGGTGGTGGGATTCAAACTGTGGCGTAGCACCAGTGTGGTTGGGCGGGGCACGACGGGGGCGTGGGCGGGCATTCTGGGGGTGGGGCATTGCTGGGCAGGGCTATGGCAAGGGACGCAGCTGCTGCACCGGTCCTTGGGTGGGAAACGAATGCACGCAGGCGCAGGCTGACACGCACGCCGGTGCACCTCCTGCTAGACTGCTTCAAGTTCTGCGCGCTACTGCTGAGAGGAGGGGCGTAACTAAGGCAAAAATCACGTGGCAAAATCACCAATTAGTAACCCCCTCTCGGCACACACAAATAATTAGTAACCTACTCTCAGGAACCTGTGAGAACCTGCTGGATCCCATCTCTGGATAGATCCCCATATATATGGGTTCCATCACGTCCCCTCACAACAAGTACTGGCACTTTTTTAAAATAGCAACAAAGTACTCCCTCTCTCCTAATATTGACGTGTGAACAGGATATAAAACAGATTCAGGACTGACTAAGGCAAAAAAATCTTGAATCAAAGAGTGTTTAATTTATGGAATCTGCTGCCGCAAGATAGAATGGTTCAGTTGGCTATAAAAGGGGATTAGACAACTTCATAGAAAATGAAGCAGGAGTTCGGTGACATCATAAAGACTAGTGGAATTTATTCTAGCATCCACTTCTATAAATCAGAAATCACTTCATCAGATGTGTGAAATTTATATCCATCATAGTGATATGCTTATATTAACAACAGAAAGATGGTGGCAGGTTTAAAACAAGATCCAATCAACAGGGTTGCCAGCTCTGGGTTGAGAAATACCTGGTGATTTTGGGGGAGAAGACTGAAAAGGATGGGGTTTGGCAAAGGAGGTGCCTCAGAAGGGTATAATGGCATAGTGTTCACACTGCAAAGCAACCATTTTATCCACGGGAACTAATCTGGGTCATCTGGAGATCAACTTTAATAGCAGGAAGTCCCCAGGTGCCAGTTGGAGATTGGCAACCCTACCTATCAAAGATTAACTGGTTCCACACAAGAGTAGGTGATGCTCATTCCCATGTGCTCTTTGGAAGCAAAGGTAGGATTAATATAAAGCCTAATATAGACAAATGCAGATGGAAACATAAATAGGTGCAAAAGTAAGCAAGCGGTATTGCTGAACTGTTATCTATCATCTATCTTTCTATCTGATTGATTGATTAGAGGCAGTAGCCCTCTGAATACTAGTGCTGAGTGCAATATCCAAGGGAAGTAGACTCTGTGCCCTGCTTGTAGGCCTGCTTGTAGGAGCAGCAGTGGCGTAGGAGGTTAAGATCACATGTATCTAATCTGGGGGAACCGGGTTTGATTCCCAGCTCTGCCGCCTGAGCTGTGAAGGCTTATCTGGGGAATTCAGATTAGCCTGTACACTCCCACATACGCCAGCTGGGTGACCTTGGGCTAGTCACAGCTTCTCAGAGCTCTCTCAGCCCCACCAGCCTCCCATGGTGTTTGTTGTGAGGGGGGAAGGGCAAGGAGATTGTAAGCCCCTTTGAGTCTCCTGCAGGAGAGAAAGGGGGGATATAAATCCAAACTCTTCTTCTTCTTCTGGGACATCTGTTCAGCCATTGTGTGCTTAGATCAGTGGCCTAATCCAGAGTGTTCTGATCAAGGGAGTGAAAGTTATTTCATATTAGTAAAATGTCCATCATCATTGTGATTTATGGTGTGTATGTGGGAGAAGGGCTTGTATATACTGAGGCTGTCTACCCACCCTGCCTGCCGAAATGCACTGCACATATGACCCCCTGCAGGATTTCTCTCAGTTAAAGATTGGCCACATAGCTTCAGAGGCTTTGTAGTCTCTGAAAGTGCCCTAGATAAATTGCTTTACTTTTCCTCCCTGTATTAAAAAAAACGAAAGCTATTCATTTATATGAGGAGGGAAATAAGGGGATACACACTGGGTTGCGAACTAAATCCACTTCTTGATCCCTGATGGCCTCAGGCATTGAAAAACATGCCAGCTCCAACCTGAATGGACTCTACTTCTGTCCACTCCCATCCTGAAGTCTTCCTCTGCAAGTCTACATCGTTAAAATATTAATCTTTTTAAAAGAAAAATAACTTATAATTAGATTCAATAGTTACAATATACATAATTCAATGAATATACTTAAATACATTTGTATGCATAAAGGGATGAAGGGAAAAGAAAACATACACAGATAAAGGGAAAGGGGAAAAGAAAACATATACAGAAATCAGCAAGTTATCATCATTGACTTCCCTCTATTTTTCCCCAAGAATGCGGGTTCTTATACTGTATGGTGGTTTGGACTTTCTTATGCCAGCTGGACTGAAAATTTCTAGTAATGTCACTATAGGTTTTAGCAAGACTGCACAGGCACTTTACAAGTGTAGTTATATTAACTTTTTAATCTTTTGTCATAATCAAATGTATTTTACCTACTACTTGCTTTTTCGCGAGTTGACCTTTTAGTAAACAGTCACCGACTGTGTATAAGTGCACTTCTCAGTTTGTATTATTATGTGCTGGTCTTTGACTGCAATAAAGAATTTGAATATTATTCACTGTAAGATAATGTCCCCACTACATCATAATAAAATGCTTACAAACTTTCTATTGGTTGACTATGTATTTCCAATATTTATAATGTTAATTAAAAATAAATTGTTGACCTAATTCAGGATCATCATTCCTTATTTCTATACAGTGCTTTCACATTGTTCACTCCTACTCCCAACATTTATTCTAGTTCTCCTTATTCTATTAGTATGTCTGTATCCTTAAGAGTATTCAAGTACTTAATAAATGGGAACCACACTTCATGACTTTGCTGCCAGCAAGCAGGACATAGCCAGGTCTGACCTAGCGGTACCAAACAAACAGCAAGCACAAGCGTAGTCAGGTCATAGTCCAGTGGGTCGAGGCAGGAGGCAGGCAAGGTGTAGTCAGGTCACAGTCCAACAGGTCACAGCACAGGAGATCAGGTAAACAGGCTGGAGATCAGCAGTAGACCAGGCACACAGAGGCAACAGGAAACACACTTGTTGCACCCAGGCAGAAGCAAGCTCACAGCAAGGCTTATATAGAGAGCCTTATTCGAGGGGCTGGGATTCTGCAAGTAGTTGATCCTCATCAGATGCAGAGACTTCTAATCTCCCATATCTTACTGCCAAACAAGCACTCCTTCTTTGCTTCTGCAGAAGCAGCCTCTGCTTCTGCCTCCTCTGCATAGCTGGCTCATCACTGGGTTCCCTAGGAGGATCTGCAGGCTTCTCCACCTGTATGTCATCAGGCAGGGAAAGGCTGGGCATTGGTTCTGTTGCCTGGTCTTTCTCAAGAGCAGCCAACTCTGGTTGCACTGTGTCCTCAGGTTCTGCCTCAGAATCCTCTGTGTCCTGGTAAGTATGCAGGGGCCGGCTCATGACAATGACATTTATTTAAATGAGTCTTCTCTTAGGAGACAAGTCAATTGGTCTAATTTGACAATAGACTAAATGTTCTCAGTCCATTCTGCCACATTTGGTATCATCTGCTTTTTCCAATTACTGGCCAAATAATTCTTGCTATTGTGAAATAAATACAAATAAATTAATGTTACATGCCTTCTGAATGTAATTTTTTGTAAAAAAAAATTAAAAATAAAGTTTGGATTGAAGAATTATATGATGATTTAAGTCAGTGTCGGTTTGCCCCAGCTTTGAAGCAAGAAGCTGCAGAGCAAAATTGCATTTATTAGATAAGGAATTATGTAATACAGGTAGCGATATGAAGGCCTGAATAACCAGAAAAAGACAAGAGGAAAATAGAGGGGATGTTTTTTATTTTTCCCCAAGGAAAAACAGAAACAGAAAGCAGCAAAGAACAAAACTCCTGTGCCAGTTTTCTCTTTTGGAATATATTAAATGCTTCTTAAGGCAATGGTTTTTTCACTCAAAATGTACAGCATGGAAAAGCCTGAGGACTTTTTCTATTTGTCCAATGGAAAAATTGGGAGATTTTAGAAGAAACTCTTGTAAGGATGAGTAAATTTTTTAAAGTAATATTTTTACTCAAAACATGTGCCAAAAACATGTTATAAAAGATTGCATAGTTCCTGTATAAACTGTGGGCATACAGTGGAACCTTGGTTTTCATTGCCTTTGGTTTTCATCGGTTTTGGTTTTCATCGATTTTTTCAGTGAAAAATTTGTCTTGGTTTTCATCGATTTGCCTCGGTTTTCGTCGATTTGCAGTAAGGTGCAAGGGTTTGTGGAGAAAAATCGCCCAGACAAAAGCTGTTGCAGGCCATGTCTGCAACTTGTTTAATGACAATGTCTTACCCCATTTCAGACAAATCTTAAAGAGGCCTCGGAAACAGACCTCTTTGGACAGCTTTCTGGTGCGACATTGGTCCACTGGCTCTGAAGCTGGTCCTAGTGTTATTGTTTGTTACTTTTTCAGCATTGAACACTATATTTATTCACCCAAAAATCTGTTTTTGGTATGTTTTTTGGAGTGCCTAGAACAGATTAATTGGATTTACATTGATTCCTATGGAAAAGTTTGCCTTGGTTTTCATCGGTTTCAGTTTTCATCGATTCTTTTCGGACGGATTACCAACAAAAACCAAGGTTCCACTGTATACAACATATTTTCAATAATTCTTTTAATTGTTTAATGTTAATAATATTGGCAATAAGTAATATACTATGACATGTTTAATGATAGCAGTTTTCTAAAGAGTTCGATATTTTCAATGTCATGTAAAATACATGATGATTATTTGTTTCATTTTGTTAAATCAGTAAAATAAATTCTGGTTGATAAGAAAGTATTATATATATTTCCATTTTTCCACAATTTGTCTAGGAAAAAAATACCCCCTCCCCCAGTGGCTTCAAAATTTCCAAAAATGTTATCTCTCTAAATGTAGGAATGTTCAGCATAGACATCTCTGTTCTGTACAAATGCTGGATCAGAGAGACCAAAGTGTTAACAGCAGCAAATGAATGGCACAGGAGAATCAGAATGCAGTCTGTTGTAATACACTGATTCTATTTCAATGTGTAACCAGTCATGGTGCAATGACTAGCATGCAAGAATAGAATCTGGGAGAGTCAGGTTGAGAGCCCCAGCCTGCCATGGAAGCTTGAAGGGTAACCTTGGCCCAGTCACTCTCTTTGAGCCTAACATACCTCACAAGGTGATTGTCCCAAAGCTGCTGTACTGTCCCGGCTGATCTGGCTCCAGGTGGGCGGTGCCTTCCGAGCAAGGGCAGGGTGGAGTGGTCAGCCCCAGCCCTGGACATTAGGTGACCCAGCATTTTGCTTTCGTGACCCAGTGCTGGGAAATGCTGCTCTATGCCCCACTCTGAATGTAAAAATGGCTTCTGATATATCTGCGCTTTAAAATTGACTTTTCTCTGCAGTCCATCATAACAGGGTATAAATAAAAATAAATCATGTATCAGAAATGTATGAAGCAGTGCTTCACATGTGCCACCAAGAAGATTTCTGATGTCTGTGGAAATCTGAACGAGCATGGGGATTCTTGCTCTAGCAGATAAGGAACAGCTACAGTAAAAAAATGTTGATCAAACAGTGAAGTGGCAGTCTTGATATGGCTATGGAGGAGGTCTGGAAATGCTTACTTTGTATTTTATATAAAACTCTCGATAGACTGTGGCAGAAATCCTAAAACTTGCTGAGATTCCAGCGTGCCACCTAGAATATTTGGGACTCTGTATTACGTTATAATAAAGATATTCAGGTCCATCCCACGTTGGAACACCCTGGCAAACTTATCCCTTTTGCACAAAGGACAAGTCAGTTTAAGCCAGGCCAGGTATTTGTCTTGGACATTGAGAACCATGATCAGGTGCTTGATGGAGGTAATATATGGCTCTGATTGGTAAAAGTAGCCTCTGACATCAGAGATGGAGATTTACATTGGGTTGGAGAAATCAGCTTGTAAGTTTTAGAAAGGAGGCTGGTTTAGGTCCAACTCCATTTTGCATAGATATCTGTACATCTAAGATTTTCCCTTGGCTTCAATTTTCAGTCTTTCATAGAAACAGGATGTTAGGGAGGGGTTAAGGACTCCTTCAGCTGTCACAAGGAACTCTGCACAGGCTCTTAGGAATCAACTACAACACAGGGATTGTGGTTAGTTTAGTTAGTGCAACTGAATTGCTTTCCATTTGAATATCTCTGCGTTGTTGTTGCTGTGTGCATTTCCCATAATTTGTTTGCCTTTCCCCCCATCCCTTTCTGAATCAAACTGTCTATTCCCTTTTTTCTCTTTTTTACAATAAATCTTTTTTATAAAGATACTTTTTGCTTCACTTTGTACAATCCATTTCTCTGGGGCATTTCTCTCAATCTCCTCCCCATGTGCTAGACTGCACAGGTTCTATCAGGTCGGAGTTAAGTTATTATGTTATTGTTCTAGTATTGTGCTGGAAGAGGGCCTTCTCATCAGGTAGTCTAGTGGGTCTCAGGAAGTTCTAAGTGACAGCGGTGGGTTACCAGGGTACTTTTTCAGCAAGGGAAAGAATCATTTCCCCTTCATACTGTGACAGAGACTAGTTGTATAGGCTGACCAGACGTCCCACTTTTGGCGGGACAGTCCCGCCTTAAAACAATTCGTCCCGCGTCCCACGTGTTTTTTCAAGTGTCCCGATTTTTGGAAGGCTGCCGCACTGCCTTCTGGGGTGCAAGGCAGTGTGGCAGCCTCCCGCGCACGTGGCCGCAGGAGCACTGCCTTCTGGGGCGCTCCCGTTTCCCGCCCTGTCACAGGGCGGTGAAATGGGACAAGGCAGTAAGCATCTACGTTGCTTTATGCGATGTCGCGTCGTAATGGCAGCTGCTTGCCACCTACGCCCATCCCTACCCCGGTTTACAAAGGTGACCATCTGGTCACCTTATAGTTGTAACACAAAGACTTTGGCACACCAAAACCAGTCCTGTAGATTCTCAGGGTTTTTTTAAGAACTGTCAATAGTATACATTATGAAAGACCATGCAGCAGCCAATTCAGAGGCGTAGCTGGGCCAAACTGCGCCCAGTGCGCATACTATATTTTCGGGGGGGGGGGCCCGCGGCGCCTCCCCTTCTACCCTTCCCACACTTACCTTAGTTCCTTTCCTTTTTCAGAACTTTTTCAGTAAAAACGGCCTGATGGGAACTATACTTCCCAGGAGACCTTGTGAGCCCCAAGGTCTCCTGGGAACAGTAGTTCCTCATGCCATTTTTTCTGCGAACAGGCCTTTTGCAGCCTGAAAAAGTTTTCAAAAAGGAAAGGAACTAAGGAAAGGAACTAAGGTGAGGGGGGTGCCGCAGGGGGGAGGGGAGGGGCCTAGGGGTGATTTTCTGCACCCCCCAGGCGTGCGCCCGGTGCACAGCACACACACCACTCCCTTGTAGCTTCGTCACTGAGCCAATTGCAAACCCTCTTTTATAATAGGTACTGTTTATCAAACTCTTAAAAGGTATGGCAATTGTTTCCCCAAACTGACTTAGAAGTAAATAAATTAGAAGTATTCTGGGTCATCACTCCTACACACAAAGCTTGCTGGGTGACCTTGGGCTAGTCACAGTTCTTCAAAACACTCTTGGCCCCACTTACCTCTCACAAGGTGTCTGCTGTGTGGAAAGGAAGGGAAGGAGTTTGCAAGCTGATTTAAAACTCCTTATGGTTGAAAAAAGCGAGGTATACATCCAAGCTGCTCCTCTTCTCAGGATTTACCGCTGCTGGGCTGCGTAAACACTATTATTTGGACAGTATCTTCGTAGCATTGGTTTTTCTTCATGGGCTGGATTAAAGTTCATTGGAGACTCTGATCTATACCCTGGGGATTCCACATATCTAATCTGCAGATCTTTTTACTCTGCTAACATGTACATAGAGTCCCCCTCAAAACTGCTCTAGTATAACTATATATAGTATTAGATTCATCATGCAGGCTAATTTTTCAGTATTGTAACCATTACTAAAAATGTGACCATGGTGATTGCTTTTATGACAAGGAAGCTACAATTCTGTGGAGCACATTAAATTGTAAAGCAGATGTGTTCAGAAGACAAGATGGCTACTATACTACTCTCTGTATTGACAGAGTAGGAAGACTGTTGAACATCTGGAATTGTTTTTAGTTTCAAATTTGCATTGGTAGAAAGGAAACAGGTATATAGAGGATGCATGTAGAAAAAAACAGTGTTTTTCTCATATTAGGAAATGGCCTCCCCGTCACCTTGCGAATGGGTCATTAGTGTTGTCTTTCCTTTTACTAATAAGAGATTATAATGATGCAAAACTGGGAGGAAGGTAGTAAATATGCATACATGGTTGCCCTAAATCAAGCTAGAAGCCCTGCTCACAAGTCACTGTGAATGGTCCCCAGTTTTATTTGTAAAGTGAACCCATGTTGGCTGTTTCTTACAAAGAGATCTATGCATGTAGAGGTATATGAATACCCTAATGTAGCTACCCTAATGAAAGACCAATCAGCTACCCTAAAGAAGGGCCAATGCCATCCCAAAGGACTTCTGGTGAGGCCTAGTGTCACAGCCTCCACACTTGTTCACCTCACCTCCCATGAGCCTTTCCCTGTCCACCAATGTTCCCAGCTTCCCAGCATTGATGGGGAAGCGCATACAGGTGGTGACAACAGCACTCCTGATGGCCACAGGAGCTGAATACATCTGCCAGTGTTCTTAGGGAGAGGGGATGTGGTGCAGGCTGCTCTGAGCGCAAATGGTGGGAGGGTTTGTGAGAAAGAGAAGGATTCAAAGACAAGTGGGAAGGCACACATGTGGATCGACAGAAAAGGAGGCATGAGTTGGGGCTCATGGTAAGGGGAGGAAGCCTCCCAAAACCTGGATCCAGCACTAATTCACTGTACCATGTGAACCGGGATACATCTGTCAGTAGTGTTTACAACAAACTCTCCAAGAGGTCAAGCAAGGTATCTTTGCTCAGTTTGGTACTCTTTACGTAGAGATCCCATGGTCTGAATCAGGAATCTTCTACGTACAAATAACTGTGCTGTTCAACAAGAATAAGAAGAAGAGGAAGAGTTTGGATTTATATCCCCCCTTTCTCTCCTGCAGGAGACTCAAAGGGGCTTACAATCTCCTTGCCCTTCCCCCCTCACAACAAACATCTTGGCTCATTCCGCACACGCAAAATAATGCACTTTCAAGCTGCTTTCACAACTGTTTTTGCCATTCCGCACAGCTTCAAAGAGCCCTGAAAGCAGCTTGAAAGTGCATTATTCTGCGTGTGCGGAATGAGCCCTTGTGAGGTAGGTGGGGCTGAGAGAGCTCTAAGAAGCTGTGACTAGCCCAAGGTCACCCAGCTGGTGTGTGTGGGAGTGTACAGGCTAATCTGAATTCCCCAGATAAGCCTCCACAGCTCAGGTGGTAGAGCTGGGAATCAAACCCGGTTCCTCCAGATTAGATACACGAGCTCTTAACCTCCTACGCTACTGCTGCTCCTTGGATGTATAACATCATTGGATGTATTTGTCCTTTTAGTGAGACAAGTTGGCACTTTAGGCTGTACGGCACAGGTTGCAAAACATATTCAAAACGTTACACTGATTTCCTTAGAACTTACTTTTGACAATGTGCTGAGGATCACAGGCTATTATGAAATTTTCAAACCGAGGAGCTCAAACACACATTAGAAGTATTTGGCTTGCTCCATATTCACTATCCCTACTAGTTGCACTGAAATGGTGGCTCACCTGTAACCTTCCAAGTTCCTTACTTTGACCAACAAGAGGGGCAATTAGATCTTACATCTTTTCAGGGAAGAGTTTTGTATAAACGCTCTAGATAAATACAGCAACATCAGATCTGTACACTGTCTTATTATTTACACTTGGGTCTGGAAAAAGTTATTTCCATTTCTACCCGCTGGCAAGCTATAATTCATTTCCTTTACATTCAGCAGTCTGAAATGAATGCCCTGTAGGAAGTGAAAGCAGTGCAGTTTCTCATAGCACCAAGCACACTAGTTCTATAGTGAGGGCAATAAAGCTAATAAGTTGGACGGGTCAGATCCCTCTTTATCTTTGTCTGTTTTGCATTCTCTCAGATTGCTAGTCTGAAGGATGTCCTTTTTTCTAGCTATTTATCTCCTTATTCTCTTTCTCTCTGACCTTCAAGCAAGCAGCATGCTCTTTCTGAATCTTCATCCCTGAATGAGAAAGAATGGCTATCTCCCCTATCACTGTATCAATTCCTTTAACAATAAAGAATATCTATTTCTTTCCTAAAGCAATAATTCTTATTCTAAAGTGCCTCTACCCCTCCACAGCCAACTCATGCTATACTCTGTTTCACCTAAAAATGTTAGTTTGGTCAACTGAGGTGCAGAGGTTGAGAAAACGGTGTGCTTGCGCATTAGAATATGATCCTGGATGAATATGAGAATCATTCATTTTTATGCACTGCCTTTGTTACAACCATTATTTTGTGCATTATTACACATGTTACTTTGATACAACAGCATTTATGTCAAAATGTATTGCTACTTTCAAACGGATTTGGGGGAGGGGGAAATAGCTTGGTAGGCACTAGGACCCAGGGGCAGCATTTTACAACAAAAAAGGTTCGGCATGCTTTGTTCCGTGGTGGAGGAATATACAAGATCTTTACGTGAAATAGAGTATAGCATGCAGAAGATTAGCTATAGGAGCAGGGATCTCATTAAAAGTTCCACAGAGAAACGCCTGGTGGGCACAAGCCCCGTTTCTCTCACCGGCAAACAATAAAGGTTTCTTTCTGGAACTTTTGATGGTCCACAATTTAGCTTTTTGCTTAACAGAAACTTGTTGAGTGACCTTGGGATGGTCTCAAACTCTTAGCCAAGCTTTAAAGGGTTGTTGTAAGGGTGAAATGGAGAAGGGAAGAATATTTGAAACTGCTTTGGGACCCTATAAGGGAGAAAATTGACTAACGAAATAAAAACTGGTGTTGTGGGTTTTCTGGTCATGGCCATAGAAACCTCCCAACAGCCAGCATATTCCAGCCGTGAAAGACTCCAACAATGCATTAATTTTTTAAAAATGCATTGCTTCACACAGAGTAATTAAAAGCTGCACTTCCTCACTTTTACAAAATGAACCATAGTAAAAAAAAAAAAACCCTCCACAGCCCCGTGCGCTGCCTGACTAGGCTCCCTCCCGGAAAAAGGAAACCCGGCCTTTCTAAGGCTGCTGGGAAATGTAGTCGCTTTGGACTCCCATTACGCCACGCATCGGTGACGAGTCCTTCCGAGTCCTCATAGAGGCCCTTTCGATGTCTCCGCCCCCTTCTTCAAAGCTGAGTCAAGTCCATCCGCCTCCCTGCCTGTCTTTTGCAAACCTCGCCCACCGCCTCCTTTCCCATCTCACCGATTGGACCATTCTGTGCCCATCCCGGCTCCCCTATTGGCCCCTTTCTGAGCGCTCCTCCTCTGACATTGGACTATCACATATGGCTTCCCAACGAGCCCTTCTGCTTTGTCCACGTTGGTCGGCTCTGGTCCCGCCCCTTCAGCGCGCGCCTGTCGTGAAAGGGAGAGGGGTGGGGCTGTCGCGGCGCGCGCGAGAGAGAGAGGCAGACAAAAGTCGGTCGCCCTTGGCGACGGCCATGGTTCTGGAGTGGGGTCGGCGGCGGCCATGGCGGCGAGAGCCCGGGCTGCTGGGGTGGCTGGCGCTGTGGGGGGTCCTGTGCGTGCGGCCGGCGGAGGCGCTGGTGGAAGGCCTGTACTGCGGGAAGGTGGTGTGCTACGACGTGCTGGGCGTGAGGCGAGATGCCAGCAAGGCTGAAATCGCCCGGGCGTACCGGCAGCTGGCCCTGCGCTACCACCCGGACCGGCAGCCGAGCGGCGAGGCCTCGCAGGAGAACTTCCTCCTCATTGCCACCGCCTACGAGACCCTCAAGGTGAGAGAGCGGGGCCGGGACCGCCCGCTCCCTCCTCCGCCCCGGCCGGACTCCCCCGGTAAGACACGTGCACTTGCTCCCCCTCCACCACCTCACAGCATCCAGCCCACCTCACAACACGCCAGCCCTGCGAGGACGGAGCCGTCGGGGCATGGAGGAGAGTGGGGCAGAAGGACTGGCTGGCAGGAGCGGGCAGGAAGCTGCAGCAGGGCTAGCAAAAGACTAGCAACAGTGGTTGCACCGTCTGCTTATTGCATCAGAGGCGCTGAAGGGGGTGGCCGCTTTGGCGGATGCACTTATGCTGGGAGCTGCCAAGGGGAGGGGAGTCAACCCTAATGAAAGCGGGGTCGGTTGCTCAAAGGTTACAATCCCAAAAGCACTTGTATGGCCAATGGTATTAATGTACCGATATCTTTAGTATTCAATATATCCAGAGCAGAGTAACAGGCCAGTCTCTATTCTGGCAGTTCTTCCCTTTTTGTAATATACGGTGGAACCTCGGTTTTCATCGGTTTTGGTTTTCATCGATTTTTTCAGGGGCTGATTCTGCATGGGCCAAAAACAGCAGTGTGGAAACAGTGTGAACATGGTGTAAAAGGGTTTAAAACGGTGTAAAAGAGTTTATACTGTTTTCACACCATTTTCACGCCGCTGTTTTTGGCCCATTCGGAATCAGCCAGTGAAAATTTTGTCTCGGTTTTCATCGCTTTGCCTCGGTTTTCATCGCTTTGCAGTAAAGTGCAGGGATTTGTGGAGAAAAATCACCCGGACAAAGCTGCTGCAGGCCGTGTCTGCAACTTGTTTAATGATGTCTTGCCCCATTTCAGACAAATCTTAAAGAGGCATCAGAAACAGACCTCTTTGGACAGCTTTCTGGTGCGACATTGGTCCACTGGCTCTGAAGCTGGTCCTAGTGTTATCATTTGTTACTGTTTTCAGCATTAAACACTATGTTCATTCACCAAAAAATGTGTTTTTGGTATGTTTTTTGGAGTTCCTAGAACAGAATAATTGGATTTACATTGATTCCTATGGAAAAGTTTGCCTCGGTTTTCATTGGTTTCGGTTTTCATCGATTCTGTTTGGACAGATTACCAACGAAAACCGAGATTCCACTGTATTTTTTTTCTTTTAGGAGTGTTTTCACAAGAGTGAACTCCTACAGTGATATAATCTTTATGGGTTTTTTTATTTATGGGAGTGCCAGTACTTGTATAGGTACACAAAAAAGAACCTTAAGGATTTTTGGTAGCCTTTGTGAAAAAGTATTTTTTTTGAAACACACACGGAGGGTTCATTCCATTCACTTTGTGATATTATATTGTTTCTGAAAAGTGTTTTGGCAGTGATTATTTCTTAATACTGCACAGGATAACGGGCCATTGTGAAGGTATACAAAGTCATTCAGTAGCCGGGGAATGACAGCCCATATGGGCATTGTTCAATATTAATTTGTTGTTGTGAGCCCTTTGTAGAGGGACTATTTGATTTATGTTTCTTTGTGTAAATTATCACACAGTAGTAAGCCTGTGTGGATATTGTTTATGTCATACAGTACAAAAGCTTATTTGTAATTGTTTCAGTGTATGTGTATTGAATATTGGAGACACTGGTACTTTAATACCATTGGCCAAAAAGGGGAGTGGCTTGAGCTCTGACGAAATTGATTTGGTTAGTCTTTATAATAAAGTGTCACTGGACAGTTACAGATTAACAGTGCTAATTATGGGCAATTTTAAAGCACATAGTGCCTTGCAGTCTTTTAGCTTGGTTGGATTTTATATAACGTTTTTGTTTTTTCATTTCATTTATAGCCTGCTTTAATTGTGATTGTGCAGTTCAGATAGCTTCCTTTTGCTTTGTTAGCCTCCTCAAGCCTCAGGAGATAAAGGGGAGGTGTCTAAATTTTGTAAATAAGTTAGTCTGGTGCCTCTACTTACAGACTTAGCAGTCTAGTCGTACCTCTACTTACAGACTCCAAGTGTTTTCAGTTGGCTCAGTGATGCCTCTTTAAATTTGATCAGTAATATTATCCCCATGTTGTACATATGGAAACCGTAGCAGATATCACATTTTAATAGGGTACTTCCTGATAAGAGGAAGGGAAGAGAATTGAGCCCTTGGCTTTTATTTTAAGGGTGTGGGGCATACAAAATGTTCCTCTCTATAATGTTCATGTGGAGAGAGGATTTAAATAGTGTAGACACATGTTGTGCCCCTACCCAATGAGATAGCTCCTTTTTTACTTTTTTTAAACTTTATACTCTGCCCTACCCTGGCAAACCAGGCTCAGGGTGGCGCCTCCTGAAATACCGGCTGGAGGAGTGGGCAGAACTGCTACTTTGTGGGCAGGGCGGAGTGGGAAAACCTGAAGGAAGTTGCATGCACACTGGTTTCTTTCACTCTCCTTGTGGAGGGAGGCAAAAAGTTGTGCTTTAACTGGTTTTTGAAACCATGTGAAGAGTGTGATCTGAAGCACAGTTAGTTCTGACAAGGGGAAAACGTCTGTGTAACCAAGAATCCAACCTGAAGGGAATATATGTTGAACACAAAGAAAACTACAGATGTGTAAATTGCCAGACACTTCCTGTACACAGTAGTAAGTAATAATTACTTTCCAACTAGGATGAAAAGATCAGTAAAGACAGAGAAGCTACTCAAAATACAGCTTCTTGCTTTAACCTACCGTGTTTCCCCGAATATAAGACAGTGTCTTATATTAATATTTGCTCCAAAAGATGTGCTATGTCTTATTTTCAGGGGATGTCTTATTTTTCCTGTGTTCTGTTCATCAGGCATGCTTCCAAACAAAAACTTTGCTATGTCTTACTTTCGGGGGATGCCTTATATTTCGCACTTCAGCAAAACCTCTACTATGTCTTATTTCTCGGGGATGTCTTATATTAGGGGAAACAGGGTACTGTAAGCAGAGTTAAAACAAGGAACAGTATAAGTCAGCATGTGTGCGCATGCATGTTTATATTGTTGAATATGAGACAGAATTTGCTTGCATTAATTAATTCACAGTTGTGGGCCACTATTTATTAATTTTATTACATTTATACCCGGCCGTATCTCGACGACTCAAGGCAGCTTACCATATACAGATGGAATGTTTAACAGTGAGAGAACTGACCCATACTTACCCAATAAGTATGTAAACTATAGTCTGAGGATAATTTTAGAGGGTGGCCTTGAGAGCCAGTGTGGTGTAGTGGTTAAGAGCAGGTGAATTTTAATCTGGAGAACCGAGTTTGATTCCCCAGTCCTCCACCTGAGTGGCAGAGGCTTATCTGGTGAACCAGATGTGTTTCCGCACTCCTACATTCCTGTAGGGTGACCTTGGGCTAGTCACAGTTCTTCGGAACTCAGTCCCACTACCTCACAAGGTGTCTGTTGTGGGAAGAGGAAGGGAAAAGAGTTTGTAAGCCTTCCTACAGGAGAGAAAGGTGGGGTATAAATCCAAATTCTTCTTCTTAGTTTGCAATAGAACAGCTAATTTGAGTCCAGTATCACCTCTCTGGCAAGATTTTTGGGATATGAGCTTACAACACAAGAAGCTTAGATTTTGAAAGCTCATGCCCCTCAAATATTATTGGTCTCATGGTGCAACTGGACTCGAATCCAGCTGTATAACCTGAGGTTGTTCTTCAAGGAATCTCCCTCTAAATAAATACTTTCTTCAGTATGTGAAAGTTTGTCTTGTTGGCCGTGCTAGTAATGTACATAAATAGGAACAGGCACATAACTATTTGCAGTGGTTGTTGCATATGTAGCTTTTGCTGCCTTTGCTTGCAAGTTTATTTTGAAAGTGTCTGAATATTTGTGAGTATAAATAGCAACAGCTCATTCTGAAATGGTTCGTTTAAACATCAACTTTTAAAACTCCCTGTTGTGGAACGTTTCTAAATATAAAACATTACTGATTGCTTTTTGCAGGATGAAGAAACCCGTAAAGATTATGATTACATGTTGGATCATCCTGAGGAATATTACAGCCATTACTATCACTATTATAGCAGAAGACTAGCCCCAAAGGTAGACGTCAGAATAGTGATTCTAGTCGCTGTCTGTGCCATCTCAGTTTTTCAGGTAAATATGTTTCTCCTGGCTGTTTCAGTGTTACTTTCTGACGTACAAAATACTAAAATAGCTTGCTTATTATTAAAAAGTTTATAAATGGTTTTCTCCTTACTAGGACTCTCTGCTTCTTCCCTCTTCAGTTCCCCAATACAAGGAAGTTGAGTTGTATGGCCTTAACTCTATTTGCCGTGTCTGCCTTTAAAACCTAACATATCTGAGAAAAGCTGGTGGCACGTGGAAATATTGTATTCAGCATTTTTTGCATTTTTAGGCCATGAAATGGGGAAGTAGGAGAAGGGACTACAATATTTTAAAATGGGTGTGGGAGGTGGGGGGGGGGAAATGTAAGGCTATAGGGATGCAAAAAACTGAAGGGAACAAGTTTTACCTGGTGCTGTCCTGTGTATATCCTGGGTACAATAGGAAGAATAAATTTGCATGGACGGTGTTCTCTAAGATTAATGTTTGTGTTCTAGTTCTTCAGCTGGTGGAGTAGCTACAACGAAGCTATCAACTTCCTAGCCACCGTGCCAAAATACCGTATACAAGCCACTGAGATTGCCAGGCAGCAAGGCCTACTGAACAGAGCCAAAGAAAAAGGGAAACACAGACGGTCCAAGGAAGAAATCCGTAAAGAAGAAGAAGAAATAATCAAAGATGTCATCAAGAACAAAATAGATATTAAGGGTGGCTATCAGAAGCCTCAATTGTATGACATTCTCTTATTTCAAATTCTCCTAACTCCTTTTTATGTCTTTAAGTACATAGCATGGTGGTGTTGGTGGATTTATTGTTTCAATGTCAAGGGACAAGAGTATGGTGAAGAAGAGAAGCTGTACCTCATACGAAAATCCATGAAAATGTCGCAGTCTCAGTTTGACAGTTTGGAAGATCAACAGAAAGAGACTTTTCTTGAACGGCAGCTCTGGATAAGAGAGAAATACGAGGCAAGTGATACCGGCAGACGGGAGGCTAAAACTGACCTAAATGTGGCCCGATATCACACATCACACACATAGAAATTTTTGGTGCCACTGAATTCTTCAGTTGTGCGATTCTGCAGTATTGGTTCATGCAATACAGATATCCCATTTGGGGTCTCAGCATGTGATCTAGCTTAAGGGACATAATAATACCACTCTATTCTGCATTGGTCAGACCCTCACCTGGAATGCTGTGTCCAGTTCTGGGTACCTCAGTTCAAGAAGGATATTGACAAGCTGGAACGGGTCCAGAGGAGGCAACCAAAATGGTGAAAGATCTGGATTAGTGGCTTAGGGAGCTATGTATGTTTAGTCTGGAGTAGAATTTTAAAGGGGCGTCATGTTTCATGTAAAAGCTATCCATTCCTCACCCACATGCTGTCTTTCATATGTATCTGTATAGCCATTTAATTCTCTGGTTATTACCTATTGTTTTAACTGATGGTACGTTCACACTTTTTATTTATTTGTAAATATGTATACCCTGTCTCCTGCTAGCATCTCTAGGCAGCTTTTGTATCCTGCATACCATAGTGCAACTGAAAACAATAAAATCAGATGGATTTTATCACTGTCCTAGAGAGAGCACCCTTCGTAAAAGGGTTTGAGTTATTTAGTGCCTGTTTTTTCTTAAAAAAATTTAATCCTAGGACATTTACTGCTTTAAAACATAAAGTTACAACATACAGAAAGTGCAGTAGCTAACAAGGCTACATCAGATCAGAAAAATGGCTCAGAGTGGATCCTTTAGCCCAGGGGTCTGCAACCTGCGGCTCTCCAGATGTTCATGGACTACAATTCCAATCAGCCTCTGCCAGCATGGCCAATTGGCCATGCTGGCAGGGGCTGATGGGAATTGTAATCCATGAACATCTGGAGTGCCGCAGGTTGCAGACCCCTGCTTTAACCTATTGTTTTTGATCCCTTGGTCATCTTTGGAATTCTGACACAGGAAATGGAGCCATTTGCAAGATGTCATGGGATGAGACTATGTGTAACCCCGATAGTAGCTTTTCAGACCCAGGTGCTGTTTATGGAAAGCCACAGTGATAAAATCCATCTGATTTGATTATACCTGAAATGTCAAAAATGTCAGAAACTCCACTTGACCTTGCCCATTTTCTGAAAACACCTGAGCACCAGGAAAGCTGTTGGTGGGCTCCAGGTTTGGAGCCCCTGCTTTACCCAGTTCCACGGGTTAGGCAGAATGAGAACTCTTGATGCTTGAGCTTCAGGAGAATCTTGGAGCATGTGTTCAAAAGACAGGACCCCACCATGGAGAAGGCATTTTTCACAAGGTGGAATGAATGGTAGGGCTTCTTCTTGGGGATAGGGCGGTATAAAAAAATCTAAACAATGCATGCATGCATGCATGCTTTTGGTGTGTGGGGGAGTTCATTTACATCACAGGTGTCAAGCATCATGTTGGCAGGGGATGATGGAAGCTGTAGTCCATAACATCTGGAGGGCTGTGAGTTTGACACCTATTATTTACATGCTTCCAGTCCTTCATAAGCTTTATGCTGGTTCCAGAATCACAGAATCCAACTGTAATTTTGCACAGAGATGCCCTTAAGGGTTAACCTTTAAAAAGCTAGTTCATGCGCCATAATATAATAGTTGTTTGTGTTTAACAATAGGTATAATTTTCAGTCACCATCAGAAATACTATGTTAATAAAACACAAACTGACAATGAATGTTTAGTCTGCTGTGTAGAGAGGAGAGCAAGTGTAGGTCACATCCTACTGAACACGGGTGTGCGTTGACTTAGCTACTGCAGAACATTTCCACTGATGAAAACCAGTCTGTCAGCAAGGTGAAAATTCTTCGTCTTCCAGTGCAGCCTGAAACGCCCCCTGAAAAGTTGTTCCTGGTGGGCAGGGCCCCCAAGAAATGTACGGAGGGGGAGTCAAAGGTCTAGCATTTGGAGAAGAAAATCAGTGAAAACCTTACACACTTCAGTCAGAAGACATCTGTGGGATCCAGCTCTAGAAGTAGAATTCAGAAGGTGCAAATGCCTAGCAAAGGTTTTAGATTTGATTTTGAATTCAAAAGGTGGCAGTGGTTTTGATATCCTTCACATGGGAGTTTTTCACCCCTGTATTATCTACTGAATGCTGCTCTAAAATAGACGCTGAATTTACCTCAACTGTATTTGACATTTTAAAAAAATCAGTTGCTCTTAGACAATCCAGAATAGTTTGGCTGAAATAATTGATACTAGGTGGGCGGGGGCCCTGCATTTGTTGCTGTCTGCATCAAGACGTTTAAAAATGTGTATGATGCGCTATGCTCACTGAGGATTAGCACTGTATTACTTCCACTAAAAGCCTCTTTCCTTCTTCTGTAGCTTTACAAACTGGAACAAGAAGAAGAAATGAAGAAAAAGATGGCAATGGATCCTCGATGGAAAAGATACAGGCGGTGGATGAGGAAAGAAGGACCCGGAAGACTCACGTTTATTGATGATTGACGGTTGCAGTAATGTGCATAGTTCCTGTTACAGATTGGCAAATTGAATCCGAACCTAAAACATTCAAGAGTTTTAACTGCTGTGTCTCAGCAGTGGGTTTTTTTTTTAACTCAGGAATTAATCAGGCAGGAAACTAGTACCATTTTATGACTTTTTATATATATAAAATAAAAACAAGTCCACTGATTGGAGTTCGTTGTTATGGATATAAAATGGAATTAAACAGTATGTTTGACACGGCTTTCTTTTCTTTTTGCAAAATTTTTTATTAATTTTATAAATATAGTTAACAAACAAAAAATATGAAATAGAAAAAAAGAAAGTCAGCCAGGACAGAACAAAAAAACATAATACAGTTGTCCAAAAACTGAATGAATATTAACTCTTTAACACGTTGGGGTCTTGACATTTCAAAACTAATATTATCAGAGAGAACGCTACACAGTCTTAGAATTCACTACCTTCTGCCCACTGGCTCTACAGCATCATTATGAAACAGTTTATTATATCTGGTTCATTAACAAATGCATATTCTTCCTGTTCGACATGGATCTTTTAATGGACATATTAATAAGATCAGCAATCAGCAAGCCTTTATTGGCATAGACAACAGTACAACAATAATAACAAACGGATTAAAAAGCATATACAATACAGGAAATAAATGTTAGGTCGAAGGAAATCTACTGGCGTTTAGTAATTTCAAGGAGAAAATCTGCCACTATCATACAGAGAGAAGGATCAGGATTGTCCAATAAGTAGTTTAGTCTAATTAAATCGGAGATCGGGTAAATGTAAAGGAGTAAGATTCACATACTTGGATCTGATTTCCTTGAATCTGAGACAGTGTAGTAATTGGTGGGCCATATTAATAAGATAATGTAACAAAAATGTGGGTGTCATCAAAACACACACTGGGAGTCTTGCCTGAGACATGCCACTTTGTTTTTCCTTTTTATAACACTCAAATTGGGCCATTGCTGTGATTCACATTGATTGAGGATCTCCTGGCAGGATGCCCTGTACATCTCAGCTTAAAGGAACAATTGTTTTTCCTGTGCTGCTTCTAGGACCCCTTCTGCACATGCAGAATAATGCACTTTCAATCCACTTCCAAAATTGTTTGAAAGTGGATTTTGTTATTCCACCCAGTAAAATCCAACTGCAAAGTGCATTGAAAGTGCATTCTTCTGCATGTGCAGAAGGGGCCTAAGAGTTGCAGTACTATGATTCACATAATGGAGTTAAATAATAAGATAGGATCAAATGCAGTTAATACCAATGTGGTAGCAAGTTTTGAAAATGTTCCGGATCATGCTTTCTGTTGCCCTGTCCGCAAGCCAGAAACTTTTGTGATCGGGACCTTTTGAAATGCCGAGTTGCCTAATTGGAACAGAGGACATTTAACACAGGTTTTCCAGAGGTTTCTTTCACTAAATACAGTAGAACTTCAATTTTCACTATTGATGTGTAGACAGCTGAACGTGTAGACAGCTGAACGGCCACCCTTACAAGATGGTTAGAATGGCATCGTGTTAAAACATCTTTAGTTTATGTGATATGAAACACTCTAATCTGGATTCCATCAGTTCAAACTCTGGTTGTATTTTCAGAAGTATAAAATAAATAATGCTGACGGATGTGGAACAAGAAGCCCTTCGGGGGGAGGGCGGTTTATAAGCCCAATAAATAAATAAATAAATAAATAAAAAGAACATTAGGTCTTTAGTATGAATAATGCAGTTGCACAGTGAGCAGTTTCAGATAAGAGTTTGTACTGGCAATACTTCTGAACAGTGTTGGAGGAACCTGTGCATAACTTCACAGGTTGCTTTCTGTACTGGGGTTTTTCCCCCCCAGTGTTTGCCCAGTTTTTGAAAGGCTGTGTCTATAACAGCCGTCATATGGACATTTCAGATGGCCTGGTTATTATTGTTATTATTTTTGATGTGATTTGTACTGAAGGGTGGCAGTTTTCTGTTAAAGGTGTTACGAACGGAAAATGGAACCTGAATTAATCGACCTCTTGGTGAATACTTCTGATTCTCATCTTTTGGGAACGTGGAGCTTCGGGGGTTATCTCCTTCACCTTTCATGAATCAGCAAATAGCATTTACAGAAGAATTTGTAGAAAGTGAGTTTGTTTGACATTCTGTTTATTTCAGCTGTAGAAGAAACTTGCTGCACCATATAACAGCAGCAACAGACCTTTATTGGGCATAAATATCAAAATAAAATCATAAAATGATAATTACGATAGAATAGAATAGATTTCCCTTACAAGCAGAGCCTGCAGCAGATATCCAATCCAATCCAAAGCCTTTATTGGCATTAACAGCAGATATTGAGCTGTAATCCCTAACATCAAAGGATTATTGCTGTTAAGTCATTTAACAATATCAGCTTTAGGGGAGCAGTTACGTATGTACTGCGGCAGAAGGCTTCCCTAAGCAACTCATATTTTGGGCAACGGAACAAGATATGTTCCAGCGTTTCAATACGAGCTGGACAATGTGGGCATACTCTGTCTGACAAGGGAGCATTCCTATAACAGCCTTGTGCCAGGGCTGGAGAATAGACATTGCATCTGGCTCTGGTAAGGACCCAATGTTGCCTAGGATCAGTGATACGCACGAGGTATGTGGCCATTTTTCCAGCCATTAGGTTGATACCCAAATACAAAGGGGAGCATATTGTTCTTGCTTGGCTCATTAACAATTGCTGCTCTTGGTCAAATCTAGTTCTGACTACCCCTTAAAATTTCTTTGGGCTCCATCATGGCAAAGGGCCTCCAGGGATCAACCCATAGAGGTAAGTTTGCATATGACTGTACTCCACCATTTCGAGGTTTGTAGCTCGGGTAAGGTCTTGTGCAGTAAGCTGTTGTGTTCAGTGTGAAAACACCGCCTAGTCCAAAACTTAAAAGTAATTAACCAGGCCCTAGTTGTTAGTAGGTGCAGGCCGGCCTCTAGGGCTCATTCCGCACATGCAGAATAATGCACTTTCAAACTGCTTTCATTGCTCTTTGAAGCTGTGCGAAATAGGAAAATCCACTTGCAAACAGTTGAGAAAGTGGTTTGAAAACGCATTATTTTGCGGGTGCGGAAGGGGCTTAGGCATAGAACCGCATATGGGACGCAGTGAGGTACTCCAAATATTCTGTATAAAAAAGATGATTGAACCCTTTCTATTGATTTGTTCCAAGCACCAATCCATACTGGGACGCCGTATAGAAGGTGCTGTAGTACTTTAGCTTGATTCACCTTTAGGGCTGATGGTATATATGTCTGCCCTTTAGCATAGAAAAAATTACTCACTGCCGCAATCGGGGTAGAACATCCCTCAACTGCAGCGTTTCTACGGTGGACCCCCTTCACATTGGATTGAAAATAAATCCCAGGTACTCAAAACATTTCACCTGTTCAATGGCAGTACCATATATGGTCTATCTATGCATTGTAACCTTGTTTGAAAATACCATTGTTTTGGGGTTTTGTGGTGTTGAGGGTTAATCGGTTATCAGCAAAGTACTCAGTGCTCTTCATCAAGAGATGGTTAAGCCCGGCTCTCGACCTCGAGAGCAGGATTGCATCATCTGCGTAAAGCAGGATGGGAATTGGTGTATTGTCCAAGACAGGGCAGGGCAGTGGGAACTTATTGCTTTTAAAGCGGGGGCCAGATCATTTAGAAAAAGATTAAATAGAATTGGAGCCAGAATGCAGCCCCATCAGTTGTGATGATTTTGGAGGTTAACCCCTCTGCCTGGGCACCATATAAAAGTGTATGTATTTCCCAATGTCCTTCGGCACAATTAACAGTTGCCTTGTATGGCACCAAGTTTCTGGTTGGAAATCTGGTAACTGCTGGTACAAAAGCCATGCAGCAAGCTTCTGTGACTTGCTCCAGAAAGGTTCTTGCAAACTTTGCTTTCCCTGTTCTTGAGATTATCCTCTACTTTGGAACTGTACAGAAATCAAACAATGCATCTCTAAGAATACAGACTCACCTTTTTGCTGACACGTAAAAAGATGAGCTGTACCTGAGAACTGCTCAACTTACTTTTTTTAATATATTGATATAAACTCAGGGAGCCAGCATGGTGTAGTGGAGAGAAAGGGAAAGGAGTTTGTAAGCCACCTTGAGTCTCTTTACAGGGGAGAAAGGTGGGATATAAATCCAAAACTACTCCTCCTCCTCTTCATATTTACTTTAAACAGCTATAACTTTCTACCTAACTCAGCATCCCCCAAGTAGTGAATATTAAAACAATTAAAAATTCCAGACATTTAAGCATTAATTATATATTTTATTTGACAATACTGTAGTGTTTATAAATAAGATATACTTGCATATGTACTATATATACACGTGGGGTGGGAAGTTAGATGCTCGACAGCTGCCTACCTCTTGTATGCACAGCAGTTAGAATACTTAATGCCACTTTTCGAAGAATAAGCGCATTTCCCCCCCCCCCCTCCACTGAGTTTTTATCCTATTTGATGTTATCGGTGGTTCTGAGTTGGATGCTTCTAAATTAATCTGATGCAAAATTACTTAAGTGGATTTTCTAAAAAGTAATGGTCCAGTTTTTCAGGATGCCATATAACTTTCATTGGTTCAAGGTGCACACTTATAGTGAGAACGTAAGAAGAGCCATATTGAATCAGACCAAAGGCCTTTCTAGGCCAGCCTTCTGTTCATAAGAGTTCATAAGAGGAAGCCTACAAATAGGAAGACCGCAACAGCACCATCCTTCCTCCCCAGCACTGTATATAAAGAGGCACACTACCTCTGGTGTCGATGGAATAGCTAATGCCAGGCCACACCTAGTGTATGGTCCTGCGCAGCTGTGTCTTATAAAGACTATCAAAGAAATAATACCCAAGAATCAAACTTTTAAAAGAAAGTTAGATTTTACTGTCCAGAATAGATCTATGACAGGGTGAGCTCCAGAGTAGAGTCACACTCACCATACAAAAGACTTCATCTTTTATACTTTCTAAGAATACATACATCGTAATTCATAATCATACCTGCATATATACCCCTGTGATCATTTTCCCATACGTGCTTTCTTCCTTAGCATTAAAATCAAACTGTCTTGTCTGATCCTTCTTGTCACACAAAGACTGCAAGTCCCTTTCTTTCTACCCCGCCCATATGCAAGGGGTAGCAATAAACTGAAGTCTGTCTTTCTGGTTTTCCGTCCAGATAACCAGTTCCCTTTCACAGGGTAAAAGATTTCACGTACAACTTATTTTAAAAGGTTAAAAATGATTTTGGCAAATATACTATGTGATTCTAGTAGAATAGGATTATAGTAGAATACAAGTATATATAAATCTCTCATTATCATTTGTGTTCATAAAAGTATAGAAAAACACATTTTCAATGATCTAATCAAATTCCTTTCTCTTCTAACATTTGATTTCTTTATTGCTATGTTTATTTCACGTAGGCATCCCATATAGCTAGTTTTGACAAACAAGTCTTGGATATGTTTTCTGTCACGTCTTTGGCCCGAAGTGACCATCCACCTTATAGATTTAATCTTTTCTTGCCTGCATAACTGCTACGTGACTTCTGATAAGCTGACAAGCTTGGCCTACAGAGAGAAAAACCTTTTGAATCATTTGATTCTATTAATCCATCTTTAATATCAAATACAACTTTTAGGCCTGTGACCATCCCCACACTAATATAGGTGAATGTAATATTGGCAACTGGGAGCTCATGGCTGGCATCATCCCATCATGCCAGCAAGGCAAGTCTTTATCTTTGGAACTGTCTACCACGCATTTGTTTCAACGGCCTTTTAATCCAGAAAGTGGGCTTTCTACTGGCAGCCAGAAGTATTCAACACAGCACGAAAGGAACTGGAGGTTATCCTTTCGTGCATTCTTACAATCTTCAGATGGGGAGAGAGGGCAGATGGCAAAAAATTACGGAGGCGCCCGTCAAAACAGTCAAGTCTAGCATATGTGGGAACCTGCAATGTGTAACCTATGAGTACAGGAAATTCGAACTGTATTAAATATCATGTTTTGTTGGATTGGGGGATGCTGCATGAAAGGGGATTCTCTACCAACGCGGGAGGCGGGGTTCTGCTGCAAAGCAGGGAATCCAAGGGAAAACGAGTTCATTTATATTGATTGCAACGCCTTATAAATATGCTGCAAGGGATCCAATGGCTGCAGGCTGCTTGGGGACGCTGCGTTTAAAATTATTGCAACGTTTTGTACATGCGCAAAGCCTAATGAAAATGTCCTCAATGCCCTGCGTGTGGGCGTAAACGCACACCTGACCCACACTCTAATAAAAAAGTTAACGCTAATGTTTTAAATTGTGCTCTACTTGTATTAATATGTTGTGAACCGCCCAGAGCCCTTCGGGAGAGGGCGGTATACAAAACTAATGAATAAATAAATATGCAAAATTATTGCAACGTTATTGCAAATATGCAACGTTCGCTATAAATTGCATGCCATACCAAATCGTTCAAACCACCCAGAATTGAGAATCGAGGTTTTCTTTTAGGAAGACGCGGGTTGTAAAAACCATTTTCCCCGTGGAGGAAGGGGGGGGCAGGATGTGCCCCGAATTCAGACGCTTTCTTTGCACCACCCCCCAGTCTCTCCGTGCTTTGTTTTTGCCTTGCGCCCTGCTGCGCCGCTCCTGCCCCCTGGCACTTTGCTTCCCAGTCTGCCAGGCGGGCGGGGGCGAGGGGGAGCTTGGCCGCTGCCTCCTCCCCCTCGGAGCTCAACTCCTGCGCTTTGTGCGGAGTCTGCAGCCCGCCTGCCCGCCCAGTTCCCCACAGCGGCCAGCATGTCTTCCAACTCCAGCCTCAGCACCCTGCAGCGCCTGGTGGAGCAGCTCAAGCTGGAGGCCGGCGTGGAAAGGATCCGGGTAAGTGCGCTTGCAGACGGCTGCCCGGAGCGAGGCAGGCAGGGCTGCTCGCCCTCGGGAGGGACCCGCCGCCGCTCCCTTTTTTGCAAGAGACTCCCCCCGCCCCGCACAAAACGTTTGCAAGCCCCCGATCTGTCTTTAAGCAGAGCTGGGAGGAGGCAGAAAGTTCACACGTTCTCCTCTCCCGGGAATCTGGATCCGGGACGTCGCGGGTGGAAAAGGGCAACTCGCATTTGAGAATCGAGGTGTCGTTTTAGGAAGCTGCGTGTTCTCTCTCTCTCTCTCTCTCTCGTATCTTCGCTCACAAGCAGCCGCAGGCTCGCAAGCCCTTCCTATCCTATCCTTTCCAGCCCTTCCTGACCCGAGTCGCCCTCTGCGGGCCCAAGAGGACGCGTGACTGTTGCTCGGATCGGGCTCGACACGCGACGAAAACAGCAGCGTTACGTGTGTTGTTTCAGTCTGCTCCGGTTTCCCTCCCGCCTGCTCTTCCCTTTGCAGCTGGAGGCCGCCGCGTCGCTCCCTTGCTGGGTCTTTGTTCCTGCTGCTGAGACGCGTCTTTGTTCCCGAGCGTGTGTGGCGCCCCCTTGACTTGTGATGGGGGAAAAGGCCCTCCCTCTGCGTGGGCTTAGTGTAGGACGGTCCACTGGGAGCCGGACCCTTTACAATGCTCAGAGACCCCCCCTTTGGTTAGGCTCAAATTCTGTGATAGAATTGCAGAATAATAATAATAATAATAATAATAATAATAATAATAATAATAATAATAATAAACAACTACAAAGACTCTGGCACAAACCAGCAAAGGTGGTCCCAGTGGTGATCGGCACACTGGGTGCAGTGCCTAAAGATCTTGAACGGCACTTGAAAACAATTGGCGCTGACAAAATCACCATATGTCAGCTGCAAAAGGCCACCCTACTCGGCTCTGCACGCATTATTCGTCGATACATCACACAGTCCTAGATGCTTGGGAAGTATCCGACGTGTGATGTAATACAAAATCCAGCATATTGATCTTGTTTGCTGTGTATAACTGTTTTGTATAATAATAATAATAATAATAAAATACCTCTCTGCAAAGAGGGTGCTGAAACCGTGGAGCACATCATCTGTTGTTGTAAGAAAATAGCCTAAACCAGTGATGGCGAACCTTTTCGAGACCGAGTGCCCAAATTGCCACCCAAAACCCACTTATTTATTGCAAAGAGCCAACGCGGCAATTTAACCTGAATAACCCCCTCGAGCAGGGGCCAGCCTGCTGTAGCCCCCAGCAAGTCCCACATCTGCCACTCTGTGCCTCTCTAGCATCTCTGCCGCCTCCCCCCCTCCCCCCGGGGTAGCAGCCACCTGGAGCACAGGTACCAGGCCCACCAGCTGAGTCCTCTCTGCTCACTGAGGTGCATGCACATCAAGTCCAGTGGCCCAGGCCAGCCTAGATGTCTGTGGGGGGAGGGGTGATTTCAAGACAAACTCTGTGCGCGCGTGCCCACAGAGAGGGCTCTGAGTGCCACTTCTGGCACCCGTGCCATAGGTTCGCCATCACTGGCCTAAACTGACTACCTCGAATGTCACAATAGGCTAGCAGCAATGGTGCACTGGAACCTTTGCAAAAAGTACGGCCTGCCCTGTAGCAAGACCTGGTACGAGCACAAGCCAGAGAAGACCACAGAAAGTGAAGAAGCAAAAATACTCTGGGACTTTAGAAGACAGACAGGCACCTGGCACACAACACCCCGGACAGTGGTAGAGAAAAAAACATGTTTGGATCATAGATGTTGCTGTGCCAGTTGACAGCAGGGTAGAGGACAAAGAGCTGGAAAAGATCACAAAATACAAGGACCTACAAATTGAAGTTGAACGATTGTGGCAAAAAAGAACAACAGTAATCCCACTAGTAGTCCGGTGCTCACTAGGAGGGAGATACCAAGAAATCTTGAAAAAACATCTGGAAAGCCTAAACTTGGACAGAACATCAGTCCACACGCTGCAGAAAGCAGCACTTCTAGGAACTGCACATATTCTACGCAAATACCTCTAATATCCTAGGTCCTTGGGAAGGATTCGATATTCAGAGATGAATTCCAGACACTTGTGCTGTTGTTATGTGTATAATAATAATAATAATAATAATAATAATAATAATGAACACCACAATTTGAAAATCGAGATTCAGCAGTTATGACACAAACCAGCTGAAGTCTTCCCAGTAATAATATGCTGCCTGGAATTCAATGGCTGCCCATGATCATGCTTCTTGGGGTTTACTTAAAGTGATTGCAACTCCTTATAAACAGGCGAGTTTGTTGCAAATTGCAACTCGTTATAATTGTGCAACGAGTTCATTCAAGATGATTGCAACTCGTAAACCTGTGCCGGGTCGCTGGGGTGCCCACGTCTTTTCTTTAGAAACCACCCACCGCAGGGATGCATTGAGAATCGAGGTTTACAAAAACACCGGGGCGACACTTGAACCATCTGCAAAGTGGCAAAAATCAACATCAGTCAGGGCAGCCCCGCTGGGATCTTCACAAGTACTCCGCTGATACATTACAACATCCCAGGCCTCTGGGTGAGGCTCCAATTGTAATGAAAGGCCAACAACCAGCTAAAGAACTGGCAGCTATGATTAAACAATAATAAACAAAATTAAATAATAATAATTCAGTATTAGATGGTGCCCACTTCCCTCATTTGCGTCTTCCTTTTGAGGTTAAGTTTACATCCATGTAGCAAATTGGAGCTGAAAGCTTATTTAGACTAAAAATTGCCTCAGTAAAATACCGAGGGTTGGACGTAGCTGGAGTGAGTGTGTGCCAGTGCAACTATAGAGTTTGTACTCTTCCAAGCCCTTTAACTCAGAGGTGGGATCCAGCAGGTTCTCACCAGTTCCCGAGAGTGGGTTACTAATTATTTGTGTGTGCCGGGAGGGGGTTACTAATTGGGTCTGCTTTTCCGTGAGAAATTCCATTAGGTCCAAAAATCATAAAGTCCTGTTGTTTCCTATGTGGCTGGTTAGTGAAGGTAGAAAATGGGATCATTCTCCCTGTTGGGCTGTTTTAAAAACATGTTTTAGAAATATGGTAAAGTTCCTTGTTTAAGGAAAGTATCCTTCTTTTGATTTCTAGAAACAAAATTTAAAAGTATTTGAAGAGAAGTATTAGAGTAGTATTTGACAGGCAGTCAATTAGAGAAGTAGTTGTTTCTGTTGGCAGTAGACGATAGGACTTGCTAGAATGAGTTTAAATTATGGACAGAAAGATACCAGCTGGAAATTAGGAACTAGGAACTTTTTTTTTACAGTAAGAGTTTTTTACAGTAACAGAGAAATTATTAAAAAAGCCCATGCGGAATGCATTACGCCCCGTGGAGTGCTTCCGCCCCAGCCCCATTGGCGCTACGCCACTGTTTGAATCCCACCACCATGGGAACCTGTTACTAAAATTTTTGGATCCCACCACTGCTTTAACTGATTTAGAAGAACTCTTTTTAGGATTGCTAGTATATACTGGCTCCCTCTCAACTAGCTAAACCCTGCTTGGGGCGGCACAGTTGCATCGCAAATGGTTGTTTCAGAAAGGAAAGAGTTTTCCGCACTCTTCATAAGCCTGGGTGTTTTTTGGGGGTGGGGGGGGTGGGGAGGACATATTTCCTGCCATGATCACAAGTCCTGGTAAAGAGGACCTACCTTGAAAGTCTCCGCTCTCCTGCACACTCAGTGACTCCTAATAAAAGGTACTGGATAATGTTTGTTTTGGGAAAGTTAATTCAGGTAGAAGGATTTGGATAGTAATGGAATGGAAATAAATACTGTAGGTTTGCAGTGCAGTAGGGTGCCCCATTAAAGAAGGCATTTCTGTTTCCATATTCCCAATTCCCCAGCTGGCTTCTTTTTCAGTCCCTCCCTGCAACAACTCGGCCGTCACCCCACTGGACCCATGAAGCTCTCGTAGGTTTGGATAGCAGATGGGGATGTGATCGTGAAATGAGGCAGTTCCGTTTCAGGGGGAGGTGGAAGGATTATGGTCGTTAATGTTCTACCACATAAATCCATGCAAATCATGTCACAAGATTGCCTAAGCCAGTGAGGGCGAACCTTTTCGAGACCGAGTGCCCAAATTGCAACCCCAAACCCACTTATTTATCGCAAAGTGCCAACATGGCAATTTAACCTGAATACTGAGGTTTTAGTTTAGGAAAAAAACAGCTGACTCCGAGGAGTGCGTTACTCGGGAGTAAGCTTGGTGGTAGTCGGTGGCTTTGCTTTGAAGCAACCATGCAACTCTTCCAACGGGTGAATCATGACCCTAGGAGGGTTTACTCAGAAGCAAGCCCCATTGCCAGCAACCGAGCTTACTCCCAGGTAAAGATTGCGGTTTAGTTCTTTGTATGAAAATCAGTGGGGTTTAACAGCACTTAACAGGATTACCTATACTGCTTCCCTGAAACTAGGTCTTAGGTTTAATGCTAATAATTGAGCCCAGCGGCCCAGGCCAGCCTAGATGTGGGGGGGAGGGGGCTCTGCGCATGCCCACAGGGAGGGCTCTGAGTGCCACCTCTGGCACCCGTGCCATAGGTTCGCCACCACTGGTCTAAGCCCTCTGGTTTCAGAGAACTTTTAACAGAGGAGATCATATGAAGCCCTCTGTTTTCAACAGGAAGTGCTACGATTCATTCTACTTCCTCGTTCTGCTACCAGGTTGTGGGGTATTCTTCCATATTACATGATCACAGGAAGTCCATCAAAGCCAATATTGTGTACTTCAACTGGCGGTGGCTCTTCGGGTCTCAGGGAGAGGTCTTTCACATTGCCTGTTAATTTGATTCTTTTAACTGGAAATGCCAGGGAATAAACCTCCTGCCCAAGCAGCATCTCCATCATTGTGTCACACAGTGGTGGGATCCAAAAATTTTAGTAACAGGTTCCCATGGTGGTGGGATTCAACCTGTGGCGTAGCGCCAATGGGGATGGGCAGAACTGGAGCCTGAACACGGAGCGTGGGCCGAGGCATTCCGGGGCCAGGATCACTTGGGCTGGAAAGCTGGTCACTTGACGCAGGCGCAGGCTGCCACCCATGCCGGTGCACCTCCTGCTAGACTGCTTCAAGTTCTGCACGCTACTGCTGAGAGGAGGGGTGTAAGTAAGGCAAAAATCACATGGCAAAATCACCCATTAGTAACCCCCTCTCGGCACACACAAATAATTAGTAACCTACTCTCGGGAACCTGTGAGAACCTGCTGGATCCCACCTCTGGTGTCACACCTTCCCAATCTTGACCAGTGTCATCTCCTCAGATTGACGGGAACTCTTGCAAAGGTGTCTTCCAAGCCCTCCTTTCTGAGCTCCATGATGTCAAAATGGCCAGAATCACACTTCTAAAAGAGGAGCTCTACAACTGAGCCACGGGCCTTAGGTTGAACAGATGGCATCTGATTGCCAGTATCAACAGAGATGCTTACTTCATAAGCGCGGCTTATATTATATCTCCTTTTCCCAGCTTATGGCCAACACTGATGGCAAAGCCAGGTTGAAGATTTTGTTAAGAGAATAGAATAGAATACTTTATTTACGGTCAGTGACCAAAGATGATTTTGTTAGCGAGCTCAAAGGAAGAGGTCCAGACGGAAGCAGTTTGTAAAATATTCTAATTATTAAAATTTCACAGGATGTCGTAGAGCAGCAGTGGCGTGGGAGGTTAAGAGCTCGTGTATCTAATCTGGAGGAACCGGGTTTGATTCCCCGCTCTGCCACCTGAGCTGTGGAGGCTTATCTGGGGAATTCAGATTAGCCTGTGCACTCCCACACACGCCAGCTGGGTGACCTTGGGCTAGTCACAGCTTCTCGGAGCTCTCTCAGCCCCACCTACCTCACAGGGTGTTTGTTGTGAGGGAGATTGTAAGCCCCTTTGAGTCTCCTGCAGGAGAGAAAGGGGGGATATAAATCCAGACTCTTCTTCTTCTTTCTGACCTGCTGACAAGGATAAGAATTTCTGTAATCAGCGGGCTCTCAGAAAACACAACAGTATAACTTTTCCAAGGCCACCAGCTAAAGCCACTTCTTAGATTGAGAAAGAGATTGGATTCTGTATGCATTTCAGGAAGACCTGATTTCTCTGTCAGAATATATTGTACAAATAAAACAGGATGAGCAAAAGACCTGACTTTACAAAATTTACCGCTACATGTTTGGAAATAGACATTTGTCTGGTCATTTGTGGTGTGTAAAAGCTGGCTAGGTGGCTATGCAGGAAAATGTAGAATCCTGGTGAAAATTGTGTGTAGGGGTTAAGAGCGGTGGACTCTAATCTGGAGAACCAGGTTTGATTCCCCACTCCTCCACATGAGCGGCAGACTCTTATTTGATGAACTGGATTTGTTTCCTCGCTCCTACGCATAAAAAGTCTGCAGGTTGACTTTGACCCAGCCATAGTTCTCTCCGAACTCTCTCATCCCCACCTGCCTCACAAGGGCACCTTCTGCACACGCAATATAATGTGTTTTCAAACCACTTTCACAACTGTTTGCAAGTGGATTTTGCTATTCCGCACAGCTTCAAAGAGCACTGAAAGCAGTTTGAAAGTGCATTATTCTGCATGTGCGGAATGAGCCAAGGTGTCTGTTGTAGGGAGGGGAAGGGAAGGAGTTTGGGAGCCGCTTTGAGGCCAATTATACACTGCTTCTCTACCCCACAGCGTTTCCTTCGGGGCAGAGATTTCTGTACTGTTGCTTTCTGTGTTATGGTGCCGTAGATCCTGATTTTTTTCCCCTCGCTGCGGGGTTTCTGCTCTTTCCAGTCTTTCTCCTCCCACTCTTTGCGGACATTTCTGGGGAATCTATGGCTGGCTTTTGCGAAAAGCTCAAAAATATTGATATAGCACAGAAATATCGATATAAAAAAATTAAAGGGCATTAATGGGAGTTTGAAGGGAAGTGGGGCAGGCAAGCCACGCAGTGGGCAGGGGGGGATTTCCTTGCGTGTAAACAGAGAAACGTGAAGAGATGGCATGATGACCCCACTACACAGCAAAGAACCCTAAGAAAACACCCCATGCATAATGGACCCGACACTCTTTACAGAAGGGAAAGACAGGGCCTAAATCAGTGGTGGCGAACCTATGGCACGGGTGCCAGAGGTGGCACTCAGAGCCCTCTCTCTGGGCACGCGCAAACAGAGTCTACCCCACCCCCACATCTAGGCTGGCCTGTGCCACTGGGCTCGATTGTTAGCATTAAACCTAAGACCTAGTTTTGGGGAAGCAGTGTAGGTAACCCTGTTAAGTGCTGTTAAACCCCACTGATTTTCATGCGAAGAACTAAAGCACGATCCTTTACCTGGGAGTAAGCTTGGCTGCTGGCAATGGGGCTTGCTTCTGAGTAAACCCTCCTAGGGTCGTGATTCACCCATTGGAAGAGTTGCACGGTTGCCTCAAAGCAAAGCCACCGACTACCATCAAGCTTACTCCTGAGTAACGCACACCTCAGAGCCAACCATTTTTTCCTAAACTAAAACCTCAGTATTCAGGTTAAATTGCCTTGTTGGCACTTTGCGATAAATAAGTGGGTTTTGGGTTGCAATTTGGGCACTCGGTCTCAAAAAGGTTCGCCATCACTGACCTAAATCTTTTGCTTTGTTTAAGCCACTGATGCACTCCCAAAGGATGGGTGCATATGGACAGATGGACAAGTTTTGCACGTGTGGACTAGTAACGTTTGTAGACTCCTTGGTAAAGTAGCCTAGAAAAGTACTTGCTATGCTTGGAGGAAGTAATCATAGATTGAAATAAAGCACATTTCTGGAGCTTCATTCTTAATAAAAGCCCCTTGTATAATAGTAACGTTTTGCTTTTTATTCATTTTAAATGCTTTTATTGTATTTTTTCCATTTTATTACAAGAGAGAAAACAATGCATAGATTATGGAGCACGTCATTCCAGAACGTGACAGTGTTCTGAAAAGTTATTTCTTACAAAGCCATAACTAGGAAGTTGGTTTTAATGAAATCTCCTGCGCCATAAAATCATTTTTCTCATGTGCTGTAAAGTCCAATAAGAAAGGAATGATTTAAAAAGTTAATTACAAAATCTGTATCTTCCTGATTCTTTTAAAAAATCCTAACAAATTATAGACTGGCTCTGTTGGAATTCTTTTCCTATCATGTCTGCTGTGCTCCATAATAACATTGAACAGGGGTTTTATTTCAGCAGGAATGAGACAGGAATGTGTTATGACATAAGCTTTCGTGTGACGCAGCTGACAAAGTGGGCTCCTGCCCACAAAATGTATGCTTGAATACATTTTTGTTGGTCCCTCAGGTGCCATTGGGCTTCTGTTACTGCAGTAGACTAACACAGCTGCTCGTTTGGAATTATGCTCCACAAGTGTTTCTTTAAAAACTTTAATTTTACAACTCTAAATATATATTCAGAAACCCTTGGACCATCAACATCTTCAATGATACCATGATTATAACTATGGCCCATTGTGCATGGAATGCTTACCTCGAAAGTCTTAGCTGCACAGTGGGGCTGTAGTGTGGTCTCCTCGCATTTCTCTGTTTACACGTGAGGAGGCATTCAATGCCTGCCTGGCAGCTTACCGTGTTTCCCCGAATATAAGACAGTGTCTTATATTAATTTTTGCTCCCAAAGATGCGCTATGTCTTATTTTCAGGGGATGTCTTATTTTTCTGTGTTCTGTTCGTCGGGATTGCTTCCAAACAAAAACTTTGCTACGTCTTACTTTCGGGGGATGCCTTATATTTCGCACTTCAGCAAAACCTCTACTATGTCTTATTTTTAGGGGATGTCTTATATTCGGGGAAACAGGGTACTTGCTGAAATCTCAGAGGGCCTCTGCTCTTAACTCCATCCATTCCCTCTTAAAGGCACATATCTCATCACAGCTTACCGTGTTTCCCCGAATATAAGACAGTGTCTTATATTAATTTTTGCTTCCAAAGATGCGCTATGTCTTATTTTCAGGGGATGTCTTATTTTTCTGTGTTCTGTTCGTCGGGCATGCTTCCAAACAAAAACTTTGCAATGTCTTACTTTCGGGGGATGCCTTATATTTCGCACTTTAGCAAAACCTCTACTATGTCTTATTTTTAGGGGATGTCTTATATTCGGGGAAACAGGGTACTTGCTGAAATCTCAGAGGGCCTCTGCTCTTAACCCATCCATTCCCTCTTAAAGGCACAGATCTCATCACACCCAGTAGTTGCAAGATTAAAGGCTTTGTTAAAGCCCTTTAAATTGCAGTTACATTGATATTTTAGTCTCTTCCCCCAAATACCCCCCTCCAAAAAAAAAAAGAAAGAGGGAAAGCACACTGTGTTGAAGAAGGGGACCATGACCTCAAAATGATATCTCTCCCTCTGCCTATATCTCTCCCTCTGCCTACACACACTCACTGGTTTTCAAATGCAATTAAAAAAACCCAGCAATTTTGCAGTGAGTCTCTGTTTATATTAATATGTCAATATAATAAAAAATAAAAATTGAAGTAATAGCACATCTGGAAAGGGGAGAGGTGTGCACAGGAGTTCGAGGGAGTGGGAGGGGCTGGTGGTAGGTGGAGGGAAGATGTCCAGGATAAAGCTGTGCTCACTGGCAAATCTCCCCTGCTCTGGCAGCAAAGAAAATTAAAGTCGCACTTAAAGTGGTGTTGCTTGGTGTGGGGAGAATGGAAATCAAAAGCGGGGCTCTGGGAAATACAACCATACAAGAAATCTTCCTGCGATGGACATTTGTCTCTGCCGCACAGCAGACACCTGGGGCATAATAGGCCTATGAATCTGTTGCTGGGGTCAAATACCCTTGATAACAAAACTTCTAAAAAGTTCCCTTTTAGTCAAATAACAGAGTACCAAAACAAATTATTCCAAAGCGAGTTTCACTTATCTTCGGTTGCCCAGCCAAAAATCTCTTGCCCATTTGCCCCTCCTTTTTGGATGAACATACAGCCAGGGCCTGTTCAAAATGGGGCTATTATATTTTGGAATAATATCAAATATCCCACTATTTGGCAGAATACAGTTAGACAAATGAATCAGTTGGACCAATGCATCATTAAATTGCTATCTTCCTTCCTCTCTCTCTTTTATATGTGTGTGTGTTTATGTATATTTTACTAAAACTGAAAGATGCATTTTGAACAAATCAGGTAAAATGTTAAGACAGCATCAGAACAATAGCTTGTTCATGTCCAATGTGGCAGATCCAAAGTCCAACCACTCAGCCTGTGTTTCACTTCTGTTGACACATTTGTGTCAATTTGATGTGTTCAAATGCCATGAGCAATGTGCGTTTGGGTGACTTGCATCTCTCGCTCAGACATCACTGTGCCCAGGGGACGTTTGGATGCCACAGCACCGGACTGGCTGCCAATAAAACAAAGGAGAAGTTGGCGACTGCATTAAAAGTAGCCCTCTGGGAATGTACATTTAGTTACTGATTGTGGCACTCTCCCTGCTGGTATTTGTATAATGAGCTGGGAGAAGAATGCAGCTGTCTTATTATTATTAGACATTCTCATATTGTTCACTATCATGAATTGTTTGTTTGTGCACATTCATCTCTTCTTAATCCCCGAGTCTTCCCTTTTACTCAGAGGTGGGATCCAGCAGGTTCTCACAGGTTCCCGAGAGTAGGTTACTAATTATTTGTGTGTGCCGAGAGAGGGTTACTAATGGGTGATTTTGCCACGTGATTTTTGCCTTAGTTACGCCCCTCCTCTCAGCAGTAGCGCACAGAACTTGAAGCAGTCTAGCAGGAGGTGCACCGGCGTGCGAGGCAGCCTGCGTCTGCGTGCATTCGTTTCCCGCCCAAGGACCGGCACAGTGGCTGCGTCCTTGCCACAGCCCCGCCCATCAATGCCCTGCCCCCAGAATGCCCGGCCACTCCCCCGTGATGCCCTGCCCAGCCCCATTGGCGCTACGCCACTGTTTGAATCCCACCACCATGGGAACCTGTTACTAAAATTTTTGGATCCCACCACTGCTTTTACTCATGTTAAAACAATCAGTTGTGAACTTTATGGGGCTGTGGCTCCGTGGTAGGTCATGTGATCGGCACGAAGGCAATTCCAGGTTCAGCCCCAGGCTTCTCAGTTAAAAGGATCAGGTAAGAAGTGCTGTGAAATACCTCTGCCTGACACCCTGGAGAGATGGGCGGCCCCATCCAAACTGGAGACGGTGGGCTGCGGTGCTGATGTGGTGCGGCCCCGCCGCTCCCGAAGAGGCTTCTCGGCAGGATGGAGAGGCTCAAAAAGTGCAAAAGTCTTGCTGCCACCAAGAATCCTCTATGTCCAGTTGAAAGGCTCTGGTAGTAGGTGATGTGAAAGAGAGCCTAGAGAGTCACTGCTAGTCAGATTAGACCAGTGATGGCGAACCTATGGCACAGGTGCCAGAGGTGGCACTTGGAGCCCTCTCTGTGGGCACACAGAGATGCTAGAAAGGCACAGAACGGTGCGCGCAGGACTTGCTAGAGCAGGGGTAGGGAACGTTTAACACTCAAAGAGCCATTTGGACCCATTTTCCATGGGAAAAGAAAACATTTGGAGCTGCAAATAATTTTTGACATTTAAAATAAAGATAACAGTGTATATATTGGTTTTTTTTACCTTTTTCTCCGCTCATTCTGAGAAGCGCATGGATGCATCTGCCCTGCTGCCTGCAGGGTGGGCAAGGATGGGACCAGCGGCTCGGCCTTGCCGGCCGCTGGGAAAGCGCCCGCCCCGCTCCAACAGGGCAGGCGAGAGGGGAAGCCCGCAGCATGGCCCAGCCAGCCACGGGCAGTTGGTGCGCCCACCCTGCTGCCTGCAGGGCAGGCAAGGATGAGCCAGCGGCTCGGCTCGTGGAGTCGCAGTGCAAGGGCAGAAGAGCCGCATGCGGCTCTCGAGCCGCAGGTTCCCTACCCCTGTGCTAGAGGCTAGAGCAGGCTGGACCCTGCTCGAGCGGGTGAGGCGTAGGAAGAGGGAGCCAACTGTTTTTTTTCTAAACTAAAACCTCAGCATTTAGGTTAAATTGCCGGGTTGGCACTTTGCGATAAATAAGTGGGGTTTGGGTTGCAATTTGGGCACTCGGTCTTAAAAAGGTTCTCCATCACTGGATTAGACCATACTGAGCTTGATAGACCAGCGGTCTCCGTATAGGACACTGCATGTGTACAAGAAAGAAATGTATTGGTTGATGATCTCAAAGGATGTTGGTTTCAGGTAGGTTGACTCAGCCTTCCATCCTTCCAAGGTCGGTAAAATGAGTACCCAGCTTCCTGGGGATAAAGTGCAGACAACTGGGGAAGGCAATTGCAAGCCACCCTGTAAACATAGTCTGCCTAGTAAATGTTGTGATGTGATGTTACCCCATGAGTCAGTAAGGACCCAGTTCTTCCACAGGGCCTTTACTTTTACCCTAACCCAATAACAAACCAATCAGTCTCCAAGGCTTTGGCAAATTCCGCACGGGCCAAAAACAGCAGTGTGAAAATGGTGTAAAATGGTTTAAAATGGCGTAAAAGGGTTTACACCATTTTCACACCGCTGTTTTTGGCCCGTGCGGAATCTGCCATAGTTTTTAGTCTTGCGTTATAGGAGTATGTGTAATTCCAGAGGTGTTTGGATAGAAAGACCCCAGCCAAATATTCCCAGCCTGTGTGCTGAGATAACCAACATTCTCTATCACTACCTCTGCATTCTAAAAGGTTTTCCCCACTGCATGTTTTGATTCTGTAAATTCCTGTCAATCAAATGATGACTTTCCTGTTTTTCAGTCACAAACTTTGAGATTCTGATATGACACGCTCCTAGACAAGGAACAATTTGGAGGATGACGGGAATAAGATATATGCCGATTAAATTTGTGTCATGGTAGCTAATGAGACAGTGGAAGCAGAAGGGACATTTCTCTAGGGAAGGAGAGTGAAATATAAATAATACAGATGACTCTTGTTAATGGTTGTTATGCAAGACCACAGATGTGGTGATAACAGCAAGTTCTTCTCACAGCTCAGCCCAATTTAGCACAAAGGCAAATTTGCAATGAAATCTTGCAGATTTTTCAAGTTTTACTGCTTTGACCACATTTTCTCATGCAGAATCCATCTACTGTTTACTCCCCTTCCATAGCTTGTTTCCAGAATGCTGACTTTGCTTAGTATTAATTTAGTCTTATCTCCACCCAAAGTTCAACCGGCGTTTAGGCTATAAAGCCATAAAACAATTTGCTGCGTAAACCGATCATTCTCAGATCTTGCCTGAGCACAGTGAAAATGTGTCCAACTGTTACGACACACAACTTCAGTTTTTTAAATTAATTTGAATAGTGGCTCATGGTCAAGGGACTTTGGCAGCTACCAGTAGTCGTAAGTAGAGGTAACTCACGCTTGCCAGGTTAAAATGTCTGTCTTAGATCCTGGAGTCCTAATCTCCATTCTTTCATGGAAATTCACTGGGAAGCCTTGGACCGGTCTCACTCTTTGCCAGGGCTGGAGCGAGGGGGAACTGTGCCCGGGGCATGCATGCGCCCTGCGTCCCTGCCTTGCCCCCACCCCAGAACGCCCCCAGCATGCCCCCACACCAGCATGCGCCCGGTGCGTCGCACACCCCCTGCTCCCTTGGGACTACACCACTGCTCTCTGCCTAGTTAAAATGAAGGAGTGTAAAATCATGCAGGCTGCCGTAGCTCTCCATTTAAGGAGAAAAGCTGCATGGAAATATCTAAATAACTAACTATACCTCTTTGTCTGGCTGATACTTAGGAGACATGGTGTTAGATCTCACCACTTGAATCAATGAACAAATTCTGGATTGTTGATCAGTAGTGTTTATTGGAAGGCTACGAAGCACCCAGCTTGCAAGAAGCCAGCTCTGACAGACCTGGATTTTGCTCCCTTCTTTATTCAAAAATGATCCCCCCTACCATTTCCCCAAAGAATGTGAGAAAGAGTTATTTCGGCCCCTAGGTGCCCCAAGGCCAGTGACAGATAAAGATAAAGCCACCTGGACTCCTACCCCCACCCACGAGCCAGTGGAACCATCCCGTTTCCCGTGGGAACAGAAAGTGTCAGGGATAAGCCTAGTTATCTACAAAGCGTGTGAAACCGAAAGGACAGTTCATTTAGCAGGCTAAGCACATATATCTTGCAACAGTTACATTGTCAGGTATGCATTTCAATCACTCAGATACAATCAGGCTACATTGGTTGAGGAATGCACCTACAGCAACCAGATTCCATCCCTGATACATTCTAAGCACAGTTTCCAAGCCTATTGACTTCAGGGGACTTACAAAGCTCTTAACTCTGCTTAGGATTGCACCGTCAGTTGTGGAATTGCGCAGTTTGTCTTCCCAAGTCTCTCCTTGGGTAAATGAGATAGGGCGTAGGAAATGTACCTTTCCATCTTGGAAGAGAAAGGTTGTCGCCAGAGCTTCTGTTGTTGCACTGATGCTTTTAAAGACCTCTTTGATGTCCATCCGATCTGACTGTGCGTCAGATAACTAACAAAAACAGTTCGGCACATTGATCATTGACACATTACCCTGTGTAGTACATTTGTTAATCAAAATATGAAAGGCTGTTGCAAATGAAAGCAAACAATATTTGTTAGGTTGCATCCTGGTTCCCAAGTAGAATGAGTTTGCAGTGTTTGTTTAGTGCCTTATCCTATAATCACGTCTTCCATACTTTTCCCTTCTCCCCCTTAATGGCTGGAAAGGTTCTTTTAGGTCTCTCAGTTGGAAGCATTTTCACTTTAAGGGGCACTTTGCCACCAGTCCTGACAATATTTGCCTCCAAGGCTGACATTTTCAGGCCAGCGTTTTACTGTAGGGTATTGATGGCTGTTGTTCCAGCTTCAAAACCCATGGGGGAAAAGAAGAAATTCTTGACTGATGGGAATAAATTGACAGCTTAAAATCAGAGCAGTGGCAATGAGTATATAGATTTACAGTGCCTTTTATTATGAGGGAATGTTGGAAACATCCCAGGTCTGATAAAAATAGGTTGAAAACCAATTATATTCTCCACATAGGGGGAGTTGTGTAAAATGAGGGCATTGATGTAAATTATCAGGCCATACTTCTCATTCGATACTATAGTGATAACTAGAAAGATGTCACCAAATAGTGGTAATAATGTTTGGAAGCATGGCCATAAAGTCAGGCCATAGCAAATGGTACTGGTGACACCTATCTCCATGCTGTTTCCCCAATCAAAACAGTCCCCGGCTTTTAGAAGGAAAGCAGGTACCTCTCTTCCTTCCCCCTCAGGGAGACTGACATTCCCATCATGCTGGAAGGTTTTCTGGATATGTGAGAAGTTCAGGTAGGACACAACCAACCGTCCATTCAGTGTCCTGTTTGACTCTTGCATCGGTGCATAGATCCTGAGTCTCCTTCTTTGGAAGTTTTGAAACATGGGCTCATTCCGCACATGCAGAATAATGCACTTTCAAACTGCTTTCAGTGCTCTTTGAAGCTGTGCGGAATAGCAAAATCCACTTGCAAACAGTTGTGAAAGCGGTTTGAAAACGCATTATTTTACATGTGCGGAAGGGGCCAGAGGCTGGATAATCGTAAGTCAGGAGTGCTTTGATTGTGTGTTCCTGCACGGCAAGGGGTTGGACTTGATGGCCCTTGTAGTCTCCTCCAACTCTATCATTCTATAGAGATCTGTCCACCTATATCTCCCAAGCACTTTGAATGTTAAAATTTTGCAGCAGTGTATGAACAATTCCTAATCATTTAATACAGTGGTTCTCAACCTTCCTAATGTCGCAACCCTTTAATACAGTTCCTCATGTTGTGGTGACCCCCAACCCTAACATTTATCCATTTTACAGATGGAGAACACTGATGCAGAGAGTCTTAGGCGACCCCTGTGAAAGGGTCGTTCGACCCCCCCAAAGGGGTCCCGACCCCCAGGTTGAGAACCTCTGGTTTAATATTTTACATCCCTACCTTCAATTTTTATCTTGCCACTTGCCACTTTTATGCCACTTTTATGGCTAAATTGCACTAAATTGCACAAAAGGGGCTGATCAGGGACTCCCACGGCTGTGCACAGTTTGACTATGGGGTTGGGACCCTTCATTTTCTTTTCTCCTGCCACTGGTATTAGTAGCCACTGCCATATTATCTGTTCGGACATGCATGTAGTACTGTGAAAACCAAAGTGAGTCAGAGAGTCATAATAAATGCTGCTTCCATGCTGAGAGTTACAGGATGGTTCTGATATGGCATTTTATGATGGTTTCTACCAGGAGAGCCACATGGTGTAGTGCAGTGATGGCGAACCTTTTCAAGGCCGAGTGCCCGAATTGCAACCCAAAAACCACTTATTTATTGCAAAGTGCCAACACGGCAATTTAACCTGAATACTGAGGTTTCAGTTTAGAAAAAACGGTTGGCTCCAAGGCGTGTTTTACTTGGAAGTAAGCTTGGTGGTAGTTGGTGGCTTTGCTTTGAAACAACCGTGCAACTCTTCCAAATGGTGAATCACGACCCTAGGAGGGTTTACTCAGAAGCAAGCCCTATTGACGAGCTTACTCCCAGGTAAAGGATCGCGCTTTAGTTCTTTGCATGAAAATCAGTGGGGTTTAACAGCGCTTAACAGGGTTACCTAAACTGCTTCCCCAAAATTAGGTCTTAGGTTTAATGCTAATAATCGAGCCCAGCGGCCCAGGCCAGCCTAGATGTGTGTGTGTGGGGGGGACTCTGTTTATGAGTTGGCTCTGAGTGCCAACTCTGGCACCTGTGCCATAGATTCGCCAACACTGGTGTAGTGGCTAAGAGCAATGGACTATAACCTGGAGAACGTCTTTTCCACATGAAGCCTGTTGGGTGTCCTTGGACCAATCACAGTTCTCTTGGCACTCTCTCAGTCCACACAGAGGCAGGCAATGGCAAACTACCTCCAAACGTCTCTTGCCTGAAAAACCCTACAGGGTCGCCATAAGTCAGCTGTGACTCGACAACACTTTCACCACCAACAACTCAGATACCTCATCTGTCATTTCTATGTTGTGTGTTCTTTCCACAATTCAGGTCTCTCAAGCCGCTGCGGAGCTTCAGCAATACTGCATGCAGAATGCCTGCAAAGACGCGTTGCTGGTTGGAGTGCCTGCAGGAAGCAATCCATTCCGGGAGCCCAGGTCCTGTGCATTGCTCTGAAGACAGGTAGGAACCTCGTGGAAGGGTTCTTCTTGCAGTTCTCTTAACAGTATAGCCAGGATTTGTCAGGCAGACTAGAAACAGACTTGGTTCTTTAGGATTATAGTCGGGAGAATAAGTGGGGGGCGGGGTGGGGGGAGATTTAGCCCTCTGATGCTCCGGGGTACTTTTTCCTAAATAGGTCAATAGTTGTGATTAACATCTGTTTGGATGTGTCAAGTTGTTCGCAGTGCAATTGCTGTTAACAGCAAAGCCTGCTCTCTACCTTACGATTGTGCGGAACGAACCTCATTGCTGGGTTTCCGCAGGGGGACACAATCTGTATTTGTACGCACAGAAGCCCTGTTCACAAGTTGTGGTGAACATGTTCATCCAGAAGTGTATGGAGGGAAAATGGCACCTGGAGACAACTTGGTCTTCAGGTTCAGTTCAGAGACCTTTATTAGGCATCAGAACTCGGTCTTCAGGTGTCCCCCCGGGCACTCAAGGGTGGGGCTCAGGGGGCGTGGCCCTGCCCTGACGTCCTGCCCCCCACCGGGCTCTCTGCAGCACAGCTGCTGCTCTCCCCAGAGCCTAGGGAGAGCAGTTGCCGGCCCCCAGCAATGTGCTTTTAAGAGCATGAAGGCTTGGGGTGGGGCCACGCCCCCAAGGCCCGCCCCCTGCCATCCGTGCTTTTAAGAACACATTGCTGGAGGCCTGGCAACTGTTCTTCCCAGGCTCTGGGGAGAGCAGCAGCTGGGTTACAGGGAGCCGGGGGGAGGGGCAGTGGGGCGGTGGTTGGGGGCGGAGGAGGGAAAGGGCGGGGGGCAAGCAGAGCTCCCCCACACATCTCTGGAGGTCAATTCCTGCAGAAACTGACCTGCAGGGAGCCCAGGAGGGGGGGGTGCCGTCTGTGGGCACACACCTTTGGTCTCGTGGGTGGGCCCTCTGGCGCCCCCCATGTGACTGAAGGGTGTGCACCCGGGGACATGTCCCTGGGTCGGTACGCCTCTATGTTCATCTTGCATGGATATGGATACGTACATCTGTTTGTAAGAAAGAGCGAACTGGTGTTCACTGTACAAGTGGCCAGTACCTGGATAAACGTGCAGTTTCAGTCAGATGTTCAGCTGTATCTATGTTGACATGAGAACTACTCAAAACATGTCTCAGGAAAAATCAAGTGTACACTGTTCATAGATTGTACACGCTGCATTTTTGGTGAACAGGGCTAGAGATACACTGCATCTCCTTTGTGACAGCGGCTTGAGTCCTGGGGAACTCTGACGGAAGGTGAACTGAAGTTTCCACATTTCCCGCAATCCCTTTTGGTTCCTGGAAAGGTTAGGTCTGGGGGCATGAGATCTGCATGGATGAACAGTAAGGCAGACTGGAGATTTGCACTGGAGAGTGGGTGAAGTCATCAGAACTCGGTCTTCAGGTGTCCCCCCCGGCACTCAAGGGTGGGGCTCAGGGGGCAGGTTCGCCCTTTTCCCTTCCTTGACTACTGCACTCCTATCCATTCAGGACCCATGAATGTAGGCACAATATTTTCCAGGGGTCAAAAGAGACTATGGGAATGGGGGTGGGGTAAGGTGGGAGGATTCGTTGTTCTAGTGCCGTGGTGGCGAACCTTTGGCACTCCAGATGTTATGGACTACAATTCCCATCAGCCCCTGCCAGCAATTGGCCGTGCTGGCAGGGGCTGATGGGAATTGTAGTCCATAACATCTGGAGCGCCAAAGGTTCGCCACCACCGTTCTAGTGGCACATTGTACAATGCAAGCCAGGTATTTAACTACTGCAAGAGCAATTAGGGCGCTTATTAACTGGTGAACAGACAGGGAAATACCAAGTCCAAAGGTGGAAGCCTTCAGACTAGTTAAGAATAGGCTCTTGGCTCTTGATTTTCATAATTTGGCTCGTGCTGCCAAGACAACCTGTTCTCCGACTACATTATTAATCCCATGCGAGCGTGGAATTATGGCAGCATATCTTCGTCTGCGGATTAATCCCACCCAGAGGAGAGCCTTGGCTACTGCAAGATGTAATGTGCTGCCATCAGCTCTGCTGGAGGGAAGATTTAAGAATATGGAACGTTCTAAAAGAGTTTGTTCATGTGATATGACTACGGTTGAAACACTTGACCATTCTTTGTTTCTGTGCCCTAAATACAATAAGATACGCATGAAATACATGAATTCCATTTTCTTGCAATGTTCTCAGTGGCATGAGTGTTATAAGATACCCAATCTCCTGAACAGCTCTGATGTGCTCTTTTGTGAAACTGTTGCAAATTTGATACTGGAAATTAGTAATTTTAACTGTATTTCTTAACCTTGTTTTGTTTTAAAATTTTGTCCTGTTTTATATGCCAATAAAGGCTTGTGTTGTGTTGTGTTGTGGGAAATACCAAGTTTTAATAACCTTTTTCTCCCCTTGTTGCAGGCGAGGCTAACTTCTCTTCAAGCATGGGAGGACTCCCAGCCTTTTTCCAACGGATATTTCTCTCTTGCCATGCCCTTATTTTCGTGTAACCCAAATGGGATCTTTAGATATTTCTTAGTATGATTCATCAGTCTTAGTAACTGACATTTTGCTAATAACGCTATAAAGCATTTTGCAAGGAAAATGCTTTGCTTTTGTAACGGACTCCGTTTTCTTTCTACACGTTTCTCTGAGATGTTTACATTTTAGAAAAAAAAAGTGATTGGGAAATCAAAATGACTTGCTCTTTTGTTGTGCCTGAGTGAGATGTACTGTAGTTATCTTCCTGGTTTGTGTTTTCTAAATAAGGACGCCCGCCGTGGTCATGATCCAGCTAAAGTGAAGGCTGCCAATCCACACAAATTTACTTAGGAGTAAGCCCCACAGAACTAAGCAGGAGTTGTTTCTGAATAAAATGACTAAGATTGGGCTGCACATCCAATTGATTTCAACAGGAAATCCTGAAGCATATTTGTAACTCTTTTAAAAATAAATCAAGTGTTTGATTTAAAAGTGCTAAATTTTAGCTAGACTATGCCCAGTATTTGTAAGACGATAGTGCCCATCTATTTCACATGGAGAACAGTTTTTTAAAAAAAAATAACATTATAAGGTTTTACTATTCTTGAAATCTGTGGGTGATACTGTATGTCTGTAATACAAGTTTTCCACAGAAGCCCCAATGTGTTTTTATTTTTTATTATGATTGGACCGAAACCTGGTTTTAAAGAGTTTAAGGTGTGTTTCGGTAAATCAACACTACTCAAAACAAATGTAAGCAGTTCCTACAGTAGATTTTTCAAGGAGTAAAACGTTCTTGGAACTTCTAGAAACCTTTTTGGGTGGGTGCCTTTTGTTCTTTTGTTCTTTTTTCTTTTACCAAGCACTTTTACACAAACACTGTTTACTTTGGAAAATGTTTTGTTTACACACCATTGTTGGTATTAATATATTAGAGGCTTAAACAACATTAAAAATATCTTCCCTAATCACTTGGTGGATGTTATTTATTGTATCACAAAGGAAGCCGTGGCGTAGGAGGTTAAGAGCTCGTGTATCTAATCTGGAGGAACTGGGTTTGATTCCCAGCTCTGCTGTCTGAGCTGTGGAGGCTTATCTGGGGAATTCAGATTAGCCTGTACACTCCCACACACGCCAGCTGGGTGACCTTGGGCTAGTCACAGCTTCTCTGAGCTCTCTCAGCCCCACCTACCTCACAGGGTGTTTGTTGTGAGGGGGGAAGGGCAAGGAAATTGTAAGCCCCTTTGAGTCTCCTACAGGAGAGAAAGGGGGGATATAAATCCAAACTCTTCTTCTCTTCTTCCATCCAGTGGTGGGATCCAAAATTTTTAATAACAGGTTCCGATGGTGGTGGGATTCAAACAGTGGTGCCGCCGCACACACGCACCTCCAGTCCCTATTGGGCAGGGAGGTTGCTTTAGTAACCCCTTCTCGGCACTCAGAAAAAATTAGTAACCACTTCTAGAGAAGTGGTGAGAACTGGTTGGATCCCACCTCTGGTTCCATCCCTGGAATGCATGGAATTTGCATTTTTCTCAGCTTGGTGTACACTAAGTTGATGTTTTCACTGAATTATCAACCACAACCCCAAGATTAGCCACTGCCAATTCAGACCCCATTAGTGTAGGTAAGGTTAAATTCTTTGACCTATCAAACATCAATTCACACTTTCCACTGCAATTCTGTTGACCATCTGTTTTGGAGCTCCTTGCAGTTCACTTGGGTTACCCTATTTACTGCCATTTGAATCCGTTGATTTCAGTGGACTGAGACTGGAATAGTGAGGTTTGCCAACAGGACTGGAGGACATGTCATATCCAGTGGTGGAATTCAGCAGGTTCAGCAGAACCGGTTGTTAAAATGGCGCTTGTAAACAACCAGTTGTTAAATTATTTGAATCCCACCACTGGTCATATCCCTTTAATAGCAGCTTGATTAGTGAAAATGGGCAGTTGAAGCTTTTCATGACATGGAAGTAAATAGTATCACCTGGTATGTAGCATCCCATTAAGTCTCTCCAGGACATTTCTGTCCAGGCCTATTGGCCACCCTAGGAGAAACTGCATAGGATTGCACTGTTACATTGCTATTATAAGAATACCTTCCTGGGAATATTCCATATTTAAGAACCTAAGAAAAGCCCTGCTGGATCAGACCAATTGGCCATGCTGGCAGGGGCTGATGGGAATTGTAGTCCATAACATCTGGAGTGCCAAAGGTTCACCACCACTGTACTAGAATCTCTGGTGGCTGACTGAAACTAATCATGGACCAATTACTAGTATTGTGGGAACATCCATAACATCTCTTCGGCAGCGCAATCCAGAGCCCTTGGTGGGCAGGGACTGTGTCACTGCGACGCAGTGACGCTGCCTGCAAGAGGCCTTTTCGGTGGTGCAGGAAGGCAACAAAATTAAAGAAACCTTCCCACATTGCCGAAAAGCCCTGCGTAGGACTCAATGAACTTATGCCATTCCAAGACACTGGTGTTCCATGAGGCAAAGCCAGGGCGTAAGCTGACTAATATTATCTCCATCTCCAGCCATGCCTCTGGAATGCCCCCACTATACTGGTGGAGCTGGCAGGAGTGCCATGTCTATCGTGGAGGACCATGGCGGCTGCCCACCGGCAGATTTGTTCCTCTGCCAAGGTACAGAGAATCCACTCTAATGCCGGCTGCCTACAGAATCTACCATAATGGTGGACAGGGTGAGGGTGGGCGGGACAACGACAGAACGCCTCCTGTTTGCCGTAGTTCGCAGAGGCAAAACTGGGTTAAAGGGAAAAAGTTGTTAAGTGACTTTCCTTTAACCTGGGTTTAGCAAAATAAAATGGGTTAGAAGCAGAGGCGTAGCAAGGGGGGAAAGCACTCGGTGCACCAGTGCGTCCTCTGCCCCCATCCCACCCCGGAACGTCCCCATCCCGCCATGCCCCTGGAACGCCCTCGTCGCACCCCCCTGCCCCCATAGAGCTTTGCCTCTGGTTAGAAGTGTTTGCGGGGTGAGTTCTGTGGGAACTTCCCCCCCATAATTTTTTTTCATACCATTAACCTGTCATATTTTCCTGTGTGGAACCACCCTATGTGTGGCCGTTAGAGCATAAATAGAGTTCTGAAAGCTGGTCTCATTGTTGGGGTTATATTATTATTTCCCATGGTGGGCTGATGCAAGAGTCAGCAAGATGTACCGTAACCCTTTTATTTGGTACAAGTCTTAAATGGTGAGTCTTCCATAAAACTAGAACCAGTATTGAATTCTAGGGACTTGTATTCCAACTGCCTGTAAACTGGAAAAAATATGCCTTTTTATACTGACGATGTGAACAAATCAAGAGATACTTCACAATTTATTGGTAGTGCTTTAATGTGAGTGTTGCATCCTATAACACCCTTATTCTAGCAATTCTCAAATTTAGTTGAATTTGTTTCTTAAAATCTCAAAACAACAGCACGTATAAGAAAAAAGCTAACTTGAATTAAAACCAATAGACTTTAAAAATGTATTACAATGAATCAAAGACTTAATAATAAAATTAATTCTAAACTATTTTAAAAGAGTTTTTGCCATTAAAAGGAATAGCAGCTTAAAAGAACTTAAGACGTGTTTGACCATCACTTCTCCCAGGATCTTTTTCAAATGTTAGACGTCTTTTTTTAAGCTGTGGTAACTGGATGCATTCTAAACCTACACACACACACACACAAAATAAAATGTAGAAATCAGCAATTATTTAAAATCATTCCAGATTACGTAGATTTAAAGTATTAATCTAATCCATTAGGTTATAAAGTGGGTGCTTTAAAAAAAGGCATTTAAAGCTATGATCTATTCTAGCCAAAGTTAAGCACTTTTAAATCCCACTGATTTCCAGTTTATATAAACCACTAGACTCCATTTTACTTTTCCTGCAACAACCTAACCTGAACACCCTTTTGGAACAAGCTGAGAGAGCTACAGCACGCGTACCTAGATTTTCATGTTAGCTGTTCTGTATCCCATGCTGAACACTTAAAAATAAATTAATTGGCTTAGCAAAGTAAAGATGTGAGTGAACACCAAACTTGGGGGGGGGGTGTCATCAGGACAGTCTCCTGAAGATACCCTGAATGTTTTGTGACTCTGCCTTCAGAAATGTGCACCCCACAGGCTGCACCAGAAATTCCCCATTGACATCAATAGAAAAAAAATCAATGCAGAAGTAAGATTCTTGGGCAAATTACTGGGGGTGCCTGTCAGGGGTGCAATCGTTAAGGTAGTGACAGGCACCCCCAGTTAAGGTAGTGACAGGCACCCCCGTCTATTGATGTCAATGGGGAATTTCTGGTGCACCCTGTGGGATGCACATTTCTGAAGGCAGAGTCACAAAATCTTCAGGGTATCTTCAGGAGATTGTCCTGATGACACCCCCCCCCCCAAGTTTGGTGAAGTTCGGTTCAAGGGGGCCAAAGTTATGGAACCTCAAAGGTGCAGCCCCCATCTCCATAGCTCCCATTGGAAACAGTGGGGGATAGGGGCTACCCTTTGGGGGTTCATAACTTTGGACCCCCTGAACCAAACTTGGGGGGTATCATCAGGACAGTCTCCTGATGATACCCTGAAATTTTGGTGCCGATATCTCTAAACATGCACCCCCTGCAGGCCGAAACGTGAAAACACAAAAAAAAATAAAAGTGCAGGATTCCTGCAAAATTCCTGAGCCCTGGGCAGCTGCCCACATTGCCCAATGGACATTACACCACTGCCATTAATTTATCTCTTGTTGCTTTAATAAAATATAGGATTGTTGCCAGCTATGTTGATTCGTATACATTTGTACCTATCCAGCATTGTTTGCAGCAGCAGGGCTTTTTTTTTTTTTTTTTAAATCAAGCTCGGTTCCAAAGAGAGGAAGCACAGAAATTCAGAAAATGCTAAGGCTGGTTCCAGGACAACGAGGGACAAATGAAACCCACCGCAAATGCCAAACCGGCTGCACCCTTTGGCCTTTGCCTTTCGATTACTGAATAGCTAATTAATGTCTAGCTGAGGCTCAGATCTCAGCCCAAGAGAAAAGCCCGTGCATTGTTTACAACTCTCTTTTGCTCAGCTTAATTCTCAAAGGGTTGACAATAAAAGCAACCCGTATTTCAATTAACTTTTTTTTTCTCTTCAGGGCAATCTTTCCTTTTGGCAGTTTGGAAGTGTCTGAATTAGCCGGCTGGGGGCCATAGCCAAGGGACTAATCATCATACAATCTAATAAGATCAATGGCTAAAACAGAAGTAGACTCGGGCTAAATCGCCCAATGGACTCCATTTTGGAGACTGCATGATTTTGAACAATAGCAAGCTTTGCTTTAAAATGTACCATGGTGTACTTGACTGCCAGCGCAGTCACCCAATTATGTATATTTTAGACAGGCATCCAAGAAACCACAGGCTGCCTCCGAAAGAACAAAGCCTCCAATACAAGAGCAGCAGTGGCGTAGTGGTTAAGAGCAAGTGTACTCTAATCTGGAGGAACTGGATTTGATTCCCAGCTCTGCCACTTGAGCTGTGGAGGCTTATCTGGGGAATTCAGATTAGCCTGTGCACTCCCACACACACCAGCTGGGTGACCTTGGGCTAGTCACAGGTTCTCAGAGCTCTCTCAGCCCCACCCACCTCACAGGGTGTTTGTTGTGAGGGGGGAAGGGCAAGGAGATTGTAAGCCCCTTTGAGTCTTACAGGAGAGACGGGGGATATAAATCCAAACTCCTCCTCCTCTTCCTCTTCTTCTTAAATACCCCGTTTCCCCGAAAATAAGACATAGTAGAGGTTTTGCATAGCATAAGGCCTCCCACGAAAGTAAGACATAGCAAAGTTTTTGTTTGGAAGCATGCCTGGTGCACAGAACACCGGGAAAAATAAGTCATCCCCTGAAAATAAGACATAGCACATCTTTGGGGGCAAAAATTAATATAAGACACTGTTTTATTTTTGGGGAAACGCGGTATTCTCACTTGGAAAATCCATTAATTCAGTCTACTTGAGAACAATCATGCTCAAGGTAGAATTGAATGATATGCGAAGGAGAAGAGGAGAACTAGTTAAACAGATCGCTTGGGAATGGAAAATGGTTCCCCCTGGTTTTGTTGTTAAGGATTTGTAAAGTTTGCCAATGATTCCAAATTGCAAGTACTGTATACAAAAAATATTCATTAGTCAAGCCAATTAATGCATGGTACTCTGATTTATAATGCCAAAATGCAAGGGGAACTATTATGTGACCTTAAACTATTTTTTTCACTTTGTCAGAAAACGACTACAGACGCGGTGTTGTAATTTGACTATACCTGCAGAAACAGCTTGCTGTCTTCTATTCAAAGGTGACAGGAAACTGAGTCTTCTCCTTCCTGTATATTCTTCAGCTCTTTGAAAGTCCAGGTTGAAAAGCCTCTCTGAATTAACTGTTGCTTGACAGAAACTTAGACCGTCCAAAGATGGATCTGCTGTTGGCACTGACTGATAGTCATCCAGGAAACTTCCCTCAAACTGAAGTTCTGGACTGTTATATGTTGCCCCATTAAATTCTTCCAGAAAACAGCCAGAGCTCTGCTGGAATGGGATGTCTTCTCTATTAGTAGTAAGACACCAAGACGGTTTGGAAAGCAGGCTTGCCTTGTGGTGCTTTGCAAGAGACTGTTCCCTCCTCCGAAGTACATGTTGAACATCTTGATGGGAAGGGTTCTTTAACAAGACTGGAACTTCCAGATTTCTTCCCCTTTTTATTTCTGAAAAGCTTATTTCCTCAAGTGGGTACTTTTCAAGGTAAGTGTTGGTGCCCCCTTGGTTGTACCCCAAAGATGGCACTGCAGCTTCAAAAGGGTTATGGGGAGGCTCACCAAAACTGTGTAGTGATGAATTCACTCCTGATTTTATTTCCATGTTTTTCTGAAATGGAAAATACTGTTGCTTCTTTGCCCCTCTCTCTTTGAAAGAGCATATTTCTTCTTGATAGGATAAGGAAGGTGCCATAATGCAGTGCCTTCCATTTGGTTTCTGAGGGATGCGAGACTCTTTTTTGTAGTAACCTGGGGAACAGCTTCTGCTGTTCTGCGCTTCAGTAAAGCATCCTGAATGCTCGGTAAATGGACTATGTCCTTGAACATTGGAGAACAAAGCTTCGGGAGCTGGAGAGCAGGGGCTGATGGGAGAGTTCGTCTTTTCTTTACATTCCGCAATTCTATTTTGAAGTTTTGGCTCAGTTGGAGAGTTTAAGGTGTACAAAGATGTGATGTCACTAAAGTGCTGGAACAGAGAAAAAAGGTACAAGTCTTTGAAGCCATGCGGGTCTTTACTGCCTACTCCCTTTTGGTTCTTTACATCTGGACCTTTTTCCACCTAATGGGACTCGCCATCCCTCCCTCTTGGGGAGGATTTAAAAATGGGGTTTTGTTGGACGCCTCTTATTATTCGTACTGCTATTTTTAAAGATTTTAGTAATTATATTTATGCTGTATGAGATCTTATGCTGTACACCGCCCGGAGCCCCTTGGGGATGGGGCGGTATAAAAATCTAATAAATAAATAAATAAATAAATAAATAAAATGCATGTATATTTTATGGTGAATGAACAGGACAACTTAAGCCCCTTCCGCACATGCAGAATAATGCACCTTCACAATTGTTTGCAAGAATTTTGCTGTTTTGCACAGTGAAATCCAGCTGCAAAGTGGATTGAAAGTGCAGTGAAAGTGCATTATTTTGCATATGCGGAAGGGGCCTTAGGTGTGCATAATAATTCCAACAACATCCAAAGAGTTATGGCCTAGGAAAAGTAAAATATATATAGACAGCAATAATCAATATTAACTCAAGTGTTCATATGGGGTTGATGCAATTATGCCCCACATAGTCTTTCCTCAGCCCAAGGCAGTGATGGCGAACCTTTTTGAGACCGAGTGCCCAAATTGCAACCCAAACCCCACTTATTTATTGCAAAGTGCCAACATGGCAATTTAACCTGAATACTGAGGTTTTAATTTAGAAAAAACTGGTTGGCTCCCTCTTCCTCCGCCCCACCTGCTCGAGCAGGGGCCAGCCTGCTCTAGCCTCCAGCAAGTCCCGCACGCACCGCTCTGTGCCTCTCTAGCATCTCTGCCTCCTCTGTGCCCCCCCCCCAGGCAACAGCCACCCGGTGCATGCACATCGTGCTCAATGACCCAGGCCAGCCTAGATGTGGGTGTTTCCACCCTCCACATGACGAACTCTGTGTGTGCGTGCCCGCAGAGAGGGCTCCGAGTGCCACCTCAGGCACCCATGCCATAGGTTCGCCATCACTGGCCTAAGGAGTCTTCCTCCAACTCAACTGGTTTTTCCTCTAACAGAAGAGTTCAAAGAAGGCACCTTAGCTTGGGGGAAGGCTTCAAACTTCAACCAACGGGAAATATGAGGATATACATATTTTAATAAACAAATTAAAAAATAATAATAAACTTTGCTCAGTGGCATGGTAGGACAAGAATAGGATCCACCCCATTAACAACCCAACTCTAAAATCCTATGGGCTAGCAACTAAATGTATGTGGGCCAGTGTATTAAGTATAACATTTTAAGATGGTGATATGGAGACAGGTAGTAGCAAAACATCTCTGACTGTCTCTTGCCTTGAAATCCCCATTAGGATTTCAAGGCAATGTGACTTGAGGGGGGGAGGTGTGGTAGAAAAGAGTTTTATAAAAGACCCGAAGGTCTAGTTTAAGTCATTGTGGGCAGAGATCATCAGGTAAGGTTCTCACGTGGGACAAACAGGACAGGTCTTCAAATAATTCCCAAAGGTATTCTGGCACACAGACCTAATTCTTACATGGTTGTAGCTACCCCCATGCCCATCCCCCAAACAGGAACATGGTAAAGGCTGATGTTATAGTAGTAATACCTGCAATACAATAACAACATAAATGGGGATAATGTAAGACATAAGCTTTGTGATGCTGTTGTAGGGATGCTCCACACAATCCTCCTTAAAAATGGGGTTTCAGGATTACAGATGTTTGGGGGGGAACAGAGGGCGTTTCTCCACTTGCCACAACCTCTGTATGCCCCGCACTGCTCTCAGTGTGCGTCATTTCTGCTGCGCGCCCAGGCTTCCCCACGACCGCAGGGTCATCCAAAGGCGCCGTTTGGAAGAGCGCCAGGAATGACGTGCGCTGAGGGGGCGCGACAGCGGCAGCGTCGGGGGGGCTGCGTTGTCGCCGCCCGTGTAGTGGGGAGTGCCGGGGGACCCTGCGCTACTTGCCTACAGTAGCGCGGGGCAGAAGGTAAGTGGGAAAACGCCCCCAATTTGGAGAAATAACACAGGGCAGACTCACGTTAGGGGCAGGATCTGTTCGAATTTCCCCCCCAAAATGGGTTTTTTAGCATCCTGAACCCATGTTTATTGGGCCGTGCGGAATGGAAACACTCACAAAAAACAAGAAACTCACCATAACTGCATAAGATAATCTTAGTAAGTTGTAAGGATACCATATCCTAATAAAGTACTAGTAATTTTCAGACACTAAGGAACACACTGTTAATTTTTTAAACTGTCTTTTCAATGCATTGCTTATTTTGGAACACTTCAGATTGCAGCTCTAATGCATTCAGATTCTTTTTTAATAATAATAATAATAATTTATTAATCATTTTAATGCATTCAGATTCTATGCTGCTAAACTGATCTGCACTGAATTATTGTGTATATATAAATGTATATATGGCCCAACCCACACACACGCGCACTTTTATATTCCATATATTCAACCTTTAAAACTTTTTCCGGTACTTCAGGCAGAAGTTCCTGAAGCTGGTCAAATGTTGCTGACAGGAGCCATTCCAATGACAAACCCTTCTTTAACATGACTTGAGCCACTACGGGGTTCACACATGGAAACATAAGCAGGCGTTTCTCCGCCTAGGAAAGAAAAGAGTATTCGCTTTTTACGTTTTGATTTTGCACTGACTTCAAAGTTAGTGGTCTCCACCTAATTTCTGAAGACAAATTATCTACTGTTGAACTGCTGTTGTCAGAAGCCGGGCAAAGATTGTATATCCATCTCATCCGGATTAAAATTTCCACTAGGGAAAGAAAAATTATCCCTTTCCTCCAAGCACCACCACCTCTCCCCCACCCCCAGTCATTCTGAAGGTACCTTCAACAAGAGAGGATAAATCTAAAAGCATTGCTGTTATGATGTTGTCTTGGAAAACTGAAGTGTGTTGTTCCACTCATTAAAACTGGGGTCTGTCTTGGATTCTTCTACTAGATCTCAACTGTTGGGTGGAGGGAAGTGTTTGGGAAGCATTCTTGGAGAGTGAATGCCTTATTCAAGTAAAGGCTAAGATAAGGAGAAGAGCTAAGTCTCTTGTGCCAAATGGGAGCCCTGGATGCCAGCCCTACCAGTGGGGAAGGTTTCTAGCCTTCCTGCCATTTCAAATGGTAGTCTGAAGTTTTTATTTACAACTGGTGTGTGTGTGTGTGTGAGAGAGAGAGAGAGAGAGAGAAAGAGAGAGAGAGATTGCAGATATCCCCTCAAGCAGATCAGCTTGCCATATGTAGTAGTGTGATGCCAGCAGGTAGGGCGTGGAATGCTGTGAGAGCGTGGTCAGGTCCAGCCCCGCAGAACAACACAGGCGGCAGGCAAAAGTGTAGTTAGAAGACAGTTCAAGGGATCAAGGCAAAGGTGTAGTCCAGAGTTAGTCCACAGGTCGTGGCACAGGAGATCCAATAAGCAGGCTGAGAGTGGGTGGTCGACCAAATAAGCAGAGGTGACAGGTAACACACTCGTTGCACCCAGGCAGAAAGAAGCTCAAGGCAAGACAGAGCCTTGCTCATGGAACTGGGATTCAGCAAGAACTTAATCCTAATCAGATGCAGACACTTCTATCTTCCCATATTTTGCTGCAATTCGAGCACTTTTCCTTTGCTCCTGCAGCAGCTGCCTCCGCCTTCTGTGCCCAGCTGGCTCATTACTGGATTCCCCAGGGAGATCTGCAGGCTCTTCCACCTGCACAGCATCAGGCAGGGAAGGAATTGGCTCTGCTGATTGATCTTCCTCTTGAACAGCCAACTCTGGCTGCACCGTGTTGTCAGGTTCTGCATCAGAGTCCTCTGTGTCCTAGTAAGTACCCAGAGGCTGGCTCATGACATGTAGGATGTTTTTCCAGTGGATCTACTCACAAGTGAAGAAGGTGCTTAAAAGAAATATTAATGTTTCTTCAGACTGCACACATATACAAAAAGTAGCATAGGAACGTGCTGAAATAAGGAAGGGCGAACATGAAATGTCAGTTTGGGCCTCCTCGTCCAAGGTAAACATCAACTGGTGTTGATACAGCCTACAGACTGTTGCATAACTGCAGCCAGAGCAAAACTCTCAATATAATAACAAATAAAAACACTGTAACTGTATATATGTTGTATACAAAAGGAAGCTCTGTACATTAAGATAAACAGACCTCTGATGGCAAGACAGAAAGCCAGGATTTGTCCAGCCACTCCTGAGGATGTCTTTTAGAAGTCATCAAAACATAGTCAGCAATCTGACGAACCAGGAGAGCTGTCTCTTCAACACCTGGTGTAAGAACCACCTGAAATACAACAATATTATAAATCCAGATCACACAAAAGACACAGAAACAAGGGCAGGCCAATCCAAAGGGGGGCGGTAGAGTGGGCTGCTAGAGAGGCAATTGTTGGCCTAGGCACTTGGGGAGAGGGGGGAACAGAAATGCCTTTCTCTCCCAGGAAAGCTCCATTCCCTCCCAGGAAGTTTATGACATACACCACCACTTTGGATAGCAGAAGTGATTGCTGCTGATGGGGGGGTGTTCCTGGTCCGAAACTCATTTGGAAGCAGACAAAACCTGCCCCGCCCCTGGAAATACCCCAAGAATGTCCCCCTCCACACCGTCGGAGGCTTCTGCAGTACAAAACTCCACAAACATTTATGTATTTACATTTATTCTCTGCCCTTTACCACAATCTCAGGGCGAGTTGCAATAAATACCATACAAAATATCACAATAAAACCCCATCCTAAAAACCCTAAAACCGTGGTGGCGAACCTTTGGCACTCCAGATGCTATGGACTGCAATTCCCATCAGCCCCTTCCAGCATGGCCAATTGGCCATGCTGGCAGGGGCTGATGGGAATTGTAGTCCATAACATCTGGAGTGCCAAAGGTTCGCCACCACTGCCCTAAAACAATCTAAAATCCCAAGTACCCAGCCACAAAAAAGGGAGGGGTGTACAGATACAGGGGTGGGGGCTCTCAGTGGAGGGAGTCCACCGAACACCAGGATGAGCCAGGCAGCAAAACTGAGAGGGTAGGCGCTTGGTGAACTTCTGGAAGAAGAGCATTCCATGGTGGAGTCCCAATCTAAATGTCTTGTGGCATGGTTACAGTCTGAGCCTGTGCACGACAATATGTTATGCAAAAGTTCAGTTTGACCATGGAAGATGACAGCACTTGAACAGCAAACAGCCAAAAGAAAGAAGAGTCTTGCTGGATCAGACCCAGCGGCAAAACTCCCAGGGGGCGGGGGGCGGGTGCGCAATGCACCGGGCACACAAATTTGGGCCACGTGGGGCGAAAACTCTCGCCCCTCCTCTCCCCTTCGCCTCTTCTTCTGTGGTCTCCCCACACCCTACTTTAGGAAACTGAAATGTAGTTCCCACCAGAACAGGAAGGCCTGTTCTCCAGCCTGTTCGGTTTTCTAAAATAAGTGTGTGGGGGGACGCTGCAGGGGGGATTACCCTCACAGTAGCCTCTCCCCACACTTACTTCAGGAAACCGAGCAGGCTGGAGAACAGGCCTTCCTGTTCTGGTGGGAAGTAAGTGGGAGTGGGAGTGGGAGTGGGGGGGGGCGCCGCCGCGGGGGGCCCCCTGAAAAAGCCAGAGTGCACACCGGGCACACTCTGGCCCAGCTACGCCTCTGATCAGACCAGTGGTGCGTCCAGTCCTGCATCTTGTCTCACACAGTGGCCAACCAATTACTATGGAGGGCCCACAATGGGGAACAGAAACCAAGGCCTTCTCCAGGGCACAGAGCACATAAAACCCTGCAGTGGAAGAGCTTGGGATCTATATCCTCTGGATTCTCAGCAATAACAACATGAATTAACAATAGCAATTCCAGACAAAACGGCTACAGTGGAGCAGCCAATGTCTTTATTACAAACTACCTTCACTTCAAAGTCTTCTGACTTCTGAGAAAACGGAACCAGTGCTGCGTAAATCAAGGCTAAGTGATGCAAAGTTTGTCCAGCTAGGCTGTACCTAAACAAAGCAACATATATTTACACTCATTCAATATTTTACATTGTTACAGACCCGTAATTATACTCGAGCTTGTTAGCTTGGAGGAAAGTAACGTGGCTTACATGCCAAATTGGTCGTTTTAAGATTTAACATTTCCTGGGGGCGGAAATGACATTTTTAAGTTCTTTGCTTCTTTCCTCCTTCCTTTCCAAAGCATACAAGGAATGAAAATGAAAGACAAAATGGTTCTCCCTGTCTAAACACCGTGGAAAATATTTATGTGATCTGATAAAGGGAGCATAGGTCTGTTTGGCACAGCACAAGAAACATGTCTGTGGGACGTCTTAAAAAGAGGCAGCTGCTAGTTTGGTTCCAGACAGCAAAGGCATCAGAGGGGGAAAGAGGCTTTTTCCTGTCCAACCTGTTTCACTCTCTGGTCAGTTTCCCTCTCAGCTTGCGCCTGACATTTTGTGTGCCGATTAAGGGATTCCCCCTGCCTCCATTTGCTGAAGGTTGCCCCAGGACGTTTGCTCTGCAGGCTCTGATCTGGGTGACTTTTCAGCCTGAAAAGTACATAGTTGACCTCAGCTCGTCCTGCCAATTCTGGCAATGTATAGTTTTCCTATTTTAAATTCTGTTTGGAAGCTTTGTAGCTATGTAGACACGCATAAGAAAATCAGAGAACTGCTTTACCTCCCACTGAGAAGCATTAGGTAGACCTGCCCTCTGTGGATCATCTTAAGTTTTCCAGAGGCTGGTCAGCATGGGGGTAGAGGTAAATCGCTTCCCTTCCCCTCAACACCCTCCCCCCACTTCTCTCTAGTTCAGAACGTTTCCAGCCCTGATAAAATTAGTCCATAATTCCCTATCAAGTAATTCCGTCAGCATGGCCAATTGGCCATGCTGGTGAAGGCTGGATGGGAAATTGTAGTTCCTGAACATCTGGAGAGTCAAGAGGGTTCCCTACTCTGCTGCCTTAGCCAGCAGCCTGGTGGGAATCCAGGAGCTCTGGAGGTAGAAAAAACCAGCCTGGTGGGATTAAGACTTCCCAGGGAGATCTTTACGCAGCCCCGGGCCTCCCAGTCTGGGAAGTTGGGGCTTCGAAGGTCTCCTGGGAAGTGTAGTTCCCACCAGGCTGGTTTTTCTACACCAGGAAGTTTAGTTCCCACCAGGCTGCCTTAAACTAAGGTAAGGGGGGGGGGCACTGGGAGAAGGGGGAGGGTTGGGGTGCGGGGGGGCAGACATCATTCCCCCCCCCATGCCTCTGAGTACAGCTATGTACTTTTTGGGATGAAAAGGTGTCCAAGAACAGAGCCTGCACAGCAAACATCCTTGAGCAGCATGCAAAATGTCAGGCGCAAACTGAAGGTGAAACGGACCACAGAAAGAAACGGGTCGGGTAGAAAACATAAGACAGCTCCTGACAGTGGTGGGATTCAAATAATTTAACAATTGGTTCCGGTGGCGGGATTCAAGTAATTTAATAACTGATAACTGGTTGTTTACAAGCACCATTTTAACAACCGGTTCTGCTGAAGTGGTGCGAGTCTGCTGAATCCCACCCCTGGCTCCTGAGCTCCGCATTCTGCGCATTAGGCAGGGAAATGTCTTGCAGGCAATCCTTTGTACAGGAAAAAAATGTAATTTGAATCCCCCCCTTGGTTAGACTATCAGTTGCCAGAGACCTTTATTTATGGGCTGAGACCTGGTGACGTAGAGCTCTTATCCTTCCTAGATGCAATGTTTTTCCTCCCTCTAACAAGGACAACGTCTGGGGATTGCTTACAAAGATCACAAATGCTTATGTGATCTGGTTTGTGTAGAATCAGTATCTCATATGATATTGAACTGTCCCTTTAATGTTTTATGTAGGGAAAAGTATATAGTCCCCCTTTTGTGCGAGGTTGAAGGGACAACTGATGAACAGAAGGTTATTTTTCTTTTAAACAGCGATTGCTATGAAGTGTTGGAAGCTGTGGCTAAATTTAACTGGTGTAATTTCTATGCTTTCTAAATTGTGTTAACTGAGCGGCTGTTATGTTTTATATATGCCATTAAAGGTATTGGAATTGGAAGGAAAAATGGTGCACTTCAAAGCATTTTCAAAAAAAGACTTATTGACCTTAAACACGGCATCCTGAGAATGTCTTGGGGGAAAAGCTATGCAGAATTCCTTCCCAAGATGCTGTTTTTTAAGGTCCTCAGGACATCTTATTTTGTTCTGTTGCGGAATGGACCATTAACTCTGAGAAGCTGATACCCCAAAAATCATTTTTGTGAAAGCCTAGGTTTGTGCTGCAATCTTGAAAATTGCAGCTCTGTTTTTTTTTAAAAGGTATGCTTCTATACTTCACCGGGATGAATCAAAATATTTGAACTTACTCAGAATTTAACCTTGCTCTAGAGTACAAAATGATCCAGCAACAAGTGTATTGAAGTGTTAGCACCATCAGTCTTAACACAATGTTGTCAGAGGACTTTTCATAATTGAGTTCTTCTATGTTCTGCAACCAAATAGGTATAAATAAATTATTTGAATATATTTACAAGAAAATTACTGATTTAATATTTATCACTAAAAATGCTTCGAGCACAGGCTTCAACTCCCAATTTACAAGTATTACGGTACTTATTGCTTTACACTCAGTTTGTTTTCTGTAAAATGGGAATAATTCAAATTTGTGTTACAAAAGGCTGCCAAGTTACGAGTGAATTGGTGACTGTATAATCAATGTTCAAAATGTTTCTGTTAAGACTATGAAGTGCTGTAGCCAATCAATAGACAGCTCTACAGAGAGGGCTTTTTCCCATTTATGAGAAAGGCTTTGGTTAGATGTTTCTCCAGGTTGTAATTGCGCAGCTGCTAAAAGCTGAAAACTAACTTCATTAACACATCTATATAGTTACCTTTTAACTTGTACAAGTACCCAGTTCTGGCAAATTAAAATGCACAGAAGTATTTATTAGATATATTACACAATATTCCCACTCTAGCAATTTCCTGGACAATTAATAGGCAAGGTAGGTATATGTCTTATTTTCTTCTAAAATTAGTTTATCAATTTATTATTAATCTGTAGGCCATCTAAGCGTTTTAAAACTCCATGGGTGCAGAAAGCAGTGCGTACAGCTGTACTTCTGTGTGGAACAGTGATGTGGGCAAGGGTGAGATTTGCCCACAGGAGCATTTTTACCTGCATAATAACGGCTGTGCATTCATCGATTGTTATCACAACATAACGGTCTGTGCTCCCAAAGAAGTGTAACGCTTCATAGCAGCTTCTCTCAATAAATGTAATATTATACCTGCACAAATTAATCCCTGTTAGCAGATCAGTTTTAGGCATTTTAGCACTCTAAGCGAAATCTTTAAAACACTGCTTTCCCCCCCGCCCATTTGAACGTCTCCCTGATTCTGTTGTTTCTTTTGCTGCCCTTTCCTTGCTCATGATACCAAGGCATAACTAACTATGATAGTGGTAGATTTCAGATAACCCACAAATCAATGGTTCTAGGCCAGGGGTAGGGAACCTTTAACATTCAAAGAGCCATTTGGAACCGTTTTCAACGGGAAAAGAAAACACTTGGAGCCGCAAATAATTTTTGACATTTAAAATAAAGATAACACTGTATATATTGGGGTTTTTACCTTTACTACGCTGGCCATTCTGAGAAGCACATGCTGATGTATCTGGGCCCTGCTGCACTGCAGGGCAGGCAGGCAAGATGGGGCTAGTGGCTCAGCTCCTCACAGCTTCCAACGGGGCGGGGGTGAGAGGGGTGCCTGGCACTGAGGCGCTCTGCCCTGCTGCCTGCAGGCGGCTTCAAGGATGAAGCCAGGTGGCCTCGGCCTGCTGCCGACCGCTGGAGGCACCCGGGCCTCGGGCTTCGGAACGGGCAGGCGAAGGGAGGAAGCACCGCGGCGCAGCCTCAGCTAACCGCCAGGAAGCACCCCGCTCCCACCTCGGAATGGGGCAGGCGTAGAGGGGAAGCCCAAGCAGTGTGGCCCAGCCTGCCAAGCGGGCGACAGCGCCGCCTCCTGCTGCCTGCAGGGCAAGGATGGGGCTGGCGGCTCGGCTTGTGGAGCCGCAGTGCAAGGGCAGAAGAGTCGCATGTGGCTCTTGAGCCGCAGGTTCCCTACACCTGTTCTAGGCCAAGTCAAGCCCAAATTCTCCCTAAAAGCTAAAAGGACTAAACTGAGGCTGTCATACTTTGACCACATCCTGAGAAGACAAGACTCACTGGAAAAGACGATAATGCAAGGAAAAATCAAAGGCTGTAGTAAAAAAACCATGGATTGATTCAATCCAGGAAGCTATGGCCTTCCATTTGCAAGACCTGAGCAAGGCTGTTATTGATAAGGCATTGGGAGGTCACTAATTCAAGAAGTGACTTGACAGCACATAACACACAGATTTCTGAATGGAACTATTTTTCCCAAGTATGAATGGAAGGGGGAGGTTGGATTAAGGTCATGGCCCATGGGGTGTATGTGTGTTCCTAATCTCTTGCAGTGTGTTCCTAATCCAACCTCTTCTCCCTTATCAATGCTATTTGCCTATGGAGGAAAAAATGAACCTCTGAAATGGGATTAGGGAGCTGGTTTAGATACAGCATTAGAAATCTCATTCCTTGTTGACTTCCATGTACAGACAGGGTTGGTGCCAGATCCAAAACAGAGATAACTTTATTCACAAAGTCTTAGAAGGAATGAGAAATGCCCCAGTCTCTGGATTAGACTATAAGAATACTTAACTGAGTTGATCTGTGTTGCTTACTTGGACTCCAGTAACTGAAGGATTTCCGGAGTGTTGAGTAATCCCTCAGAGGTCAGAAAGACATATGGAATTTGCACCTCAAGAAGGAAATGTCCGTAATCATCTGGAGAAACCTCTTCTAAAGATAGATAAAACACAAGCTTCACAGTAAGATATAATTACTACTATTACTACTACCTAACCTTCGTTTAGTATCACTACTGGTATTCTAGGCCTTACACAAAAAGTAACACAACCTCATATTAACATCAATAATTTAGTAAGGTAAAAAGATCAATCCTTTTTTTAAAAAAATGCACACTTTGGCCATTTACGCATTTGTGGTCTCCTTCACCTTGAGTGTACACTCCCTTTGGCTTTGATTCTCATGCGCACATGTGTCCCCTTCTTCAGTGAAGAAGAAGAAGAAGAAGAAGAAGAAGAAGAAGAAGAAGAAGAAGAAGAAGAAGACTTTATTTACTGTAAATGACCAAATATCCCTCTTCAGTGGTTTTCTCCCTTTGCAGAAAACACAAAGGAGATTGCTATGCATTAACACTTCCTTGAGTTTTCTCTCTCCTCTCTACCACCCATGGCAACACTACAACAGTTCCCCTCATTCTACAGACCACCATTTCAGAACAATCAAAAGGTTTGGGAAGTCTCCCGGCCAGTGTCTTTCTTTTTAAAAAATTTCATGGTTAAGGCTGGTGAAATTGACAAGGCTGGGTTCATTCGTGAATTATGGATAATCAGTGGTGTAGTGCCATTGGGGCGGGGAGCGAGATGCCCCAGGCAGAGCTGCTGTGGAGATGTGGCTGGGTTGTGGAGGGGGCATCCGGCAGGGTGGGATGGCTTGCAGCAGGCTTAGATCGCACGCCCTGGCTCAGTTTCCCCGGGTGCATGCCCCTTGCTTTGCCTCTGTGGATAATCTTTTAGATGGCACACAGACAAAAAACAGCAGGCAACCTCCCAAAATGGAGGTTACCTGGCAACAGTAAAATGAGAGCTGGGCAAAATGGCAGATGGCCTTCATCTATTAGTGAAAGTGTTCAATTAATTTTCCATTCTGGGGTAAGCAGATAGCATCTTGGGACATGTTAGTTTTAAGGTCTTCCACAAAAGATCCCTACTGCAATGTAATGATACTCTTGGTTGGGTACCTTGATTGTTCTATATGTCTGCAGCCCCTATGAGAAGTTAACCTTGAAGACTGACCATCTACACTGCTGCTATAATTGCAATCTTTATCTGCCATGCAAGTTTGCAAGGGATTGATTCGAACTAGTACACTTCTGACCTGTCACAAAAGTGCTGATGACCTTCTGAATTCAAGATGTGTACACATGATTTAAAGGCACTGCATCTAATCCTTAACTAGAATGAACACTGGATCTATTTAAAATTAAGCAATTTTTCAAAATAGGGTTGTTGTTTTTTAAGCAATGCTCACAGAGAGCTTGTGTAGTAGTGCACTGCCGACCCAGCAGTGCCGTAGTAGAACGTTGGGACGCTTAACGGACTCCGCGTCTTGCCGTCGTGACGCACTCTACCCTGCCATCCCCCCATGAGTCACGGTCGGAACTGTCTGTCTTTGACCACCGGGCTTAGGACAATGGTCTTGCCCCCAGGTGAGGATTAGGCTCAGACGCTGCGACGCCTTCTCCAGACGTGAGCCAGATGAGATCATGCATCACCTGATGATCTCCGACCTCCGCCTCTCCGAACTCCCCCCCAGTCCCTCCTCCTACACTGGAGACAACAATAAAGGTGCCAGGAACCGCAGATCGGAGACTCGCTAGGAACACCGGACCTCCGTCTCCCGCTGGCGATCTCCACCAGATGTTATCTCCGCTGCCTCGCCTCGCTTCACGCTTGACTGGGCGCGGGTCGATCATGTTGGTGCCAAAACCCGGGAATCCTCAACCTCCACCTGCTCACCGTCAGCCTGGGAAGGGTCAAGGATATCAAGTCCGCTGGATCGCGATCCAGGGACCACACCAAGCTGCATCATTTCTGTCCTCTGATCGGCGCATCCAGAGACATCGCCATTCTAGGACACTCTCTCTCGTCCGGGACGGAACACCGGTGGAGTATGGGAGCTTGCAAAAAAGCAGGGCTTATGACAAGCACGCTGACGAACTGAAAGCTGCTTAGCTTAAATGCTGCAGGGTCCCCTCAGAAGAGAAGGGAGCTGGCGCAATTGGTTGAGGATTGAAGCTCAGCGTCCATGGTACCCAGAGGGGGGACGTTGAATCTTAAGGACTGGGAAAACATCGGCGCAGACTTCTTCGCGACAGAGCCCTCGCCGATGTCGCTGCTACTGATCGGAGACAATGTTTTGTCAGCCATCAGCCTGCAGAGACCCACGGCTCCCTTGCTGTAATTCTCGATCTTTCACCTTCACCGCACTCGGAATTTTCTCATCCACTAAATTGGGACGCTTCGTCCTCCCTTCTGCCCCCCCCCTCGCCTCTTCACCCATTTCAAACTTCCTCCCGCTCAGTCAGCCTCTCTCCCCTTGCTCACTTTCATTTTCCGGAATACTGCACCTCCGGCTACGCCACAGAATGGCTGGTTTCAGAACCTCGCAGAACGTATTAGCCACGCATCTGGCAGAAGAAAGAAAACCTGACGGAAGACGATGCCGACATTCTGCATTTCAGCCCCATCCACTTCACAGATAAATCGGTGAGGATGGTATATAGTTCGCTGGTTGTCGGCACCGCCTCTGAGCTACATAATAATATCCCAGCCCCGCTAGCACGCGCGGGACGTAGGAGTCACTCAGCCCCTACTTGAGAGGCACGCCAGCCATCGCAAGGAACCACCTAATGGTTCCAGATGACTGGAAAACCACCTTCGTGATGTTCCCTGAGCCCTGCACAATTTGTGGTCTGGGAAAGTGGAGTCTGGGCCAGCAATGCTTCAACAGAGTAGCCACCTCTGGCGGGCGCTTCTACACCGCCGCCAGCTTTACGGGCTCGACGCTGCAGGCTAACCTAACCATCAGATTAAAATGCCTGAGGCCACCCCACGGGTCGCCTTCTGAGCCATAAGGCATTTGTCAAAGTCCCCAATGCCGCTAGCCAACCCAGAGCTCTCCTCCATCCGCAGAAACCCCAAGAGCCCCATGCTGAATTCTAGAACAGGCTCCAGAAGCCAAGAGGCAGGTAGGATAGCCAGGAGGCCCAACACGAGCTCCCCATGCCTCGCAGCGGGAGAACGCCTCCATGGAGTGCCGCAGGGCACCACGGGCCTAGGGCAAAAAAATCCTGAACTGGCCGACATGCTTAAGGTTTGCCAGGGACATTGGATCCTCCTCACCACCAAGCTAGCCTCCTCAGCCGCAGCACTTCCAATCGGGCGAGACAGCCCCAGGATGACTGCTTTAACTGCGCAGACCCGACACTTCCGGCGGGAGTGTAGGCAGCCCGGGGGGGCCTACAACCCCGGGATGGAGGAGTGGGTCCTCCCCAGGAGGAGAAGGCCACCAAAACCCGGTGCTCATCGCTGCTGTGAAGGGCTTCCCATTGAGAAACGACACTGTCTGCCGGGAAACTCCCTACCGGCGCCTCCCCCCCAGCCCAGGACCAAGGAGGAGAGTACCTAGAGCAGACCCAAACGCCAAGGCCCCTGCCAAAGCCACCCCCCTCGCGGCATCTCGGCCGCATGCACCCAGCCTGGCCCCTTGTGCTCCCACGTAGGTTCTTTTTTTGTCACTTCCCAACCCAGTATGACGAGCCCATCCCTACTGACAATTGGGCTGGTGTTGGGGCGGCCTCCGCCGCTTGAACAGGGACTGTTCATCGCCCCGGAGGATCGACTCACGCATTCAAGGGACCCATCCACCCCCAGGTCTGGACAAACATCCTGCCAGGAGCTGCCCGGCTGAGCCGCTGCGCCAGCTGATTCTCTTCTTGCCCCATGCTGCCCGGGCTGCCAACCCACAAGGCTACTTGTGCCCCAGCAGCCAACATATGCAGCCTTACACCACCGGCCGGGTGGAGACACCTATCGGGGAGCTCCCGCCCATATCTGAGCTCGCTTATAGAAGGGATGTGTGCCCAAGGGCTCAGGACACCGGGCGCTTGGATGTTATCAGCTATCAGAGCAGCCGAGTGGGTTCACCAGGCCACCGGAGGCTTGCCTCAAGACATCTGGGAGATGAACCATGGTGGAGCATCCGGGCCGGGCCACGGCCGGGTCAGAAGCTCAGGACTCGAAAGGCAGCTCAGTCCTACTCCCATCGCTCTAGATATCCATGTCAACTTGGGGAAGAGACCTCATGAGTCAGGTTAAAACGACTCTGGTTTGGGACGCAGAGCCGCCACAGGTCAGCTGATCCCACCCTGCCCTCCTAAATTATTTTCTAACCCCCACAGGGAAAACTGTTTCCTCTCCCTCCTCTTCTCCTTCTGTTTTTCTACTAGTAGAGGCGGGAGGGCCAATTGGCTGACTGGCTCCTCCCCTGATTAAAATCTGGGCCCGCCCTGATACCGCAGAGCACTGTCAGACAGGCTCCTAACCAGGGGTGCTGCCGCACTAAATTCACCCATAAACCGGGTTTGGGCACCCCAACAAGGTTGTTTCCTGTTTTCGACTTATTCAGTTCCTTGGCCGGTGGCTGCCTCATGAGCTGTGTGCCCCGGGCGCTGCATTTCCCCTAGATAATTCGGATCACAAATTCTAGCACCATCCAGCTTCCTGCAATAGCCACCAAGGTCACGTAAGTGCAACCCTTGCAAAGAAACCCCTCCTTTCTCCTTGTGTGTGCGTAGGGAATTTGCCTCTAATTGCCTGATTGCTTCATTCCCTCGATGCACCCATCCCCCCAAAAGGTGCTTCCAAAATTCCCCCTTTGTGTTGCTGATTAAGCATGCATACCCACAACTCCCTGGTAGGGACTCAGCTGTGCCTCCTCTCACAGGCTCGGACTCCTCGCCTTTGACGCACTCTGATGACACTGACTTGAAGCCAATTCCCACCAGGGTCAGCCTCACCTGCCCTCCCCTGTCAAACAACTAAAGAAAGAGGAGGTAGAAGGCTGCCCCGCGGCTCCAGGAGCTGTGCATTAAAAGCAACCTTCTAGCAGGCTGCAAAACAAGCCTTTCCCTTCCCATATTAAATTCTAAACACTAAACCTCATCCCAATCTCCCCGCCATCCGCCTAGAACTGAGTCTGGCGGGACTCCGCCCCCCCGCAACCTGGGAAAGGTGTGTGTTTCTAGTCCCTTCCTACAGGTTCCCGCGGGACCTCGGGACATTCACCATGACAGGCCAACCTAGTTTTGGAATGGCTACCAGGGAGGGAAACTAACCCTATCCCTGGAGATGGAACGATCTCCCTAGAGGGATCCCGCTTCCAGCTTATCTCCAGCAGGAACGCCAACTTCAAAGACCAGCATCCGGCCGACCTGGGGAGACGCTGCCAAGGCTACTCACCAGCCAGGCTCCTAGAGTCGCTGCTGCGCCAGCAAGACCACCCCAGACGCCTGAGAACCTCTGTGCCGCCTCTTTAAGCATCATCACCACCAACTCAGCACCACCATCCTTGCTCTGCTCTGTTGCCTCCTGCCGGCGGCGATCCGCCACCCCTGATCGCAAGCTTTCACTCAACGACCAACATCTGGGAGCAGTTTGCTGTCCGCTGCCAACGCCTCATCCTTCTGCCTGGGCCAGTACCTAGGGAGTCGGGAGCCTGCTGAGCTTGCCTGCTCCCCTGCCTGTAGCACTCCTGAGACTTCCTAGCGGAGTCTGGGCTGGAGCCCTTCTGCGAATGCTCTCATCCATCAGATATTCTATGAGCTGACTGGGGACCCGGCTGCCCAAAACTCCTGGGCTGGCTTCCCTTGTCACCAAGACGGTCGCCAACCACGAAGTCCAACACCTGCGTCAAGATCACCGGGCGCAGGCTGACCAAATCACCTGGCCTATCTGGCTGGCTCGCCAGTTGGAAACCGTACACACATGGAGGACATTCTGTTCGAAACATTCCGCTCCTGTGGGCTGGTTCTGACCCGGGAGAGGGGACGCGAATCCATCCCTCGGCCTGACTCCCTGCTGAACTCTTTTGTTGCCTCAGTCAGCTTCACACCATCGCCCTACTCCCAGGTTCCACCTTGGAGCCTGACGCCCGCCTGCTCACCCTCCTGTCGGAGCTGCACGCTGTCAGCCTCTCCGGCTGGAGTTCCTGCCTCCCAAGAATCCCCCTCTAGTGGGAGTCCCCGACTCAGCTCCTACAATGTTAAGACTATTGGTCAGGCTGGCCTGTGCCCTCATGGGTCCATCAACTCTACCTCCACCGCCTGGATGCCCTGGCCTCCGGAGCAGCAGGTGGAACTCGGCCAAGCTTCACCCTAGACAATCGCGGCCGGCCATTGATTATTTGCTGTTGTTACATCACCAAGGTTGTGAGAATGTACATACATGTGTTGTTTTAATCTTTCTTGATAATTCTAGTTGGATCCACATGAAAGTGCGGAGCTGCAAGAAGTTGTATCTAATCTGAAGTATGATGTTTTGTCTCGGGTTGGTATTGGTCAGCCCTCTGAGCTGGCTGCCGGGAGGATGGTTGAGTGCTATTGTACAGCTCTTGCATTGGCTTAACTGTGTGCCTTGTCATCGATCTTGTTTCTGCCTCAATGCGTGTTCATTATTGCCTGTAACGTGTAAGAAACCCCTCGCATTTTACCCCGCAACCAAGTTCTAATGTTGTGCCAAGCAGCTTGGCCAACTTGACCAAACGTATGGAGGAGACAAGCTGGCCCTTTAAATCGGGGCCTCTCTACGCTGCCCCCCGCTGCTTAAATGTGTGCGAGGAGATAGGTAGTGCACTGCCGCACCCAGCAGGCTCCGTGAGTAGAACGTTGGGACGCCAACGGACTCCGCGGCCTTGCCGGGTCGCATCGCACTCCCACTACCTCATCCCCCCCCATGAGTCACGGGTCGCAACTGTTCGGCTCAATCACCGGGCTTAGGGACAATGGTCTTGCCCTCAGGTGGGAGGGGATTAGGGGCTTCAGACGGGCCAGACGCTCTTCTCCAAGACGCAGCCAGATGAGATCATGCATCACCTGATGATCTCCCGACCTCCCGCTCTCCCGGAACTCCCCCCGGTCCTCCCTCCTACACGCCCCCAATAGGATAACAATAAAAGGTGCCAGGAACCGGCAGACGGGAGACTCGCTAGGAACACGGACCTCCGGTCTCCCGCTGCTGGCGATCTCCACCAGATGTTATCTCCGCGTCTCGTCTCGTTCTTACGCTGACTGCGTGGGTCGACTACAAGCTTGGCCATGTGAATTCGTTTCAATGAAGAAAGCTGACCAGTATATACAAGTTAAGGGTTCTACTTCAATAATTATGCTTGTATGTGGAGAGCTATGTGCATTTTGGAGTTTTCATATGTGGATGAACCTCAGAAGAAGAGATATGGTACAGTAGCCAAGAAAGTGAGCTTTGAATCAAGATCAGAGATAGCATAATATTAACCTACCTTGAGGGTTTGTCGTAAGAGTTGCTGAGATTAGATAGATAAATAGGTACTGTTCACAGATAATACATATGAAGAATTATATGAACTAATTATTACTATTAAGCCATTGGATAAAAGCACAATTTTTTCACAGTTTATATGGCTAAAAATTGCAAAATCTACCTGATGAATAAGCTGGACACAATTATTACCTTTGAATTCCTGGGAACATATTTAATGCAAAAATGTAAATTATACTAAATCACTTTTATGACATAAATCAAGCCTTCTACTAATTTTTTTCCTGTACAGTTTCTACTACAGACATTCACATACCAATTCCAGCTGCTTCTTCTGGGAGAGCTGTTATGAAAGTTACATATGATATGTTCAGATTTTTGCAAAGATCCATCCAGCAGGAATTTTTTGAGTAGTTATATTCCACTACTAATGAAAAATTAGTCCAGGGAAAATCAGATCCAATATGCTGATCATATACAACCACACAGGAATATCTTTCCAATCTAAAAATGAATCACAGGAATTTTTAAAAAGTATGCTTCACCTCAGTTGTGGTCGATTCCCCACTTCAAAAAAGAAAGGAGATACGCACAGGTTTGTTTTGTTTCGGGACCTTTTGAGCGCGGTTTCGTGGTCCCCATTGTAGCTTCTGCCCCCTTGGTCCAATAAACGCGGCAGCCATACGGCAGCCACGCAGGACTCCCCACTGTCGGCGAATCAAAACACGCGATGTGCTCAGGGGCTGTCCTGATTGGCTGCTGCGTTGTGCTGGGGTGGGATTTTTTTTAATTTTCAAAAGGACAAATCAACATCTCCATGAGCATGCGCAGATTCGCCATTATAATATATAGCTTTGCCGATGAATCCAGGTCTATTTGAGCAGATGTCAATTTTTGGTGTTAAAAATGAAAAAAAACCAGGCTGCGCGCGCACCGCACACACCCCGCCGTGGCCTGATTGGATGGAAGGCTCCACGTCACTATTAGCGGCGGGAAACCCAAATCCGGAGTCACCCCCCGGACTTCCCCACTGCCCTGCACTCGGTTTTGAAAAAGGTACACTTCCGACCAGGATCCGAAATGGCGCGTGCTGAGGAGTGGGAGGAGCGGCAGAATCGGGGTGGCTGCGTTGTTGCTGCTGGTGTAGTGGGGAGTGCTGCAGGGCCCTGGGATATTTTCCGCGAGGAGCGCACATCAAATGGTGAGTGGGAAATCGACCTGTGTCCTAGTAATGGTTTTTGTAACAACATTAGGATGCTTATCAATTTTATAGTATTCATGAAACACACCTACCTGCTTATTACATTTTTGCTCTCTAGCGAAGCTCCTTTTTTCTCGGAATTCAAATATGCGACTTTTAGGCCTGTTCAATGGCAAAGGGATACTGAGATATGCGATTAAAAAAATCAATTTGCGACTCTAAAAAGCAGCAACCGTCCAGCAACTAATCTTTACTTTGGAAAAAGTTATTAACTTTTATCACATGAGAGAGAGAGAGAGAGAGAGAGAGAGAGAGAGATTCAATACTAATTAAACGATATATTAGTCAGAATACAAAAGTTATTTCAGGCATGTAATGGTTAGAATGTTGGAGCAGGATCTGGGAAACCTAAATTGAGAGTTACATTCTGCCATGGAAACGTGTTTGATGGCCTTAAGCAAATCATACACTCAGCCACTGTTTGAATCCCACCACCATCAGAACCTGTTATTAAAATTTTTGGATCCCACCACTGCCCCCACCCCCATAATTTTACTGAAAGATCTCCACTAGCCTCCATACGTATGAAATGTAATGTTTACCTTGCACTGCACTAACGATGTTTATCAGGGCCGCTGTTTCATCACCATAGTCCATCCTCGTCACGATGACTACCTGACCCACAACACGACAGAAATCATGTTTCTTTATGAAACTATTCAATCTGAATTTGCCATTTCATACAAGTTATAACATTAACTTGAGACATTTGTAGATTATTAACAGGAAGGAAGAACTAATTATTAGAACCCAGTAGAGTTTAGAAGAACTGGGTAAGTACGGTACATTATATAAATATGGACAAACAAGAAACAAGATCGAGAAGAAATTATTAGAAGAATTTGCTCTACATTTCAAACTCAAATGTTTGATTCATGCATCTCTGGCCCCTAAACTGGGCAACTTGCTTGGTTTATGTGACAAAAACCTCACAAAATTCTGTGAAGATATTGATGTGCCAGCCAAATTTTTAAAAGGCGGGGGGCGGGAAAGAGAACAGTTCTTGGCCAGATACCCTGGGAGCACACTGGGACTGAGTGGTTCTTTCAGTACTCTAATGACCCACCTTGCTCTCTTGGGTAGAGAGCCAACTTTACAAGCCAAGCAAAAACATCTGGTGTGCTATCATTGGTAGGTGAGTCAAGGGCTGCTTATCCTTGCCTGAAACCAGAACTAAAGAAGACTGTGATGCTTCTGCTTCAACGTACCAGGGAAACCTTAAGATAGGAGCTTGGAGGGAAGAGCTCTTGGTTGCGCATGGAGTTAAAACAAGACAATTCCTTACGTTGGGTAGGAAAGCTAAGCTGGCTAGGAAGGATTCTATTCCAGGTGCACACTGGAACCCTCCTCACCAGCAGATCAGTAATACTCATAGGGAATCATCCCTTGCTTGGCAATTCATGCTCCATTCAAATTCTGTGTGATAATCTTATCCATAAGACCTGGCATTGGCTTTCCTTGGGCATTAACGCTCATCTGTTATTTACCTTATTTTGCTCACTTGTCTTACTCTGCATCCACTTGGACATTTGGTGTTGCAGCTCTGTTGCCTTGGGATTGCCTTCAAGCTTCTTCTGCCCAGCCAACTGCACAATCGTCAGCAGTCGGCAAAGATTATCCAGGCTAGAGCCTACAAATTCCTTATACCTGTCTTTTGCCTTGGACAAATAGCCTATCAAAAAGAAACATTGGCAACCATGAAATAAATGCTTTACACATTTTTTCATTGGCTGCAGTATCAAACTGGAAACTTTTGTTTCCTTGTATTGTCGACACAGCCCGGAAAATCCACCACAACCAGTTTTCTTTCCTTCTTCGCTAATTAACTCGCATTTTGGGGTGGGGTGGGGGGACACTCAAACAGGGTCATCTTAAGCAGAGTTACTCCTTTCTACAGCCAATGACTTCAGTGGATTTAGAAGGGTATAATTGCTCACGGTTGCCCGGAAAGTCTTCTGCATTGGGCACTGAGAGCACTGGTTTAAATGGTGTATCGGTATTGTATTAAATTTCAGAGTTCAAAGTTTCTGTCTTCAATCTCTATAAGGATTTTATAGTGTCAAGGAAAATGTGATATTTCTGAATTCAGTACTGGCTTTGAGCTATGCATGTTCTGAACAGAGTAACCCTCAAGCTTCTTTAGTAGATTTTTGTAAGTGTTGTATAATTTTAAAAATATAAGTGTATTTATAACTGGGACAGAGCTAAATATATTTGGATAAGTAGATCCTACATATATTAGGATATAGGGCACCAATACTGAATACATCTATATGAATATATATTTTGCCTTTCAATTACTTTCAAAGCCACTGTACCTTTCAGTTATTTGTATGTTAAACTATAGGATTTCAGAAGAAAAGTGACGGAAGAATTAAGATGCCATGAGGATACATCTATGTGTAACCTGAGCCCTTCGGGGGCAGGGCGGTTTATCAAATCGAATAAAATAAAAAATAAAAATAAATAACCTAACAATAAAAACTGCACCAAATATCCACCGGTTTTTATGATTTTGTAGCGTCCCCCTGACCTTCAATGGCATTTTAGGGTTGCATGCTAATTCACCAAGTAACAGAAGAGATAAATTTATTTACAAAACTAACCTAATGCTACCTTCAAGCTACAGGTTAATAAGAGGTCACGAACTGTTACCACCAAATGCAGAACAGCGGCATGTTTGAATAAGGTAATATCCTTCTCATCAGCTGCTGCATCTGTCGCAAAGAAAAACAATATGCATAGTTTGCATGTAAATCTACTCCTCCATCAAATAGCAAATATTGGCTTGTAAAACTCAGCAGCCAAGTGTGAAGCCTTCTTCCAACGTATGGAGCAGCCTCTGTCCTTGGAGGCATGCTTCACATATGGCTGAATGGAATGGTAGGAAGCAACCCTTCGAACAGGGTGTTTTACCGTGTTTCCCCGAATATAAGACAGTGTCTTATATTAATTTTTGCTCCCAAAGATGCGCTATGTCTTATTTTCAGGGGATGTCTTATATTTCTGTATTCTGTTCGACGGGCATGCTTCCAAACAAAAACTTTGCTACGTCTTACTTTTGGGGGATGCATTATATTTCGTACTTCAGCATAGCCTCTACTATGTCTTATTTTCCAAGGATGTCTTATATTCGGGGAAACAGGGTATCATAATGTTTGATCCCACCAGCAATCTTATACAATCTTGCTTAACTCCTTTCTCCTCAGTGCCCATTTTATGTGGCCTTTGTCAGACCAGTTCCACAACTCTCCCAGGCTTCAGCATAGCCTTTTTAGTGGTCAAAAGAGACCCTTCTTTCTCTTACCAGTGGAAAAGCAAGGCTGTTGACAATTGGATGTTTTGGAGGACACTGACTCACAGGGTCACCATGAGTTGGAAGTGACTTGATGGCACTTAACACAGACAACTCATTCTGCTTAAAAAGGTATTACAAATACTTGATATCTGCCAGGCCCATGCTTCTGTATACTCGGCCTGGCAGTGCTCATGTGCAGATCCCTCACTACAATCAAGGCCAGCAGGATGGTCTTCAGCCAAGGTCTATCATCAAGCCGAGGCTAAGGAGGCCCCGCTCCCCCCGGCTTGCATGTAACTAGTCAATAAAGCTTGAACTTTCACTCTCATCTGCTTTCCTTCGAAAGAGTGAACTGTCTGTCCTAAACAATGCCTCTGTCCCCACCATCCTGTCTAATGCTGATATTATAGGAATGTGAGGGTGGGGGGATTATGGGCTGAACTATTCTGGAACTTACAGGTATATGCAGAGGTGGGATCCAGCAGGTTCTCACAGGTTCCCGAGAGTAGGTTACTAATTATTTGTGTGTGCCGAGAGGGGGTTACTAATTGGTGATTTTGCCACATGATTTTTGCCTTGGCTACACTCCTCCTCTCAGCAGTAGCGCGCAGAACTTGAAGCAGTCTAGCAGGAGGTGCACTCATAAGTGGCAGGTGCTCAAGTGCCATTTTGTGTGCATGTCGCTTCCTCGCTTCATGACCCCCCAGCAGCTGGCTGCATCCTTGCCACAGCCCTGCCCCCGGAATGCCCGGCCACGCCTGCGTCGTGCCCTGCCCAGCCCCATTGGTGTTAACCCACAGTTTGAATCCCACCACCATGGGAACCTGTTACTAAAATGTTTGGATCCCACCACTGGGTATATGCCAGAGAGCCAAATTTCGGCTATCTGAGCCCTGGGCTGACACAGTTCCAATAAAGCTCTTGAAGCCTTCTTGAGTCTTGTTGATGACCGGAGTAACAGACCCTAACAATATCTGAGTTAAAGGATCTTACATAGCTAGTCTGGGAAAGAACCCTTGGAATTGTACTACCTAGAAAAAGTTACCTGTGCATGAAAAGGGGATGCCAAAAATATGCTAATACATTTACATTCTGGAACAATAATATTTGTTGTGTCAGCATGTGACGGGGATACACTACACCTCAAATTCTACTTTTACTTGAATGCCCCTGCGGGATTGTTTTTCCAATCTGGTGATATATCGTATATAAATATCTGCCCGCTGCAGCAAACCCGTTCTCCAGCGCACACTGATTAGAAAGATGAATCTATCCTTACCCGTTGCCCCTTGTTTAAAAGCATCACTGATCACTTTCTCTTGCTGTTTTAAGAAAAATCTGGTGTCATCAAAATCAAGAGTGGCAAACTTCCAATTATGCATACAAAGACTCGTGAGCTCTTTTAAAACGGGAGCAACTATTGCTTCGAGGATATGATATGCCTGAAACTGGCTTTCTAAGTTCACACCAAAAAGAAAGGGAAAAAAGTCAAACTGTGCAACAAATATTTATATAATCTATTATGTGATATATTAAAATGTATTCAATTATATTCAATATAAAGAATGCATATTAATATAGTATATATTAAATATATTGATAATCTGTTAATGTAACAGATTAATATAAAATATGTATACAATTGTGTGCCCCCCATCTGAGCATTCCTAACTGTGGATCACCCAAATGCTGAACAGATTTTTCTGTAAACTTGGGATACTACCCAGGTTTGCAGAAAAAGTTGAAAGCTTAAAATACACTGGGAGTTTAAATTCCCCCCAATTTTAATTGCTGAACATCTGATACTTTTCTAAAGAATCCCAGTGTTCAATGGGATTCAGTATGACAACCCCTTTCTCATGTACCACCCATAAGAGAAATTGATAACTATCAAATTGCTTAAAATGTCCCAATACCTGATGGCTTAATTTGAATGAAGGCTATTCCATTTTCTTTAGTCTCAGGTTCATGAATTGTAGTTTTAAGAGTAACAGGACTGTCTTGGTTTTCAAATGCTGGGCTCTCCTCCTTCGCATCCGAAACTTAAGAATTACAAAAAACGCAAGATGAGACACTCAATTTCTTACTACAAAATTCTGATACACCATTTCAGATTGGACAGTGATTTGCACAGAAAGCAATACATACATGAGCACGCTGTGAAAAACAGGATGTCTAAATCATCAGTTATGCCTTTGGTACATGCCTGGTAAGCTACATGGAGTACTGCAACACTGCAAACGGAATTTGGCCATCTAAATGACAGGCAGAGGAGCAGCAGAATCAGCCTGGATAGTGGATACAGTTTTCAAAAGTTAGTTTAAATACCCCCCTTCACTCCTGCCTACAGGTACCATCCTAAACAGAATAGCAAATATATACGAAGTCAGTTCAATACTGAAGATATAGCAGGCACAGCCAAGTTTAAAGACAAGGACTAGCATAGGATACATATGTAGAGTATGTTAGTTTGAGTGTAATTTCAACAGATACTTTCATAAACTGTTTCATAAAGACATTAGCCTAGTTATATTAGAGCTTATAGATAGGCAATAAACACACATGCTATAATGAGAGTATAAAGATAACATTGTTCATGAGTAGACGAAATCTCCGTAATAGTTATTATGGACAGCGTTCCAGTCAGTAGAAAGAGTCAGTATCTCCAAAATTCAATGAATCAAAAATATTTAGAATAGAATTACCTGAACGCACTGAAGAAATTTCTATTGAAAACGTGGACTAGCGCGCAACGTGTTCTGCGAATGTGGCTGCTGTCGCCGTAGTTTCTTCATCACCTGCTGGAGCTGTTGCTGCCAACTACCACAACTCATCTAAATATTTTTGATTCATTGAATTTTGGAGATACTGACTCTTTCTACTGACTGGAACGCAATATGACTATTGCAGGTTTCGTGCCTCATGGACAATGTTTATGACATGCTCTCATTATATGTGTGTTTATTACCTTTCTATCCAGTTAAATAACCACAATATATCTGTATGAATAATCTTTATGAACGGTTTATGAAGTATCTGTTGAAATTACACTCAAACTAACTGCTTATACCACATTGCCTTGTATCCCTATATATACAGTCCTTGTTTTTTAGGCTTGGCTGGCCTCATATCTTTCAGTACAGGTACCATCCTCCAGATAGAGTGGAATTCTCCGGAATAACAATTGATTGCCAGACTACAGATATCACTTCCCACGGAGAAAACGGCAGCTTATTCAGGTGGACCTGGGTGGGATCACTACCCTACTGAACCTGCTCCTCTCCGCAGGTTGGAATGTGCCAGCCAGAGTTGGCAACCCTATATTGCACGCCCAGCTTCACGCCTCCTCTTTTTTGGCGGCTCTCCTCTCATTTTCTGTATCCGGCATAACATCTGCCATGGGCAGGGGCGTAACAAGGCAGCCCTGGGAAAACTGTAGCCCTGGGCAAACCCTGAATTGGATGCCCCCCCCTCCCGGGCGGCCACTCCACCATGACCAAAATTTTTTTTTGCACCAGGACATTGGTGCCTGCAGGGGGTGCATTTTTAGACATATCAGCACCTATATTTCAGCGTATCATCAGGAGACTGTCCTTATGCTACTCTCCAAGTTTGGTGAGGTTTGGTTCAAGGAGTCCAAAGTTATGGACTCCCATGGATCATCAAAACTGTAGCCCCCATCTCCTATTAGCTCCCATTGGAAACAATGGGGGATAGGGGCACCCCCTTTGGGAGTCCATAACTTTGGACTCCCTGAACCAAACCTCACCAAACCTGGGGGATAGCATAAGGACAGTCTCCTGATGATATGCTGAAATTTTGGTGCCGCTAGCCTAAAAACCGCACCCCCTGCAGGCCACAAATGGAAAACCACTAAAATACCCAAAAACGAACCCAGCATTTTGATGCCCCCCACAAGGTGATGCCCTGGGCAGCTGCCCACCTTGCCCAATGGGCATTACGACAGTGGCCATGGGTTTGATTTCATCATCTAATACATTTATTCAACTTATTCTCACTGAATTCTTAACTGAATTCTCACTGAAAATTCAATCTAGATACAACCAAGTTTCAAAAGAATCGGCACCTTTTCATCCAGGTTCCAACATCCTCACTGCAGCATGTTTCTAGTGAAGACGTCTAGCCCTGCCCCCTTGGGGGGAGGGGTGCCTGCTGTCAGGGGTGTAATTGTTAAGCTAGCAGCACCAAAATTGCAGAGTATCTTTAGGAGACCCTCCTGATGATACCACCCAGGTTTGGTGAAGTTTGGTTCATGGGGACCAAAGTTATGGACCCTCAAATGTGTAGCCCCCATCTACTATTAACTCCCATTGTAGTGTTTTTTCAAAAAGGTGCATATACAAGCAGGTTCAGGGAAATCCCGTGATAAAGTGGGGTGGGGGGGAGCGCCAGAAACGGGACTGATCTGTGTCCCATGGTTTGGCTGTGAGGAGATCTTGAGGGAACCTGGATATTTTGGGTGACTATTTTAGTATTAATCACCATTGAGGAAATCACAATACCTAACTGGTGCAGTTTTAGCTTCCATTCACTAGGTGGTAATATAGCACCTAAATACAGATGTTCTGCTACGGATCTGAAATAATCAGTTTGTATAACTGACAAAAGTGACAGCGTATGTATTAATTATGCCATACACATTCCCCACCTAATTTAATTTTGTCCTTTTTCAGGTAACATACCTACCAACCCTTATTGCCAGAAATGCTTATTCAAACACAAGGAGGAAGTCTGCATTTCATGAGCTCCACAACAAACATATGTTGCTTTGTAATCTCTACAGCTGAAGAAAGAGGCTGTAGAAAGAATTATTCAATCTTGGCTACGCTAACAAGAATCTTAAGTTGGCTCTATTGAACAGGAAGAGAGAAGAACTAGAATGGATTTTGAATTGCAGTAGAATATTCGGTTTCACAGATGGATCATGGCCCTATTAAAGGGAGAGCTAGGCTAGCACTGCTAAAGCTCTGTGCTACAGTTTGTCTCTTGACTCCTTGTGACCTCTAATTACATATTAAGGTATAGCATGAAGAAGAAGAAGAAGAAGAAGAAGAAGAAGAAGAAGAAGAAGAAGAAGAAGAAGAAGAAGAAGAAGAAGAAGAAGAAGAAGAAGAAGAAGAAGAAGAAGAAGAAGAAGAGTTGGATTTATATCCACCCTTTCTATCCCGTAAGAGACTCAAAGGGGCTTACAAACTCTTTTCCCTTCCCCCCTCACAACAAACACCATGGGAGGTAGGTGGGGCTGAGAGAGCTCCAAAAAGCTGTGACTAGCCCAGGGGTAGGGAACCTGCGGCTCTCCAGATGTTCAGGAACTACAATTCCCATCAGCCCCTACCAGCATGGCCAATTGGACTAGCCCAACGTCACCCAACTGGCATGTGTTGGAGTGCACAGGCTAATTCGAATTCTCAAGATAAGCCTCCACAGCTCAAGTGGCAGAGCGGGGAATCAAACCCAGTTCCTCCAGATTAGAGTACACCTGCTCTTAACCACTCCACCACTGCATGATCCAACACAATTTCCCATTCTCTTATCAAGAAGACAAATGATTGCAAATCACAGCAATCCTCACAAAGCACATGAAATGTCACAACAATTGCCACACTCCATCCTAAGCATTTATTTGCTGGTCAGATCATATGATCCGGCTGTTAGCTTGGCTAATAACTGAAGCTGAGATTAATGTAATTGCTTCCAGTTAGACGTGTCAAGGTGTGGCTGTCAATTTGCTCCTGAATCCAAGCCAGGATGGCTACTGTCCAAAATCCTACAAGGAAGAGATGAAAGGCTTTCACATAGACTGATTCTGCACGGGCCAACAAACTAGGACGCTATAAAATCCATCCGGGGAGGGGGACTTCACACAGGTCCCACCCCTCCAAATAAATCTGCCCATTTTATTTCCCCCAACCCGAGTTTTTTGAAAATCACTAAACTAGTGATTCTTTTGAAAAATCCTGGGTTGGAGCTGCTCCCGAGCGAACGGCCAGGCAGGAGGCGCTTTATTTGCCTCCCTTCCTCCGCGCTATCCACGGTGAGGGAGAAGCCGCCTGCCGTTGCCTGGCTACTCTAGGAAGGCCCCTTTTCCTTTTAATTTTGCGGGTTGCATCTGCGTAGCTATGCAGGTGCAGCCGATTATATTGTGGGATGATTGGCATGGCTGTGGGGGTTCATCTCTACATGCCCGCGTAGCTATGCATGCGTAGTAGGAAATTTTAAAAAGAGAGAGAAGCATCTCCGTGTGAAGCAATCGGGATTGTTTCCATGGACTCCAATCACTGCCTGCACAGAACGCATGTGAACGGGGAAACGGGAAAACGGGTTCCTTTATTATGACTGCAACCTGTTATACCTTTGCTGAGTGGAATCAGCCCTTGCGATGCAGATGGGACTATACATTCCCCACTTAGCGTCTAGGGCAGAGGCCAAGGAAGAGATGGGATCCAACCAGTTCTCACCACTTCTCTAGAAGTGGTTACTACTTTTTTTCTGAGTGCCGAGAAGGGGTTACTAAAGCAACCTCCCTGCCCCATAGCCCCATTGGCACTACACCACTGTTTGAATCCCACCACCATCGGAACCTGTTATTAAAATTTTTGGATCCCACCACTGGGCCAGGGGTCTGCAACCTGCGGCTCTACAGATGTTCATGGACTACAATTCCCATCAGCCCCTGCCACCATGGCCAATTGTAGTCCATGAACATCTGGAGAGCCGCAGGTTGCAGACCCCTGGCCTATAGGCAAAATGAAGCAGGATGATTCTGAGCAACATCAAAGGACAGCAAATTTAAAATGATATATTTTAATATTATTAGCATGATCCATTCCCTCCTTTTGTCTCTCCTATCTTCCCAAAAGGGGGAGAAGCTGTGGCTCCAGATTCAGCCCTTGGTGTCATCAGTTAAAGGAGGTACAATGGAAGACCTTTGTCCATCTCAGACTCTGGAGAGTTCTTGCCATCCAGAGTAGGGGTCAACAGCAGGAAACTTCTGAAGGCACAACTGGACGATCTGTCAGGGGCGTAGCTTCATAAAGCAGCACCTGGAGCTTACCCTTGGCCCTGCGCCCCCGCCCAGGTGCCCCCACCTTGAACTCCCCAGGAGTTCGGGGCAGGGCCACAGTTGAAGCCAGCAAGCGGGACAGTTTAAAGCTGGACCCCAGCCTTGCTGGGGCCAGGATAAAATGGACCCTTTCCGTTCTCGATCTCCATATGGAGAATGGATGGGGGTGAGGCCAGCCGGCTAACACCTCATCCAAATTCCACTTGGAGGTTGGGGGCAGGGTGAGCCCTGCTTGCTGGCATTCAACTGCACCCCGGACCTGAAATCCATGGGGTTTGGGAGCAGGACACAGTTGGGGGTGGGGGTGGCCCTGTAATGCGCCCCCTGGGAAGTGGCCCCCGGAGCTCCAGCCCCCCGTGCCCTCTATGCCACTGTAATATGTACAACACAATCAGGCTGGGGAGCTGGGCCCCCAAATGATTTGTGTAACACTTATTGTCTAGTTGAACTCTGATATTCATTCCGCAAAATCCACTTGCAAACAGTTGTGAAAGTGGTTTGAAAACGCATTATTTTGCGTGTGCGGAAGGGGCTTAGAACCGCATATGGGACGCAGTTCAGTACTCCAAATAATCTGTATAGAAAAGATGATTGAACCCTTTCTATTGATTTGGGACGCCGTATAGAAGGTGCTGTAGTACTTTAGCTTGATACACCTTTAGGGCTGATGGTATATGTTTCTGCCCTTTAGCATGGAAAAAGTTACTCACTGCCGCAATCGGGGCAGAACATCCCTTAACTACAGCGTATCTATGGTGGACCCACTTCACATTGGATTGAAAATAAATTCCAGGTACTCAACATTTCACCTGTTCAATGGCAATACCATATATGGTCCATCTATGCATTGTAACCTTGTTTGAAAATACCATTGTTTTGGTTTTTGCGGTGTTGAGGGTTACTAGGTTAATAGCAACATCCACTTGCAAACAGTTGTGAAAGTGGTTTGAAAACACATTATTTTGCGTGTGCAGAAGGGGCCTGAGTGTGGGGAGGGTGCAGGGGAGTTCTGATCTTCATTTACTGGCTTTGAGGGATATCACTGGAATATCCCCACCTTGGGACACTCATGATTTAGAGCATCTCTGCACGGATGTTGCTCATGCATTACTTGCTATGTTACAATCTTGTTGGGTGTAACTGGGTTGCAGATATTAGATGTTATCCACAGAAGGATGCTCAAATCCCCCCACAAAAGGCTTTACACATTTCACTGCAATATTAAGGAAGTTACTTTAATAAGAAGCCAAGAATTATTTTACATATTTAATTGCAATATGGAAGGCATTTGACTGTACGCTGCCTTCTAGTTTGAATACTTAGGGATGATTCATTGCTAAGCTGACTCCTTCCCTTCCCCTTCTTTCCTGCTTCTCCTGAGTATGGAATTCCCTTTAACTCATCCTCTTTCATCAGCTGTCCTCCTATTTACAGAAAGCTATCCACATCTAATGGGACACTCACAATACAAACGACATTGTGACCCGGATGAGTAACGACCAAAGGCTCTTCAGTGCAGGACTGAATGTGCTGTCCTGATTTAGATGATCAGGTCTGACAACTGTAGAGCCTTTCTCGTTCTGTGTGCTTGTGGGTGCGGTTTCCCAGAAGAGGTGATATGTGCAGCAAAAATCCTATGGATTCAATTGATCTTCCCTGCCTTCCCCTTCCTCCCACAGCCACTGACCCATGAAATGCTGCTCCAGGAGGCAATGTAGAAGGATTTGGCGATCATGTGCAGCAGGAAGGGGGAGTCAGCAGAAACTGCCAATTCAGACTTGATTCAGCCATAGGTATGAGCTGAGCTGTTTCCACATGGGGATTTCCCCCGGCATGGAATACTAAGAGCCCTTAAATCAACGGGGACTGTTCACATATCATGTTTGTTCTGAGCAAGACCTGTAGAGTTCCTGGGGTTTTCCCTTTTGAGCCACGGAAAAACAAAACCTGTTTTCTCTCGTTTGTAAATCAGACAGATTATTACTGGAGACGTGAACTTTTCTGTGGTGATGCCCAGACTCTGGATCTCAGTAGCATGTTTGTCTAGAGTCATCCTTGTTACTGTTAGGAAAAGTAGCTCAGGTTTTAACTATTTAAGATCTTTCTACCTGATTTTGCTGCTAGATGATTGAGTGATAGGAGCACCTTCCTTATGAGGAGAGGCTGCAGCGTTTGGGACTCTCCAGTTTGGAGAGGAGACGTCTGAGGGGGGATATGATTGAAGTCTATAAAATTATGCATGGGGTAGAAAATGTTGACAGAGAGAAATTTTTCTCTCTTTCTCACAATACTAGAACCAGGGGGCATTCATTGAAAATGCTGGGGGGAAGAATTAGGACAAATAAAAGGAAACATTTCTTCACATGGTGTTTGGAATCTGCTGCCACAGGAGGTGGGCAGGATGGCCACCAACTCCTGGATAGCTCTTTTAAAAAAAGGGCTTCTTGGACAGATTTGTATGGAGGAGAAATTCGATCTACCGCTTCACTCCTCACCAATCTTGATCCATCCTTTGATCTGAGATTGTAAATGTTTTAGGCAGACCTAGGGTGCCTCTGGGAGCAGCAGCAGCAGCAGCAGCAGCAAGCCATTGCTTTCACCTACTGCATGTGAGCTCCCAAAGGCACCTGGTGGGCCACTGTGAGTAGCAGAGTGCTGGACTAGATGGACTCTGGTCTGATCCAACAGGCTCTTTCTTATGTTCTTAGTTTTTGTCATGTTTTAAGTCTATTTGGTTTCATTGTCGTTTTTTTATTTTTTTATTTTGTAAAATGCTGTGAGAGCCTTATGCTGAAAAGTATGATATATATATATATCTCCTAAACAAACAATTTTTCTCTACGGAGTTGTACTGGCTTCTCATTCTGCCGAGAATATCTAAAGCCTTATATATTCTTGGAGCAGAACTCTTAAAATACCTTCATCTTGAATAACCGTTGCATAGGTTGATTTTTCACTTGGGGGTTCCAGATGTTTGGATCTCAGCATAATAAAGCTGCTCAGAAGGTCAAAATCATCACTGTGTTTTCTAGGCAGTTCAAACGGTGCCATCTGTTTGCCTCCTGACGTTCTGATTGGTTCAACAGACCCTGCCTGGCAATTCGTTGGTTGCACCTGGCTCCTTTTTTCCCCGTCTTGGTTTTCAAAATGCACTGGCTTGTCAGTTTCAGTCTGCATGCTGTCCTCTCCAGCAATATTTCCAGAAGACGTGTTTTCACTACATATAGGAGACCAAAAAGAAGGATCCTTTGTTGTACTGGAGTCAGGAGCAGCAGCAGACTCGGTCGCATGGTTAGCAATGAACTGTTCCTCTTCAAGCCATTCTGAAAATGAAAAAAAAAATTCTCTGTTTTACATTTGGAGAACTGTGGCTCTGCAGATTATGTGTGTTCTTGTGTAACTAATTCAGAAGCTCAGTTATTGAATGTTCTGAAGCTCACTGAAGTACTTATGGTCAAAGGCACTGATTCCCCATATCCACGGATGATATCATATGAAGGCATAGATATAATTAGGAGAAAAAATATACTCGTTGTTGTGGGTTTTCTGGACTGTGTGGCTTTGGTCTGGTGGATCTTGTTCCTAGGAGCAGCAGTGGAGAAGTGGCTAAGAGCAGGTGCACTCTGATCTGGAGGAACCGGGTTTGATTCCCAGCTCTGCCGCTTGAGCTGTGGAGGCTTATCTAGGCAACCAAATTAGCTTGTGCACTCCAACACATGCCAGCTGGGTGACCTTGGGCGAGTCACAGCTTTTTGGAGCTCTCTCAGCCCCACCCACTTCACAGGGTGTTTGTTGTGAGGGGGAAGGGAAAGGAGATTGTAAGCCCCTTTGAGTCTCCTATAGGAGAGAAAGGGGGATATAAATCCAAACTCCTCCTCCTCCTCCTCCTCCTCTTCTTCTTCTTCTTCTTCTTCTTCTTCTTCTGCTTCTTCTTCTGCTTCTGCTTCTGCTTCTGCTTCTTCTTCTGCTTCTTCTTCTTCTTCCTCTTCTTCTTCTAACATTTCACCTGCATCTGTGGCTGGCATCTTCAGAGGTGTATCACAGAGAGAAGTCTGTTACACACTGACACACTGTTACAGACTTCTCTCTGTGATACCCCTCTGAATATGCCAGTCACAGATGCAGGCGAAATGTTAGGAACAAGATCTACCAGACCACGGCCGCACAGCCCGGAAAACCCACCACAAACAGTTGAATCCTGCTGTGAAAGCCTTCGACAATAGAAAGAAAATAATTTTTAGAAGCAGTTGTGCAATGAGACAAGCTTTCAGGAATGTGTAGATTTTTTTCTTTTAAGCTATAGAAGAAAACATTAAGAAAGCATCAGTGCTCACCCTCTGGCTGAAAAGCAGTAATTTTGGGGAATGTTTCTACATTAGTAAACACAAGACTTTTCCCATCCTCTGATTCTGGAATCAGTGCTTCTAAAACAAATGGCAGCGCCAAATTTTCTCTCAAATTGATCCATTCACCATCTTCCAATGAGCTAAACACCGAAGTGTCTTCCTGTATAAGCAACATTTTTTTCAATTCTGCAGCTGGAAGATGTTGACATGTGGGTACAAACATCTGATGTTCTATGAAAAAAAGAGACAAACACATAATGAAATTATGAATGAAAAAAATATCGGTGGGAAGACCGAAGTTTGAAAGTGAAGCCACAATTCGATTTCCGATTTCGATAAGCCTTTATTGGCATACAGAACATACCACATAAATACAGTTGAAATTACTAACTGTATTTATCTTTCACTGTATTTATCTACTAACTGTATTTATCATTCACATTGGATCATAAGTTCAGTTCGCAAACCTCAGCCAGAAACTTTGCAACTGCGAGACAACAGTCAAGGTCATTACAGTTTAAGAGCATATTTACTTTATCAAGCTCTGTAAGGGTTTTCATAGAGTCAATGATTTGTAATAATAAGCTGGATCTTGGATTCTGGTAAAGTGGGCAGTGGAGGAGAATGTGCGCAATGGAATCCAACTGCCCTGGACTGCAGGGGCAAAGCCTCTTATCATTTGGTAGACCCTTGAGTCTTCCTCTGTGGAGCGGGGATGGCATAATGTTAAATCTAGCCGGCATGTAGGCTCTCCTATATATAGGGTTGGTAAGCGCTGCAATATAGTAGGCTGGGTTTCCCTGCACAAATCGAAGCCACAATTCCAGACTGTTCATACATCAAATCTAAACAGCCTTCCACCAGCTCAGGTGGAAGAAGAGCTGCTTCAGCTGGTGGAAGCAGTGGTGGGATTTAAATAATTTAACAACTGGTTGTTTACAAGCACCATTTTAACAACCGGTTCTGCCGAAGTGGTGTGAACCTGCTGAATCCCACCATTGGGTGGAAGGCTGTTTAGATCGGAAGAAGAGTATTTGGATGATGGTTAGATCCACCCAAGTATGAATATATTACTTGAAAAAAAGTAAATCTCTGATCTGAAGCCAACCCCATTCAAAGTCATCTTGTAGGTGAAAACATTCTCTTTGATATAGTGCTATACTGATTTCCATTAAATACATTACAGTGAAACAGTCTGTTCCCTGCTCTAATATTTGTGTGTATTGATTTAGCCTCATGGGGTAGAGTCCCTATTTATTAGTTTCATTTCTTAATTAAGACTAGAGGTGTGCATTCAAATAAATCCACGCCATGCCAAAAATATATCCCAAAAATACCTTATATTTAAGGTCTATCAAGGAGTTTTCTGGATGGACCTAATATCCCTGGGAGGAAACCGGGATCATACATATCAGGTTGTTTCCATCTCGGTTTATTATTTATTTATTGGTTATATTTATATACCGCCCTCCCCCGAAGGGCTCAGGGCGGTGAACAATGAAACAGAAATAGAGCACATAAACCTCCCTTCACATGGCTGCCTGCTATCGTATTATGACAGGGAGGGAGAACTACAGGTAATTATGCAAGAGTCCCCGTTTTATTTTTATTTTCCACACCAATGTTTCCATGCATGCGTGGACATTCCCATTTTTCCGACGTTCTGATGGGCTGCAGCTGTGGGGCGGGAAGATCAGGCGGCGAGACGTGAAAAATAAACCAGTTCGTCACCCATGGTGTTTGCATGGGAGCGGGAGAGGTGCGAGGTTTTTCAAAAGAACTGCCAATTTAGCAGTTTTTGAAAACCCCTGGATAAGAGAAATCTTGTGGGGCAGGCCCGATTTAGGGCTGGAAGCCATGCAGAAGTCATGCTCAAACCGGGATGTTTCACCTCCCATATATCCCAGGATATATGTTCCGTCCGGAAAATGCCCAAATGTATCTGGGATTCTTCAGGAAAACTGAAAAAATCGTCCCCAAAAAGTGCTCAACATATTTAGGATTTACAGGGAAGATGCTTGCAGACTCCTGGGTGCTGTTTCCCCCACTTTTGTTTTCTTATCTTCCCATTGTTTTAGCATATGAGGGGAGTTCTATGGGCTTGCCAGCCTACTTCCTTCAGTTTGAGGTTTCTTAGTTTCAAGAAGTTTTTTCCTTTGCAAGAGCTGTTTTACAGTGTTGCTCACTGATCAGTGCTTGGATTTGTTCTTCTCTGGTTTGACATTAGTCCTGTTGAACTTGCTGTTAGATTTCATTTAGAGTCATGGATATGCCCAGTAGTGTGTGTGACTGCAGTTTATAGAAAGTTCTCCAGAGACATAAATGTAAAAGGTAAAACTTACATTTATTCAATCATCTTCAGTTCACAACTTTGTTCCAAGAAAAGGTAGATAGAAAGAACCCTAGACTAAAGAGATTACTTTCCCTATGACAAGTGGGCACAACTAACGCGCCATCACGTGTGTGGAAGTGAGTGGATGCTGCAGTGGGAAAGGCCCCACTGAGCAGGCTGCCATTGACCATGCGCTCGGTTCAAAGGCTAGAGCAGAAGTGAAGCTAGCATGGGGAAGAAAGGAAGTTAGTGGGCGGTCTCCTGGCCTAGACAAGGAGGGCAAACAAGAGAGGCAACATCACAGTTAGAGTGATATACACAGCACCCCCCAGTGTCCAGGCATGCAGAAGTCGCTTATTCCAACACTCCCTCTCGACACTGCATGCTTTCCAGGTATACAATGTTCAGTTTGTCACGCAGGCTTTGGAACTTGTCTCTTGGCAGTGGTTTGGTCAAGATGTCTGCTGTCATCATATCAGTAGGACAGCAGCGAAGTTTCACAGTTCCTTCTGCCTGTAAGACTCTTACATCCTGATCCTTAATTCAATGCGTTTACTAATTGCACTGTTCTTTTCTGAAAGAGAAAGAGCTATACAACTCTGGTTATCTTCTAGCATTTGTACAGGTAAAGGTTCATCAATACCAAAATCTTCTAACAACATTAAAAGCCATTGTAATTCTCTACATGCCTCAGAAACTGATACTAATTCTGATTCAGTAGATGAGTGAGCAACAACACTTTGTTTACGGGTTGCCCAACTTACAGCACTTTCCCCATAGAAAAACACATAGCCACTGGTAGATCTTAGATCTGTTCTTTCTCCACCCCAATCTGCCTCAGCACATCCCAATACTCTCGGATCCTTCGTTGCTGGCCGTTTCAGTTTAAAGTCTAAAGTACCTCTTAAGTACCTCACCACTCGTTTAACAGCAGTCCAGTCTCTTGTGGGTGTGCTAACCCTTCTAGACAATATACTCACAGCTGTAGCAATGTCAGGTCTGCTTGTCATTGCTAAGTACAAAAGCTTGCCTATTGCAGTCCTGTAATCATTGTTGTCAGGGTAGCAAGTCATCAGGGTAGTACTTGTCTGTAGAAATCAGAACTCATTGGGGTAGGCATTGGATTGACACCTTCCAGGTTCAGACTCTGTAGCAGTTCCAATATTTTCTGCTTCTGGCTAAGAAGATAGCTTCCATCTGGTTCACGTTCGATTTGGATCCCCAAGTAGAAGCTGGCATCTCCCAGGTGCTTGACTTCTACTTCCTTGTTGAGTTGGGATATAATCTCAGCACAGTCAGTTTCATTTTCATGGCAAATAATCAAGTCATCAAACATATGTCAGGATAAATGTCCATCTCCCATTTCTGTGTCTGCTATAAAGACAGGGTCTGCATTGCCTTGTTTGAAGTCCTGACTTAGTAGCATCTTGGCTAGCTTATCTGACCAAGCTTTAGCTGCTTGTTTCAATCCATAAAGTCCTTTCTGAAGTTTACAGACTAAATGTTTATTCTTTTCATCTATGAACCCTGGTGGTTGCTTCATATAAAGCTCCTGTTCAATTTCGCCATGCAAAAAAAATGCGGTTTTAACGCCCAAATGCTCAGTTCTCATGTTTCTAGATGCAGCAATGCTTAAGAGCATTCTAATTGTAGAATATTTTACAACAGGTGCAAAAAGTCTGATCATAATCTGTTCCATAGATCTGAGAGAATCCTTTAGCAACAAGTCTGGCCTTTATATCTCTCAATCTGACCTTCTGCATCTTGTTTAGCTTTAAAAACCCATTTACAACCGATAACGTTCTTACCCTTAGGTAGTTCTGTGAGAGTCCATGTTTGGTTCTTATGTAGTGCAGCGATTTCTTCATGTGCTGCCTCTTTCCACTTCTTTGCTTCCTGGTTCAGGTATTCGCTGTAACTCAGCCCATGAAGCTGGTTCATGCAGTGACGGGCCTCCTTGCAAGGTAGGTAAGGTTCTTGGCTGCAACTCCCTTTGTTAGGCCGCTGATGAGCCTGAGGGCCAAAGGTCTGTCTGCCTCCGCAGTAGTCTATGACTCCTCTGCCTCACCTGTCAGGTCTGGGATTTCCACCGCTGCTCCCTCTTTAGGTTGAGCATTTGCTGGCATCTGCACGGTAATGTCATCCTGGGACTCTGGGCGATGTAGGATCAGCTGGTCGCTATCGCCATCTCCCTCTGAATGGTCATCCATCACAGCAGGCTTGCCATCTCTGGGTAGCTCGTCAAACTGCACAACTCTGCATATAGTAATTTGGTTAGTTTCTGGATCAAAAAAATCCTGTATCCTTTACTTTCTGAGAATAGCCCAAAATATACCTGCTATACGTAGTAGGGTCTAGCTTGGATCTCTTTTCTTTTGGTATGTGAGCATAAGCTTTACATCCAAAGACTCTGATGTGTTCTACATTTGGTTTCCTGCCATGCCATAACTCATATGGAGTTGCTTCTGTGGCTTTGGTTGGCAATCTATTTTGTAGGTAAACTGCAGTCATTGCTGCCTCTCCCCAGTGCTTGCGGGGAAGGCCTGAATCAATGAGCATGCACCGAATCATGTCCATTATATAACGATTTCTTCTTTCTGCAATTCCATTTTGTTCTGGCGAATGGGCCACAGTAAGTCTGTGTTGGATCCCATGTTCCCTCAAGAAATAGTTTATAGATATGGAAATGTATTCACCTCCTCTGTCCGTTTGAAAACACTTGGGTTTCCTATTAAACTTATTAGATACCATAGCAACATAGTCTCTTAATTTCTGTTCAGTCTGAGACTTTTCTTTTAGCAAATAACACACAATGTATCTCGAGTAGTCATCAATAAAAGACAAATAGATAGGTGTTATTACCCGTTGATGCTGGTTTGATTGGTCCACATAGATCAGAGTGAATTAAGTCAAGAGGCTGCTTAGAGCATCTTTGGCTTTGCTTTGGGAATGAAGGCCTAGTCCCCTTTCCTCTTAAACAACAATCACACAATTGGTTATCATTGGGACAGTCTTTTATGGAAATACCTGTTACCAAGTCCTTGCTTTTCAGCTTCAGGATGGCCTCTTTATCAATGGTGGGCAACCCTCCTATGCCAGAGCTCCAAAGACTGCTGGGTAGAAGTTGCCTTGGCTGTGCAGGCTTGTGGTTCCTCACAGTCCAGTTCAAAGACTCCATTTCTTAGGGTACCTGTGGAATATAGCTCACCATCCCGCGAGATAGTGCACACATTATTCTCAAAGTGAACAGCAAATCCTTTTTCTGATAGTGTGGGGACGCTGATCAGATTAGCCGCAAGGTCTGCAATGTACAGGACATTTTCAGCCACAATCTCAGTTCCATTACCATTCAGTTGGCAATGTAAAGTAACTTTGCCCTTTCCATTCACTGGAATCTGTTTTCCATTGGCTAAATACACATTGCATCCAGCATCTCTATCTAATTCATTGAACAAAGCAACATCTGAAGCCATGTGCTTAGAAGCACCACTATCAATAATCCAAGGCTTATATTTTTCATTAGTTTGTATCATGTGGGTGGTGCAAAAGTTGAACGAATGTTTAGGAGTAAAATCCCTGTGTCTGTATGAATAGGCTGTGTGAGATGCTGTGCTGCCAGTCTCAGCATTCTTATTGCATCGACACTCCCTCTGGAGGTGACCAGTTTTATTACACTTGAAACAGATGGGTGGGCTCCTCCTTTCCCCTGTGGGATTGGATTTTCTGTATCCAAATTATTTAGTTCCTGCCCCCTTGCCTCTGGCTTCTTGGGCAATGTAACTTGAGCCATTCTTCCCTCTGCTCTCAGAGAGATACTCTTGCTGCTTGCGAAATTCAGACCTAGTTAGTCCTAGAATTTCCTCAAATGTGCAGTCTTTGCCATTCACAGTAGAGACAAAAGCTGAATATTTCTCAGGCAATGAGCTTAAAAGCAGTCCAATTTTCAGTTCTTCCTCCAGAACTGTGCCAGTGGTTGCTAACTTATCAATCAGATTCAGCAATTTCTCTATATGGCAATCAGCATCTCCATTTTCTTGTAATTTGATTGAAAATAGTTGTTTAAATAAACTCACTTTGCTATTTCTGTCTTGCTCTCCAAAGACCCTTTTTAATGCTTCTAGCATGTCTTGGGCAGAATCTTGTTCTTTAACATACACCAGTTGTGAGTTTGTGAGAGTACTAACAATTACATTCATGGCCTTTTCATCTGCTCTTTGCCATCTAGTCTCTTCATTTCCACTGTTTGGTTTTGGTGTAGTTAAAACAAAACCTATGCCCTCTTCCTTTATTTGGGATTGAATTCTGTAGAGCCATGAGTTAAAATTCAGGCTTGTAAGCTTCTCAAGAATTGCCTTACGCTGAGCCATTTTTAATGCAAAAGGCTTTCTCTGCAATCTCAATGAGTCACACACACAAGAAAGGGGAAGCAAGCTTTCAGGCTATGCAACCTTTTGTTACTCGCTGGCCTGTTAGAGCCAGGTGAGCAAGAAAACACAATAACCAAGGCAATGGCTGCTAAGCCATGCAAGGAAAAAAAAATCTGCTCCAACTTTAAAACAACTGGGCTTCAAAAATAACCATCAATCTCTGCTACCATGCTAGATTTCATTTAGAGTCATGGATATGCCCAGTAGTGTGTGTGACTGCAGTTTATAGAAAGTTCTCCAGAGACATAAATGTAAAAGGTAAAACTTACATTTATTCAATCATCTTCAGTTCACAACTTTGTTCCAAGAAAAGGTAGATAGAAAGAACCCTAGACTAAAGAGATTACTTTCCCTATGACAAGTGGGCACAACTAACGCGCCATCACGTGTGTGGAAGTGAGTGGATGCTGCAGTGGGAAAGGCCCCACTGAGCAGGCTGCCATTGACCATGCACTCGGTTCAAAGGCTAGAGCAGAAGTGAAGCTAGCATGGGGAAGAAAGGAAGTTAGTGGGCGGTCTCCTGGCCTAGACAAGGAGGGCAAACAAGAGAGGCAACATCACAGTTAGAGTGATATACACAGCACCCCCCAGTGTCCAGGCATGCAGAAGTCGCTTATTCCAACACTTGCAATGAAGAGCATTCTGTACATTGCCATTTATTCTACTGGGCTTGCGAAAGTGCACCCCTCTTCACAGTCTCTGGTTTAACATTGGTTCTGTTGGGATTGCATTGTGACAGCAGGCCTTGGTTCTGCTAGGTATCAGTACACTGTCACTGTTTTTGCTTGTAAAAGTGACCCCCATGGTCAGTTTCTACTAGAGAGTCTCTGGTTTGACATTAGTCCTATTGAGCATGCACTGTCAGATTGGCTCTGGGTTCTGCAGGGTATCAGCACATTGTCATTGCTTCTGCTGGGCTTGCAAAATGCCCCCACACTTGGAGTTTTCATTGTAGAGATTCTCCAGCTTGATTTTGGTTCTATTTGGCTTGGCACATTGGCTGCTTCTACTGAGATTACTGGATTCTACAATGATTCCTTTGGGCTTGCTGTTTTCAGTCATTCATGGGAAGGCTTGAGCACCCAGAAGCATCCATCTGAGTATATGCAAAACAGTCTTGCTAGATTGGGATGCAGAGGCAAAAGGGGGTATTTTGGAAAAGTTTCCCCACTTACCTCGACCAAAGGTTGCTGCATGCTACTCCCAGCACGCGTCATTTCTGGCGCGCTCCTGGGCTTCCCCACGACCCCGCACTCTGCGCGGGGTCATCAAAAGGCGCCGTTTCGAGGAGCGCCAGGAATGACGCGCGCTGAGGGGGCTCGACAGCGGCAATGTTGGGGCGGCTGCGTTGTCACCACCCCTGTAGTGGGGAGTGCCGGGGGACCCAGCGCTACTTGGGGAGAGTAGCGCGCAGCAGCAGGTAAGTGGGGAAACGACCACTATAAGAAGCAATATGGGAGTATGTGAACGCGCACTGACTCCACTTTGAAATGAATTCACATACGTTGACTATGCTAGGTGTTTCAGGGATTTGTTGTGTACATTAGATGTTATGTGGAATTAAAGATAAATCTGGAATTAAATTCTATACCCATTTACCTGGAAGTAATAAAGAACTCATTGGATTTTGGTATTTCTCCGCTTGCCACACCAGGCCTTCTAAGTACTGTTGAGTGGATTTGGTAATCAAAACACTACGGAAAGCAGGGGGCGGGGGGCGGGGAGAGAAATGAATAAGTACCAGTGGTTACATCTTTTATTTCCAGATTTCCTTTACGTGGTTTATGTAACTGATGGCCATCTATATGCCATTAAAGGTTAAAATTGAAAATTGAACTGATGACCATGAAAATACTGTTACATCCTAATTAATGCCAATGAAAGCATAGATTTTGCCATATTAATTTCCCTCCAGCAGTCCCTTCCAATCCTGGAAAAATAGACTCTTGGGGTCAAGGACCTTCTTGGAGTAATAGTTTGAGGTTGGGTGGGGGCTGCAGCAAAGAGAGGGAAGGGGGGGGAAACTACTATCATCGTTTTCTGTCAACTGAGTCCCCCTTCCCCCTCCATAGTGCTGTTCGACCCTCTTGGATCGATCTATCGATCTATCGATCTATCGATCTATCGATCTATCGATCTATCTATCTATCGATCTATCGATCTATCTATCTATCTATCTATCTATCTATCTATCTATCTATCGATCGATCGATCGATCGATCGATCGATCGATCGATCGATCGATCGATCTATCTATCTATCTATCTATCTATCTATCTATCTATCTATCTATCTATCTATCTATCTATCTATCTATCTATCTATCTATCTATCTATCTATCTATCTATCTATCTATCTATCTATCTATCTATCTATCTATCTATCTATCTATCTATCTATCTATCTATCTATTAGCTGAATTTAATAGACCCCCCACCCCCAGAGGGACCTTCATAGGTCCCAAAACAGAGTCCACTTTCCCAAGTTTTGAAGAATCTGTAGGAGCAGAGAATAGGGCAGTAAATATCTGCTGTCTTTCTGTTGACAGTAGTTAGAATATAACCAACTTCTTATATGACATCATGGTAACAGTTGCCTTACTCTTTCTGGCTCATCATATTGGTATTTTGGGAGAAACTCATATTGTATGATTGTGTTAACTAGCTTGGTTCATGTTGGAAAAACCCCCCCCCCCCCCCGCTGCTCTTTTATTAGTGAACTACGGACGTATTCTAGAAAACGTTGACATCTGTTAGCAAATAAGTATTAGGCTAAATGCCCAGCATTCTGGAGGAGCATAAAGCCCTCTGTGGGTGAAAATATACTGTGAAAATATGCTGGTTATCTACAGGAATGGATGTTTAATCAAGTGGCTTTTCATTTTTTTAATCCAATAAATCAAATATTGATTTGGATAATTTCAAATTTTATTAACCAGGTTTTTCCTTACCTTTTACTGAAAGGGGAAACTGGTTCTGACTGTAGCTCTGAATACAGTGGGTTCATAAGCATTTTCTCTGATACGCAGGGAGGAGTTAGTGGGACCTCCAGCTCCCCAGGATAGAATGAAGAGTCATTTACTAGCAATGACAAAAAAAGAAGAACAGAAGAACAAAACCGTCAAACTTGGAAGTGCTAAGAATCAGTTAACCTGAAATGCCCACAAAAATAATTGCTGCTCGACAGATACTTCAGTACAAAGGGAGATTCCAAAGACTGAGGACTTGGAAGACCAGAACTAATGGTTTTGAAAAGTTAAACTTGAGATTCCTCAACATTCTCCAAAATTTGCTGGAAGCACTGTTTCAGATTGTTCTGCCTAGCAAGTCTTACCTGGCTGGCTGCATTCCTGTTCGCTTCTGCTCTGACAAACTTCTTCTGTGAGGCAATATTCCGAAATTTCCATATCAGGCGTAACTTTTACTCTAAGATCTGAAAAACACATTGCCATGAAACCCAAAACATGCCCTTATCTTTTTCTTTTAATCTCTGATGTAGAACATACAGAATAATTTGCTAGTTTGCTATGCAGCAATCCTTATACATAATTTGCGAAGGGATGGAATGTCTGATGACAAACTCCCAACCAATGGGCATGCAAGACTCACTCCTGTGCGTCCATTGGTAAAATGGTCTTCCTCCCGACATTCCACCCACTCCCCTACCCAGGGGTGCAGCGAGGGGAAACTGCCCCTGCCCCATCGCCACACTCCTGCTGCAGCGCGCACCCAGGGCATCATGCCCCTTCCTGCCCCATTTGGTGCTACGCCACTGCCCCTACCTGTCTCCCTCCATCTCAGGAACAAACCAGTGGGGCAGCACCTGTTTGCTGTGCACTGCCTTGTTGGCCCGGCCTAACCCTCCCCTCCCTCCCCCACCATTTCCCAGGTCCCAGTCACTCAGGCAGGCAGGGCAGCACCAGCTTGCTGTGCACTGCCTCGCCAGCCCAGCCCAGTTCAGGCCGGCCCAATCCTCCTCCTTCCTTGCCTGTCCTCTCCCAGGCCCCAACCAGCCACTCAGACCAGCAGGTCACCCCAGTGCCCCACACCCTGCCCCAAACAACATGGCAGCCCCCATGGAGAAACAGCGACAAGCTACTCTCCCACCACCCCGGAACCTGCACTCACCTGGTGATGAGGAACACCTCTGCCCGGCGGTCATCCCCCCCCCACTTTCTAAAGCCCATGTTCTGTTAAGGTCAAATGGTTTTTGGTGCTATTCATAAATAAAAGACCAGCAATAAAATAACTAATTGCACAATACAAAGTGAGAAAATAGCGAGGTGTATTGACTCTTTATCATCAAATGTATTCATACCTGTTTTATAATTTTCATCTGCTACAATTTCTGGAGTTACTTCTAATAAAGATCTCAGTTCCAAACAAGTAGGGATTTCAGTGTTTAGTCCAAGGTTTGTTGTTTTGTAGGATTCTAACTCAATAGGAAGTATAACTGCCTAAAAAGAAACATAACTTTCTCAACCTTCTGAAAGAAGCTTAACAAATTTTATGGGTGAGAGATTTAAGAATTTTTAGCCAATAAATTAAACACAACAGTACAGATAACAAGCACATAAAAGAGTTATGCCCAACATAAACATACTGCAATGTACTTTAGAAGTTTTCCCTATTTGCAGTACAGTACTAGAGAGAGCTACACAGTTCTAATATAAGGCCACTAACTTCAATGAATTTAGAAGGGCATAGCTGTTAGAACTGACCTATCAGAGCAGCGATTCACAGGCCTTTAGGTGTAGTACAGTCATCTCCTCTACATGCAAGGCCCCAATTCAATGAAAAGGTAGGAGCTGACCTGCATGCATGAAAATGTACACACCAGGATCAAATCTATCAGATAAACTATTCTTTCAGTATAAACCTGATGAACCTGTTGTACAGTTAGACTGCAAGCCAGAGACTCAGACCAGTCAGGCCAAACTTCTCCAAATCAGACTAGAGACATGGGTAAAGCAAAACAATATTATTGGTCCCGAACAAGTGGGTTTCTCCAAGGGGAAATCAACACTAGACCAAGTTCATGTCCTGGCCCACTTAGCCAACAAATACTCCAAAAACAGCTCTACTAAATTAAGTGTGGCCTTTTTGGATCTTAAGGGGGCATTTGACTCTGTGAACAGAGAAAAGCTCTGGGGAAAACTTGCTGCCCTCAATATCGATTCAAGACTTCTTTTTCTGATAAAACAACTGCACACCCAAAACTCATGCCAGGTAAAAGACCACAGGGCTTTTGTCTAACCTGGTCCAGGTAAAAAGGAGTCAAACAAGGCTGTGTACTCAGCCCCCCCTATTATTTAACATCTTCTTTACATGACCTCCCATAGCTCCTGGCTCCGAGTGGGATGGGCACAGCCCTAAGATGGGCCCAAAGCATGTCCTCCTCTCCTGTTATTTATGGACGCTCAGTCTATTATCCTCTCTGTGGGTTCAATAAGACTTCTGCATAATTCATTGACTTTGTGAGACAAATGATCACCAGGTGAATTATGACAGAAACTAAGATCCTGGTTTTGGAAAAGCAGTAAAACAAGTCTGAATATAAAGGGCCCCTACATTGAGCAAGTTAAAAATTTCAACTATCTAGGACTCTGGTTTAGCAATAACTTCATCGGTCCACTTCATCAAAAAATATATATTGGCTGGGGCCCAGTCAAACGCAAATGCCACTAGGAGGTTTTATCATTCTAGGGCAACCAATATATTCCCCCAGCTCTGCAAGTTTTCAAAGAAGGGCTTAGAGCACAATTGCTTCTATGGAGCTCTCATTTGGCTAACAGCCAGCAACAGTGCTAATAGATCATCTCCATTCTAAATTTCTGCATAAATTACATGCCAAACCGCGCATTCCATGCAGTCCCATGTCTAGAATCAGCCAATACTCTATAGAGGCCACTTCATCTGGTTAAACATCATAAAATTCTTATTGCATATTCACTATCAAAGTCCACAACTCCAATGACGAACTCACCTTGAGAGAACTCCATCACTCTTAAATAGTGCACAAATAAAGCTATAACAAAGATCAAGTGCTGAATTGGTGCTGCGATAGTGGACTCCTCTGAACATGCTAACCAGTACTGAGACATATCGTGCCCTCATCAAAGAGCCGGTTTTTTTACTTAGCAATGGATTATCAACAACTGCACGAGCTTTGGCCAACAAATCCTGCTCAGCCAATGAACGTGGCAATTCCATCATGGCGTAGGGAAACTCCAGCCTACTATATCGCAGCTTTAGCCACTAACCCTATATATAGTGGAGAGCCCACATGCTGGTTATAGGGTTTCTAATATTACGCCATCCCTCAAGCCCATAGTGAGGAAGACCTGGTGGTCTACCAAACGATAAGAGGCTTTGTCTCCCGCAGCAGGGCGTGTAACGAAAGGCAGCCCTGGGCAAGTGTCCGTAGCCCTGGCAAAACCTGAGCTTGATGCCCCCCCCCATGGGCTGCCACTCCACCACCACTCACCTCTTTTGCACCAGGGACATTGGTGCCTGTGCAGGGGGTGTGCATTTTAGACATATCAGCACCAAAATTCCTCAGCACATCATCAGGAGTAACTGGTTCCTATAAGCTACTCCCCCCCCAATGTTTGGTGAGGTTTGTCTCAAGGGAGTCCACAAAGTTATGGACTTCCAAAGGGTGTGTTCCTATCCCCATTGTTCTCCAATGGGGAGCTACAGGAGATGGGGGGGCTGTGCCTTGAAGTGGGTCCATAACTTTGGCCCCCCCCTCTGGCAGAACCAAACTGCACCCAAACTCTTGGGGTGCCATCATCTCCAGATGATAATTCTTGGAAATTTTGGTGCCGATACATCCAAAAAAATGCACCCCTGCAGGAACATCCTAGAATCTATTTGCCCAAGAATCTTCTTTGTTCTAGCATTGAGTTTTCTGCATTGGGCTGTCAATGGGGGGGTTGCAGGCTGTGGGGGCACATTTCTGAAGGCACAGTCTCAAACTTTCAGGGTCTCTTACTAGGAGATCTGCTCCTAATTATACCCCCCCCCCCAAGTTTGGTGTAGTTTGGTTCAGGGGGCCAAAGTTATGGACCCTCAGGAAACTGTAGCCCCATCTCCTATTAGTTCCCATTGGAAACAATGGGGATAGGGGTATCTCCCCTCTTTGGGGAGTCCATAACGTTGGACTCCCCTGAACCAAACCTCCCACCAAACTTGGGGATAAAGTATAAGGACAGTCTCCTGATGATATTGGCTGAAATTGTGGTGCTGCTAGCTCTAAAAAACTGCGCCCCTGCAGGCCAAAAAAATGGAAAACCACTTCAAAATACTCCCAAAAACGTAACCCAGCACTTTGATGCCCCCCCACATTGCTGTGATGCCCCTGGCAGCTGCCCACTCTTGCCCAATGGGCATTACATGCCAGTGCCTCCGCAGCCCAGGGCAGTTGCTAATTCCATTGGCGCATATTCATCTCCACTGCCCACTTTGATTGGTGAAACCAAGATCCAGCTTATTAGTACCAACTTTCATTGGACTCTAAGGAAAACCCTGGACATGTAGCTTGATGATAAAGTAAATAAATATGCTCTTTAAACTGCAAATGACCTTTGACTACGTCTCAAGAGTGGCAAAGTTTCTGGCTGAGGTTTCCTATGAAAGCCTGAACTTATGATCCAGTGTGAAGTTTTATCTAGTAATTTTAACTGTATTTATAGTGTATGTTCTGTATGCCAATAAAGGCTTATTGGAAAAAGGAGGCAGAAGCAGAGGCAGCTGCTTCAGACCAGGAGAAAAAAATAACCTTTACGTTTTAGAATTTTTTTACAAATACAAATACAATACCTTTAATGGCATATAAAAAGTGGTAAAATGCAAATTATGTTAAAACCAATTGACTAAAATAAATAATACACAAAGGTTTCACCCTTGATCCAAGTGCGTCTTTGTTAAAAAACCTGGCAAACTGATTCAAAGTAGTGTTGGGATGATGGTCACTTCAAGCAAGTAAGGAACTATTTCCTTGGTCTGGATCTCAACTGAAAAATTCCCTTCAAGATGGGTCCCTGAGAAAAAAAGCAACCCCATAGACCGCTGCCAAATCTTTACAATGAAGGGAGCACGTGTTCAGTTGTTTCGGTAGGAATGGCTCACTTCGCGCAGGAAACAAGTCCTGTTCTCCTGTGGATGCCATGATTATCTGCCCTCCTTGTTTGGGCAGTCGAATGTAGCACATTGGGCCGGTGCAAGCATAAAATATCTACGGAGATGTGGATTGGATTAAATTACTTCCAGATATTTAGCTTCTTCATAAAACCCGCAATGGTGGTGGTAGAAATGCCATAAAATGTGGGAGAACAAGTTCTGTGGCTCCAGCTGTAGAGAAGCTGCCCTTCAAATGCGTCAAGAGTAATCGCTGTTTCAAAACTCCGGAAGCCCGTCTATTCGGTCATTCATCAGTAGTAGAGTTGGTCAAAAGATACACTCTCCATGTTGTTTCTATTTGATTGATAATTTTGGTGTGCTGTAAGTGGAGTGGAAGTGGTCAGCTTAACAGGAGATATAAGCCAGACTGCCCGGAGGGTTCTCTCTAAAATGAAGGCTAAGCTAGTATTTAAAACAAAGAAAGCCAAACCCGGGAAAAAATCTGCCTTTGGTCTCCGTTTCTCAAACAAAGAACTTGGTATCTTGACTGAGTTGGGAAGACCTAAATAAATCTAATTTAAAAAACAAAGATTGAACACTCTAATTTCTCAGCGGTTTGCTGCTCCCCAGATTGGAGTCTCAGTAGTAATTCGTGGTAGTAGTTTTAACTGAAAACGTTCCATTATGTGCAGGGAAAAAATTGACCGCCTCTGGTGTGAAAAACTCTGGATATTGCCAACACTTTGGTTTTAGAATTTATGGACTCACTGATTTCTATAAAACTATTCATGAACTTAGAATTAAAACATCTTGACGAAGAAAAAAATGTTTCAAAATCATGCAGAGGGATGTCCACACATGTACATCCTTTGATAGCTGGGCAGAAGTCTTCAACATGATTGCATAACTAGTTAGAAAGTATATTTTGCACTTTTGACCGCATTCAATAATGTCATTACATTTACCTCCTCATCCCTTAGAGTCACTCTGCAAAAATCTTCATACAGTTCTTTTGCCTTTGCTTGATACACCATTTTCACTTCAAGAGTAAAATAGTTGCTTGAAAAAAAAGCAAAACAAAACAGCGCAAGTTATTTTATTTTATCTAAGGCATTTTTGCTCCACTCTTCTCATGAACACCAAAAATGAGTTCCAGAAAATAACAAAATACAGTTTATGTACCCAAACAATTTAGACAAAATACATAAGAACATAAGAACAAGCCTGCTAGATCAGACCAGAGTCCATCTAGTCCAGCACTCTGCTACTCGCAGTGGCCCACCAGGTGCCTCTGGGAGCTCACATGCAGGATGTGAAAGCAATGGCCTTCTGCTAAGCCAAGCTGCCCCGAAGCACCTTGGTCTGTTGCTAAGGTCTTTGCAATCTCAGATCAAGGAGGATCAAGATTGGTAGCCGTAGATTGACTTCTCCTCCATAAATCTGTCCAAGACCTTTTTAAAGCTATCCAGGTTAGTGGCCATCACCGCCTCCTGTGGCAGCATACAATTTAATACAATTTAAATGAACAAACAGAAAAAAAACCCAAAGAAGACACTAAGCTATATCCTGGATTGATGTTCCCTTTTTAAAATGTTTCATCAGTAGAAAAAAAGTTTGAGTCCAGAGGCACCTTTAAGACCAACAAAGTTTTATTCTTGGTATAACTATAAGCTTTCATGTACATGTACACTTCAAGTTGGTAAGCACACAAAAGCTTATACCAAGAATAAAACTTTATTGCTCTTGAAGGCGCCTCTAGACTCAAACTTTTTTTCCAGCTGTTTCAGGCCAGCATGGCTACCCACATGAATCTCTTTCATGAATGTCAGAGAGATTTAACGATACCACAATATTCTGTTCTTTATCTTGGAAAACTAGCCGAGACTCCTTGGAGAAGTGACAGCTCTTGGCAGTTTCAGAAAAGTAGGTAAATTATGCACAGCAAACATCAAATGGAAGAAAAATTACAGTGCATCCAACGGGGGTGGGGGCAAACGGGCTTTGGGGAGCGGTACAACTATGCGCTGCACATTTGCCCTCCTACCCCAGTGAAGGTAGCAGATGCACCAGTGGCAGGCTGGCCATCCCTAAGCCCCAAGCCACAAAATCTGGAAATCCAGACTGCAGTGGGGTTGCGCAGGCATCCCAATAGGACAGTGATGGCGAACCTATGGCACGGGTGCCAGAGGTGGCAACTAGAGCCTCTCAGGCACGCACACAGAGTCTGGCCATGTGGGGCGGAAATCACCCCCCCCACACACACACACATCTAGGCTGGCTCACTGAGCACGACGCATGCACCAAGCGGGTGAGCAGGAAGGACTCGGCTGGTTCAAGCAGGTCTCAGTGGCTGCTGCCCGAGGTACAGAGGAGACAGAGATGCTAGGAGAGGGGCACAGAGCGCTGGAGGGACTTGCTGGAGGCTAGAGGCAGGCTGGCCCCCCTGCTCGAAAGCGGGGTGGGCGGGAGGAAGAGGGAGCCAATTAGTTTTTTCTAAACTAAAACCTCAGTATTCAGGTTAAATTGCTGGGTTGGCCCTTTGAGATAAATAAGTGGCGTTTGGGTTGTAATTTGGGCACTCGGTCTCAAAAAGGTTCGCCAACACTGCATTAGGATATCAGAGTAGGGTGGGTGAGGTGTTCCCGGGGTTGAAACCAAGATTATACCCTTTTCAACAAAAAGAAATAAGCAGAATTGTAACATCATCTGCCATGTGCCAGACCGACCCAAGCGGAGCATTCTAAAACAAAGACAGTTTGACGCATGGCAAGTGAAGTTACAAAAGGGTATGGTCAGCTCCCTCCTGGGGTTTGGGCTGGGAGCATTATGCCCCAGCCCTTGGACTTATGCCACCCTTTTCATGACATAGGTCCTGTAAGCCTTATGGGGTTTTCCAGTGGCAGGGGAGTTTCAGAGCTTTTTCCTGCTCCCTGTGCAGCTGGGAAATCCTTTTGGAGGCAGTGGGGCAGCGCTGCATTGGCACAGTGTCCAGTCGCCTCTGGTTTTGGATGGGGCCGTAAACTTGATTTGTTCCAATGTTATACTTCATGCACAGTCAAGAGTAAGCCACATAAAACTCATCAAGGGAAAATTGTAAGTAAATTTCATAAACCGTAAGTAAAAAATTGAGACCTTGGGACGGATCTGGAATGTGAGCCAAACTAGATGTGTTGGTATCCCTGTGTCTACCAGGGGGATGCCTCTACCATTTCAGAAATGCCATTCCCTCTGTTTACAAAGGGACCAATCCTGATGACCACCATAGTCCGTGGGAAGGGGCTATTATCCTTCTTCCATACTGTTTTCAAGAGTCCAACCTCCCAGTGTTTGGTCTCTTGAAAATGGCAAGCATGAAAATGGCATGAAAATGCAGATGAGGGGAACTATCCCCCTCTGTGGTTCTGATCATGGTCAGCTCTTCCCCCCAACATATCATTTTTGTAAACAGCAGGGATTTCATCCCTAAAATGGTGGAGGAATTCCTATGATGAACTCAGAAACACTATCACAGTGATGGTGAACCTTTTTGAGACTGAGTGCCCAAATTGCAACCCAAACCCCAGTTATTTATCGCAAAGTGCCAACCCGGCAATTTAACCTGTATGCTGAGGTTTTAGTTTAGAAAAAACTAATTGGCTCCTCTTCCTCCCCACCCGCTGAGCAGGGCCAGCTCCTGCTCTAGCCTCCAGTAAGTCCTGCATGCACCGCTCTGTGCCTTTCTAGCATCTCTGCCTCCTCTGCTACCAGGGTAGCAGCCACCTGAGCACAGGCACCAGGCCCGGGCCAGTCAGTGGTCCTCCTGCTCACCGGAGAGGCCGTGATGTTGTGCCTCAGGTGGCCCAGGCCAGCCTAGATGTGTGTATGTTGGGGGTGATTTTCTGCCCCCCACATGTCGAACCCTGTGTGTGTGTGCCCACAGAGAGGGCTCCCAGTGCCACCTCTGGCACCCGTGCCATAGGTTCGCCATCACTGCACTATCACATGTATTTTCGCTTTACATTTTCCAATGGCAAAATGGAACTTCCCTATCTTCTCTTTGTCACCACAGCTCACTGATTTCCATGAAATGCTGCTTGAGGATACCCCGGAGAATGCCTAAAGCGGGGTGGGTGAGTGGGTGGTTAGTGGGAATGGTGAATTAGTGGAAATTTCCAGTTTACTCTGGATCTAACCCAGTGGTTCTCAACCTTCCTAATGCCGCAACCCTTTAATACAGTTCCTCATGTTGTGGTGACCCCCAACCAGTGGTGGGATCCAAAAGTTTTAGTAACAGGTTCCCGTGGTGGTGGGATTCAAACTGCATGTGCACCAATGGGCTGGGTGTGGGGTACCTACAGGGGCGTGACCAGGCATTCCGCTGGGCATTCCTGGTACATGGCACGGACGAGTCACAAGCCAGTCCCTGGGCTGGAACGTAATGCACGCAGGCTTACAGGCTGCCACGCACGCCTGGTGCACCTCCTGCTAGACTGTTTCAAGTTCTGGGCGCTGCTTACTGCTGAGAGGGAGGGGGGCTTAACTAAGGCCAAAATCACGGCAAAATCACTCACTAGTAAACTCCCTCTCGCACACACACAAATAATTAGTAGACCTACCTTTGAACCTGTGAGAACCCCCTGGATCCCACCTCTGCCCCCAACCCAACATTAATCCATTTTACAGATGGAGAACACTGATGCAGAGAGTCTTAGGCGACCCCTGTGAAAGGGTCGTTCGACCCCCAGGTTGAGAACCACTGATCTAACCCTTGGCTGGAAAAAACCAAAAGCTACTTTCTCCACAATTATTTGCTTCCAAAATTCCAAAGTGAATCTTTGTGGTTATTCAATCTAAATATCTTATATGATTGTTGTGAACTATATCAATAATTTTGTATAGCACTAATCAACAATATATAACAAAAATACTTTGGAGGCAACTCTTGAATTAGGAAGCAGGGGCGGATCAAGAAAAGTACACTGAATTCAATCTAAAGAAAAGGGTATTTTCCCATCTGATTTCGATCTCAAGTAAACACAGATATGCTCTTGCTGAAAGGAATATATTAATATATGTCTGGCATATTCCTATTGTTTATTACTTTTATGCTGCTAATATGGAAAATTGTTTGAACACATTGAAAAACATCCCAGTTATATTTGAAGAAATTTAGACTGCGGACTTTTTAATCTTACCCCACTGAAATGATAACTGGAAGTAAAAATTATTTCCTGCTTCAGTGGATCAAGTTATTTTTGCAAATAAAACTCAGTACGAAATTAGTCTTTTAATGTACTCAAAAGTCATGATATTTGCTTTAGTGTATTTTATTTTTGTGTTTTGCTCTATTAATTTGTTCAATGTCAACAATCAACACTCCGGAAGTTAATTAAGGATTGAACTTTGAATTTGCCAAAGAAATGCACTATTCCATTCCATTTTTTTTTGACACAAGTATATCTACATTTAGGTTACGTGACATGCCTTCTCACATTTGACAGGGTCAGGCCCAATAAATGCAATCAATCATTAATGATAAAAAGTGCACTCAAACAGACAAAAGGATATTAGCAGTAAAATCCTTTGCAGTTAAACTTTTCTAAACCTCAGCCCGACTTGCAGTGCACAAGTGCCTGGAATTGATACACGGACTCAACAGTAGGACCAACACGACCCCTACCCAAACATTTTTTTTTGCTTACAAAAATGGCACAAGATGGGATGGAGCGAAAGCTGAAACCCATCCTCCCTCCATGCAGAATCAGACCCTCAAGCAATTTTTAAGGTGAGTCCCTGATCACATGACCCTGCTCTTGTTACACATCTCATGCACTGAGAGCCTCTAAAGCAGTGATGGCAAACCTATGGCACGGGATGACGAACCTATGGCACACATCTAGGCTGGCCTGGGCCACTGAGCACAGCATGCGCGCACCACGGTGAGCAGGGAGGACACGGCTGGCGGGCCTGGTGCCTGTGCTCCAGGTGGCTGCTACCTGAGGGGGGGGGGGCGCAGAGGAGGCAGAGATGCTAGAAAGGCACAGAGCGGTGCATGCAGGACTTACTGGAGGCTAGAGCAGGCTGGCCCCTGCTCGAGCGGGTGGGGTGGAGGAAGAGGGAGCCAATTAGTTTTTTTCTAAACTAAAACCTCAGCATACAGGTTAAATTGCCGGGTTGGCACTTTGCGATAAATAACTGGGGTTTGGGTTGCAATTTGGGCACTCAGTCTCAAAAAGGTTCGCCATCACTGCTCTAAAGGGTTACTCTGTTTAAGATTGGAGCAGCAGTGGCGTAGGAGGTTAAGAGCTTGTGTATCTAATCTGGAGGAACTGGGTTTGATTCCCCGCTCTGCCGCCTGAGCTGTGGAGGCTTATCTGGGGAATTCAGATTAGCCTGTACACTCCCACACACACCAGCTGGGTGACCTTGGGCTAGTCACAGCTGGGTGACCTTGGGCTAGTCACAAGTTCTCTCAGGCCCACCTACCTCACAGGGTGTTTGTTGTGAGGGGGGAAGGGCAAGGAGATTGTAAGCCCCTTTGAGTCTCCTGCAGGAGAGAAAGGGGGGATATAAATCCAAACTCTTCATTGCGCTGCAAACTATATATGTCACACATAGCACACTGTTTTCGTTCAGAGTACCTGAAGATGTCTTCTTCTGCAATATTTTCACCTTTAGAATTTAAAAGAGGATCCTGCACTTGAAAAACACTTAATCGGTTCAAAAGTGCAGGCAGGCTAGGAAGCCGCTTCGCATGTTGTGCCAAATGGTCAGTAAAGACAAGTTCCTCTTCAATATAACCTTTTAAAAAAATTGAAAAACAAATTACAGCATTACAAGCAATAAAGCAACAACTTTGCAAATCAATTTCTGTGATACAAATAGCAAAAGTATTACAGAAACATCTGCGGTATTTATGGCTACAGGCTTGTTCCTTTGTGGATAAGTTCTATGCATGTATCCTCTCCTATTAACACAGCTAACAAAGTTACTTTCAGTGCCATTTAAAGTGAAGTTATATCCCTACCAAATCCATTGTAGGTTGTAACTCTGCTTAAAATGGCACTTCTAAGTTTTAGGGACCAAACGAGAGAAGAAACTTAATTTGCTTTCCTCTCTACTTAATAAAAAATAATAATTACTAGCTAGTAGAAATGTTAAAATATTCATATTCCTGGGGTGTTGTGTAGTTTCCAGGCTGTATTATAGTAGCATTTTCTCCCAATGTTTCGCCTGCATCTGTGGCTGGAATCTTCAGAGGAAGATGCCAGCCACAGATGCAGGTGAAATGTCAGGAGAAAATGCTACTAGAACATGGCCATACAGCTCGGAAACCACATGACACCCCAGTGATTCCAGCAATGAAAGCCTACGACAATTCATATTCCTGATTTCTTCTCCACCTGAGTTGCCTGAAATCTGTTTTCCTGCATGTCATCCAACACAATTGAGATCCATGGCTGCTCCCCACCCTGTGTCTTGTCTTTCTCCCCCACTCCCATTACAATTTCTTGTGCATTGGGTCAGTATAAGACAGTGATGCCAAACCTATGGCACGGGTACCAGAGGTGGCACTCAGAGCCCTTTCTGTGGGCACGCATGCACAGAGTTCATCATGTGGGGGTAGGATGGAAAATCACCCCCCACACACACACATATCTAGGCTAGCCTGGGCACGATCCTTTACCTGGGAGTAAGCTCGGTTGCTGGTAATGGGGCTTGCTTCTGAGTAAACCCTCCTAGGGTCGTGATTCACCCATTCGAAGCGTTGCACGGTTGCTTCACCAAGCTTACTCCCGAGTAATGTGCGCCTTGGAGCCAACCGTTTTTTCTAAACTAAAACCTCAGTATTCAGGTTAAATTAGCATATTGGCACTTTGCGATAAATAAGTGGGTTTTGGGTTGCAATTTGGGCAGTTGGTCTCGAAAAGGTTCGCCATCACTGGTATAAGACCATAAGCAAAAGATCAAGGGACTTTTTGAAAGTGTGTTAGGTGAGTGGGGACATAACTTGGAGACAATATTTTTGAGGCATCATGAAAGAGTGCTTCTCCATACAATAAGCCAAGTTGCAGTTTGGCGTTCCATAATTTCAGAATAGCAGCAGCGCTAGAAACTACAGGCACGGCTTGAGCCTGTTTTCGCCTCCCAGACTTGCCCTACAATCAGGGTCTCATATGAATCCCAGCATCAGTGGTGTGTACATCATGTGAGTTCCAGGTGAGTTCCAAAATCACCAGTGTGCCGGGGCTCACCCTTCTCTGAGCTGCCAGTTGTACAGGTCAGAGTGGCAAAATGCCTTGAGCCAGTCCTAGGCCCCTTCCACACACGCAAAATAATGCATTTTCAAACCACTTTCACAACTGTTTGCAAGTGGATTTTGCCATTCCGCACAGCTTTAAAGAGCACTGAAAGCAGTTTGAAAGTGCATTATTCTACATGTGCGGAATGAGCCATAGTGTTAATGCCTTTCCAAAAGCTGGTGGCAAAGCCAACAGGCTTAAGCTTACTTAACTCTGAATTAGACTGTGGTTGATCAGAATAAATAGGTAGTGTGTATCCTTCTTGTGTACATGTGCCAAGCTTCACTGTTAACCCCTTGTGAGAGCCGAAGTGTACAATCCTTGTTTACCTTCTTCTTGTTCTTTCAGTACTACAGGGACATAATCAGATTGTATATAATTATCATGAGTAAATTCTTCCATGTCGTCATCTTTCATAAGCAAGTATGCATCTTCTGTATCACACGGCGAATCAGGATTTGAGCTTGGAACAACTTCAATATCTTCATTATGAATATGGAAGAGACTGCTTGAAACAGGCTGCCTAGAAAGTGGAAAGAATGTCAGCAAATAATCATTACAGGGCTGCATATTGTGACTTGTTATGCCTGGTGCTATGGCCTGAAGACTGCTGCTGCCATAAGAACATAAGAACAAGCCAGCTGGATCAGACCAGAGTCCATCTAGTCCAGCACTCTGCTACTCGCAGTGGCCCACCAGGTGCCTTTGGGAGCTCACATGCAGGATGTGAAAGCAATGGCCTTCTGTGGCTGCTGCTCCCGAGCACCTGGTCTGCTAAGGCCTTTGCAATCTCAGATCAAGGAGGATCAAGATTGGTAGCCATAGATCGACTTCTCCTCCATAAATCTGTCCAAGCCCTTTTTAAAGCTATCCAGGTTAGTGGCCATCACCACCTCCCGTGGCAGCATATTCCAAGCACCAATCACACGTTGCGTGAAGAAGTGTTTCCTTTTATTAGTCCTTATTCTTCCCCCCAGCATTTTCAATGGATGCCCCTGGTTCTAGTATTGTGAGAAAGAGAGAAAAATTTCTCTCTGTCAACATTTTCTACCCCATGCATAATTTTATAGACTTCAATCATATCCCCCCTCAGACGTCTCCTCTCCAAACCAAAGAGTCCCAAACGCTGCAGCCTCTCCTCATAAGGAAGGTGCTCCAGTCCCTCAATCATCCTCATTGCCCTTCTCTGCACTTTTTCTATCTCTTCAATATCCTTTTTGAGATGTGGTGACCAGAACTGAACACAGTACTCCAAGTGCGGTTGCACCACGGCTTTATATAAGGGCATGACAATCTTTGCAGTTTTATTATCAATTTCCTAATTATCCCCAGCATAGAGTTTGCCTTTTTCACAGTTGCCATGCATTGAGTTGACATTCCCATGGAACTACCCAAATCCCTTTCCTGGTCTGTGACTGATAGCACTGACCCCTGTAGCGTGTATGCGAAGTTTGGGTTTTTTGTCCCTATGTGCATCACTTTACATTTTGCTACATTGAACTGCATTTGCCATTTCTTAGCCCACTCACCTGATTTATAAAGATCTGCTTGGAGCTCTTCGCAATCCTTTGTGGTACTCACCACCCTGCATAATTTGGTATCATCCGCAAACTTGGCCACCACGCTACCCACCCCTACTTCCAGGTTATAATAATAGGATGATGCGTGAGTACTACTGCTTCCTTATCGCCTAGGACCATTAATCATCACATTAAAACATCTCCTTGGTATTGACAATATGACCCACGTGGTCCTTGCAAGCACTATCAAAACAGGTAAAAAGCCTTTATTCAGGAGCTATATGAACACCTTCATTAACCGGCATCCAACTTTACTGAAAGAGTGGGGCGGACCATATAAAGGCTTTCCCTGGCAGCTGCAGACTGCTTGGCAGGTGATGAATGCCATCCTATCTGTTTGTCCTATAAGAAACATAAAAGAACGGACACTGTCGTCCAACTATCACACTAGCTCCAGCTAGTTATGCTTCTTGATGGACAGTGAATATGGGCTCCAAAGAAAATCAGACCTATAGACGGTTCTAACCTAACAAAATAAGCAACGACAGCCTTGATCCAGTGCAGAGAAAAGCCAAGCAAAGTGGCTCCAAACAGCATGGGGGAGAAAGCTGATGTCACGTGCATCTGAAGGACAGACAGCATTGTGTTTCTTCTTACAGCAGTGATGGCAAACCTATGGCACGGGTGCCAGAGGTGGCACTCAGAGCCCTCTCTGTGGGCACTCAGAGGTGGCACTCAGAGCCCCCCACACACATCTAGGCTGGCCTGGGTCACTGAGCACGATGTGCATGCACCGCTGTGAGCAGGAAGGACTTGGCTGGCGGGTCTGTGCTCCGGGTGGCTGCTGCCTGAGGGGGGGGGGGGCAGAGGAGACAGAGATGCTAGAGAGGCACAGAACGGTGCGCGCGGGACTTGCTGGAGGCTAGAGCAGGCTGGCTCCTGCTCGAGCGGGTGGGGCGGAGGAAGAGGGAGCCAACCGGTTTTTTTCTAAACTAAAACCTCAGTATTCCGGTTAAATTGCCAGGTTGGCACTTTGCAATAAATAAGCGGCGTTTGGGTTGTAATTTGGGCACTCGGTCTCAAAAATGTTTGCCATCACTGTCTTACAGCTATGTAAAGACTGTGGAAATGGCACTGGAGGGAGCACTCCATCTTATGCATATCTCTAAGCCAATTCCTATTATGTGTTTGCTGTCCGAGGGTGGATCTCTTTTGTGCGAGGCCCTTTACCAATAATACATACTACTTCATTGCTGGGGTAATACATTGGCCATAGCCATTTTATTGAGTAGAAGCGTGAGGCTAAGCATGGGTCTGGATCTGGTCATGCGGGTAACGTGCTACAGCTCAGCAGGGCGGATGCCCCGTCCCAAGCTTTGTTCTACTGTGTGGCTCTGCCGGGCAGATGCTCCTGGCCAGAGATGTTCCCCTTCGGCCCAGTTCCACAGGGGCGGTCGCCTCTTGCCACTGTTGCCGTTCCCAAGGGGAAGGCGTAGCTCCCTGGCTCCCTTCCCCTTGCCCTTCCAGAGCCATACCCATGTGCCAAACCACCAAGTATCTAGGCTATGACAAAATAAACATGCATTAACATAGAAAATTAGGGAGAGGTGGGTGGGCAAATTGTCAGCCGGTGAGCACATGGCCCGGGACAAAGGAGGGCAAGCCCCTTTAAAGTCTCGGCTCGCCCCGACGCCAGCCCTTTTCTAGCGTGGCTCCCCTTCCCCTTCCACCCTTACTGGGCGGCCTCAACTGGTCTCTCTCCTCCCCACCCCAGCAGCAACCGTGCCTCATGGTGATTCACAGGTGTCTTTAGCAGCATCCAGTAGTAGCAAAGAAGTGAATAAATCAGATATTTGAATCCATCTATTTTTTCCTATGCACAGCAAGCTCTTCTGTGTGTTTATACATATGGAACACTTCTGCATATGCAAGGCTCATATCATATGCTGGAAAGCAGTGTTTCTTACCCTGTCCTATAGGAATCCTTTCTATAACAGCCTATTCACTGATGATTCCTTATGCATCAGCAATAGAGCTGCTGCATATTGCAGAGAGTTTTGGGATAAGATGTCAAGAGATATGGTCACCTGTGTATCAATCAACCTGACAGTTTAAACATCAGTGCTTGGCCATGTGATAAATTTAAAGCAACAGCCTGTTTCCTGATGTGTTAAAGAATGACACAGTGAGAGTTCCATATTGTAATGTATTGTATTGATTGTGAGGTACTGTATTGTTTTAAGAGTCTGCAGCTGTTGCACTGGAATTGGTAATCAGTAGGTGTGTTATATTGAGCACAGCTGCAGAGTGATTTTAGGCTATGTGTGAGTAGCAGCTTTGAAATAAAGCACCATGTTTTGTTCCTCCGACTCCTGATTCTTTGAGACATAACATATTGGCGACGAGGATAAACTTATGACGAGTCTAGCAAGTTTTTGTGAAGCAAGGACTGTGAGTAAATTATGGCTTTTCAAGGGCAGCTGGAACAGTTTAATTTGGAGTTTCCTTTGAAGTGGCAGAGATATGAGGCCCAATTGGAATTTTATCTTCTGGCAAATGGCATAACAGGACCCAGAAAGGAAAAGAGCGTGTTTTGAGCCTCTGTGGTGAAGGGGTGTTTGACCTCTCAGCATTGATAGCCAAGAGTCTTATCAGCAACACCGCTTGTAGAGATACTGACTGCATTAAGGAACCATTTCATTCCCCAACCGGGCCGAAATAGCTAGACGGAGTGTTTTTTATAAACGCGATCAGGAGGGGACTGAAAGCATTGCAGATTATGTTGCAGTCTTACCGGGCGGTTGGCACAACAATGTAATTTCTCCAATTTGGAAGAAATGTTAAGGGATCGTCTGGTCTGTGGCCTGAGAGAGGCACCATTGCAAAAGTTGCTGGCTGGCAAAGACAGACTTGACTTTTCAAACGGCATACCAAGAAGCCTTGAATTTTGAACTTGCTGCAGCCTCTACTCGGGAGGTGCGACAAGCCAGGAGCCCACAGAGATTGCAAACAGCTGGCAGTGGGACTGTAGACCCGGTAATGGTGAAATTCAGACACTGCAGCATGGTGCAATGAAGATGGGAAGACCACCAAAACAGAGGGGGGGATGTTAACAGAGAAATGTATGAGTTGTGGTGGGCCCCATGAGAGAGAAAGGTGTAAATTTAAAGAGGCACAATGTTTCTGTTGTAAACGTTAGCATATTGGGAGAGTGTGCAGAGAAAAAAAGGCATCAGGGACCAAGAAGACATGTTCCTGGCTCATCTGCTACACACTCTGTGGATGCACCTTGCTGTCCCCATGTAGCTGGCTTGACTGGCCAACCCCCACATGAGCAGTGTGATGGTGTTTACGAGCTGATGTAATTAACCACGCAACCCGAGATCCAGCTTAAGTTGTCGGTGACTGTGAAGATCCAGGATGTCCCTTGTGTGATGGAAGTGGATTCTGGGTCAGCATTCTCCATCGTTTCATGGGACACTTATAAAACATTTTGCCCACAGGATGATTTGGACATTCAATCTTGTGACTTACCACTTACGGATTATCAAGGACATAGAGTACCTGTGGTTGGCATGTGTAATGTCCATGTGAAATATCATATGTTTGATGGATGTTTGAAATTGTTAATAGTGGAAGGAAGGCGGACGAGCCTATTGGGGTTGGACTGGTTTGGGAGGTTGGGAATTGTAATTACTGGAATTCATAGAGGTTGGGGCAAGTTGGACATGGGAGGTGCTAGTGGGAGAATTCTAAAGAGTGTGTTTGCTGAGGGACTGCAGGGCAGTATAAGGGTCCGATTCCTATATCATTGCATCTTGATCCTTTAGTACCCCAATACGCCTAAAAATCAATGGGCGTATTCCATTTTGCTTCTTGCAGCTCCTAAAAGTGGATGCAAGGGAACTAGATCGGTTATTGGAACAGGGAATATTGGAGCCAGTGGTAAAATGCAAAATGGGAAACTCCAATTGTGACCCCCTGAAGGCCAATGGGGATGTGCTTTATTACTGTGCTGATTATAAAGTGCACAATTAACAAGGCATTGCAGAAACATCCGCACCCAGTGCGCCAGTTGTCCAGTCAGTTGTTAGCAACATTGGCAGGGGAAAGTGTTTTTGCAAAATTAGATCTTAAGCGCCAGGCATACCTCAACAGCTGGAAGTGGATGATATGCCACTGCAGAAGCCCAGACGAGTAGTGGACTCACAGGGGGCATTCCAGAGTAAAAGCGGGCTGCAATTTGGAGTGAGCGTGAGGCTCCTAGGATATTCCAGGAGCTTGATGGAAGAAATATTAAGAAACTTGCCGGAGTCATACCCATATTTTGATGATGTCTTGATAGTGGGTGCAACTGAGGAGGAACTGATGACACGGGTAACGGGAAAAAGTACTGCAGTGCTTCTCAGATGTAGGGTTGTGCTGTTGTTGTAAGCTGAAAATGCGTGTTTGGGAGTAGCGCAAGTAGAGTTTTTTTTTGGGATACATGGTAGATGCAAGGGGAATCCAATCCCGACATCGGGGCAGCAAAAGGTGAGGGCCATCCAGGGATGCCCCAGCACCACAGTCAAAGCAAAGAGTTACAGGCATTTTGGGATTGCTAAATTTTTACTCATTCATTCTTAAAGCTACTAAAGGCCACAATGAAGCGGAGCCACTGCACCGCTTATTAGATAAACGGGCAGTGTGGCAGTGGACAAGTCAGCATGAGAAGGCATTCCGAGATGTCAAAGCGATTGTTGGGTCATCAGGAAAGTGTATTGGTTCATTTATCTTTGATGAGGAGGAAGCCATTACATTTTGATCGCAAGTCGATGCCTCCCCCGTGATGGAGTTGGAGCAGTGTTGGAGCTTCAATCAATTGGAGGATATCGCGGGGAAGCTCCAGAATTATGCGATTATTCTAGGGACGCTATTCACGCTAACGGAGGCGCAATTCACAGCATGCAAATTGATAAGGAGGCATTAGCAATAGTGGCTGGGGGGGTTAAGAAGTTTCCATTGATTACGTGTATGGGCATAATGACCATTTATGATTGTTACAGACCATAAGTCATTGTTGGGATTATTTTCCTCAGAGCGCCAGACACCACAGGCAGATATTGGTCCCCTAGAATGCTGCGGTGGGCAATGTTCCTGAATGCATAATGATTATGTCTTGCAGCACCAGTCGGGAAAGAAAATTGGTCATGTAGCAGATCGCGTTGAGTCGCTTGGCAGTACAAAGGCCAGTTGAGGAGGGAAGATCATTCCCACTTTTGGAGGTTTTGATGTTGGAATGCATATCAGAGCCTCCAGTGCAAGCGCAGAAATAGCAGAAAAGGCTCAGCTAAGGACCCAGTAGCACTTGCCCTCGAAGCTTTGAATTGGGCATGGAAGCGGTTGGCCATTGGGTAAGGATTAGAGGAAAAATTCAGACCATTTGGAATGAGGCAGCCACGAGATATCTGTCCACAAGGGGTGCCACTGTGGGGAAATAGAGTAGTGATCCCAGCAGCTTTAAGGATTAGGGGTGCTGGAGGTCTTGCTACATGTAGGGCGCACCCTCGGAATAGTGAGAGGAATAGAAGGCATTGGGTCCTCAGTAGTTATGCTGTGGTGGCCAAAGATGGATAGTGAAATAGAAGAAATCGGGTGGCCAGGTGCAGGGAGTGTCAGATAACTTGCCGCACTTGCCCCATCCTCAGGCCCCCATCACCCTATCAATGGGAGTCCACAAAAGACCCGTGGTCAAGGGTACATATTGGCTGATTTTGCAGAAGGGCCTTCCAAGGCCAGGTGTTTCTCATCGTGAGTGGACTCCATATTCCAAAATGGCTATTGTGAAGTAGTGCCAAAGTAATGTCAACGACATCACAAAACAGTTATTAGGGCACCTCGTGAAGTTATTTGCAAACTGCCATGGCCTCGGATCACAGTGGTATCGGATAATGGGACAGCGCTTTGTATCCAAGCGAGTTTAAGAGTATTCCTGGCCAATGGTGTTATTCGCCAGGTTACCTCGGCCCCTTTTCATCCGACTACCGAATGGGCAGGCAGAAAGTGATAGATGCGCGCATAACGAAGCGATGCATAATGCAGCGAGAATAGTAGAGGGGGATTGGCAACCGTCGGTTGGCCGAATTTTTTTTGTTACACCACAGCACATATACGACCGTGCACAGCCACCGGGAGGAGTCCTGATGGAGTTGCTAATGAATCGGAGAAGGCACTTACAACGTTGCTGGACCAATGCATCCCCGATTCAGTTAAAGATGATCAGCCCACGGAAGAAGAAGATCAGGGTAAGTTGAAAGCACCCTCGGACATTTTGATAGGGATGATACGGTGTATGTCCGAAATTATGGAGCGCAAGGTCCCATGTTGGGTCCCAGCAGTTGTGGGGAGGCAGCCGACAGGGCCCCTTTGTCTTATAAGCGGTGGAAACTGAAGAGGCGGGTGATCCTCGCGCAGGACATGTTGACCAAGTAAGCGAAGAGAGTGCCAGGTCCAACAGTAGATCCAGGGAACCCCAGGTCCTCGAGATCCTAGGGCGTTAAGGGGGCAGATGGAGCTGCAGGATGAGGAAGCAGTAAATAGTCCAATTGTCCCAGAGGAACCTGGGGCGTTAAGGGCACAGATGGAGATGCAGGATAAGGAAACAGGAAAGGGTCCAATTGTTTTGCAGAACCAGGAACAAACACAGACTCAGGAGCCAGAGCGGGAGCTGAGACGATCTCAGCGAAAGAGAATCCCACCAGATTATTACAGGAGTTAGGGGGAAGGGGTGTAATGTATTGTATTGATTGTGAGGTACTGTATTGTTTTAAGAGTCTGCAGCTGTTGCACTGGAATTGGTAATCAGTAGGTGTGTTATATTGAGCACAGCTGCAGAGTGATTTTAGGCTATGTGTGAGTAGCAGCTTTGAAATAAAGCACCATGTTTTGTTCCTCCGACTCCTGATTCTTTGAGACATAACACATATCAAACATTTGCAAACTCTTCCGCTGTTCCAAGATAAGGTGAAAACTGGAGATTGAAGCTTTGTATTTCAAAGCGATCTGATTTAAGTGCCCTCAGTGATGTCAGGTGGGAGGGGCGGTATCTTGCTTCTCTTTGAGAATAATCTTTTGGATCACATTCTTGATTGACTTATACTAGTTTGCGCTTTGAATGTACTCTTGATTTGTATTTCAAAAATGTCTGGCAATGCTCTAGAACCTTTTTTTAAATGCCAAATAAAGGTTGTTGTTGTTGACTTATACTAGTCCAGTGATGGCGAACCTATGGCATGGGTGCCAGAGGTGGCACTCAGAGCCCTCTCTGTGGGCACGCGCACACAGAGTTCATCATGTGGGGGGCGGAAAATCACCCCCCACACACACACACACCTAGGCTGGCCTGGGTCACTGAGCACGATGTGCGTGCACCGCAGTGAGCAGGAAGGACTCGGCTGGCGAGTCTGTGCTCTGGGTGGCTGCTGCCGGGGGGGGGGACGCAGAGGAAACAGAGATGCTAGAGAGGCACAGAGCGGTGCGCATGGGACTTGCTGGAGGCTAGAGCAGGCTGGCCCCTGCTCGAGCGGGTGGGGTGGAGGAAGAGGGAGCCAACCGTTTTTTTCTAAACTAAAACCTCAGTATTCAGGTTAAATTGCCGGGTTGGCACTTGTAATAAATAAATGGGGTTTGGGTTGTCATTTGGGCACTCGGTCTCAAAAAGGTTCGCCATCACTAGTCAGAGGGTCAGTGGTCCCTTTTTGAATGAAGTTAGCATATAACCATCTGGCACGAGTCTTTCCAAGTATGGTCCAAGAACACCATCAAGACCAGTGTTGGGCCACGAACCATCTTGGTGCATCTCCTACCTGCTGCACTGCTCCTTATGCTAATTTGCAGCTTTTGCATTCTAAAATATGACAATGTACGTGAAATGGTGCAAAATGGCATTCTCAAACTGTTCTAGACAGAAACTGAAAACAATGTTGCTGATGGCCTAACGAAACCTGTTCCAAGAGATAAGCATCATACTTTGCGAAGACAGCTGAATGTAACAAATGATAACGTCCAACCGATTTTGGAAGGGGTGTCAGGAGCTGTCAAGTCTTGATGGGAAAAATCTATTTGACGTTTGTACAGCCTTGAAAAAGGCTGACTCCGCTCCACGTTCATTGATAGCTGATAAGAATCTGTTACCTGATTGGTGTACACATTTGTATATAGTTGGACAGAGTGTAGTCTGCTGTGTGTACTTGTGACATTTGGTTGATGGCAAAACACTTTGTCAGAGAGAACCAAAAAATAAAAAAGCCCTTCTTCTGGAAGAGACATCTGTTGTCGTGTGCTTTCTTGGTTTGCTGACACAACCAACCGCTTTGCTCCTGAGAGGCATTTCTGCTGCTGGCCTGACAGTCTGCATGTACATAAGGGTATATTACGAAGCTAGACATTGTTATTTTATTGCACCTGCTTGACCTCTGTCTTATGCTTAAGTCTGATCCATTTCTTTAGTCTTTCCAATGAACCCTGCAGCTTTTATTGGTGTACTAGCAGGGTACCCGTGCTTCGCTATGCATACTTCATCACAGCCTCTCTATGAATTTCAGGGTGACATTCAGCATGCTTCTTTACAGCCTGCTTGTGAACTGTGGGGTGACATGCAGCATATTTCCTCACAGCCTGTCTGTGGACTGATGGGTTGGTTTTTGCATATTTTGCATGAGCTTCCTGTAGTTGTCTTTTTCTAATGCAATGTGTAAATCACGTTCTGCATTTAATTCTCCCTTTAGCAGTTTCAGCAGAAGGAACAGGTTTGTATGCGTTGAGGAGGGCGGTGTTAGAATGCAGTTGGCGCACCAGTGGATCAATCGTGCTTGTTGTTTGGTGGGCATTAGCAGAACTTGTCGATGCGACAAATGGAGTTAGAGCTTCAAAGTGCCCTTCATTAAAATGTCCTGTGAAACGAAGCTATATATATAAACGTGAAATACCACTCACCGACTGACTGACTCATCAAAAGAACTCAGAAACCACCGAAAATACTGTGTTGAAGGATATGAAACTCGTGGTGTTTAACTGTCACCCTTAGAATGTTCGTGCAGATGGCCAGAGTTGAACAGTAAATATCTAATAAGTTGAGTGGAAGTGAATATTTTGGAAAATCCTTTCTTAGCGAGCACCTGAAGCACATAAGGAATCGGTGTGCCAAATTTCAACTTTGTAGTTTCGGTGGTTTTTGAGTTCTTTTGATGAGTCAGTCAGTCAGTCAGTCAGTCAGTCAGTCAGTCAGTCAGTGGTATTTCGCGTTTATATATATAGATTCTATTGAGTATGTTAGTGCCCAAACTCAGTCTCGGACAAACTATCAGAAGGAGATTTCCTATAAGGTTCCAGGTTTGTGAAAAAGGGAATAAAATCTAACAGGCACAACAAATGCCTAACAGGTGGCAGGCAGGATAAAGGAACCAGTTGTCCTATTTTTGTGTTCACATGCATCCGTGCAGGTAGCAATTGGAGCCCGCTGAAACAATCCAGGTTGCTGTTGTCCCTTCGGACGGACCTGCATCTCTTTTTTTTAATTACTCCCCACCCATGTGTAGCTATGCCGGCATGCACAAATGAACCCCCACAACCAAGCTGATGTCTCAAGATATGACCATCTGCACCTGCGTAGCTGTGCAGATGCAAACCACAACATTTTTTAAAAGGAAAAGGGAGGCAAATAAAGCAGGCAAATAAAGCGCTTCCTGCCTTGCTGTTTGCTTGAGAGTGTCTGTAGCCCAGGATTTTTTTAAAAGACTCGCTTGTTTAGAGATTTTAAAAATCCCAGGTTGGGGAAAATAACATGGGGCAGAGTCATGTAAAGGCCCCCTTAAAATGAAATTTTTAACGCCCTACACTTGTGTTTATTGGCTTGTGCGGAAGGGGCCATAGTTTATATAGAGAACCACCAAGGCCTGCTGATCTTAGCTACTGTTGCAGACAAAGCGTGCTCTAAATTCCATTCAGCACTCTTTGATGTCTGCAGGCTGAAGGTAAAGAGGACAGCTATCATTCTATTCAGAGTGCTCATCAAGGAAACTGTCACAAGCTTCTAAAGAACTCCAACATTCCTAAAGCCACAATATGAAAACCAGAGATAACTGCTGGATTGAGGAATGTCCCTGAAGTTTATGGTGAAACACCTACAAGAAGGACACTGAGGCTTGTGCTGTCAGAGACTGTGCCTTGCTAGTAAAGGATGGAATAAAATTGACATTTTAGTAGTGATGCAAATGCATCAATCCAATGCAGTGGTGGGATCCAAAAAATTTAGTAACAGGTTCCCATTGTGGCGGGATTCAAAGTGTGGCGTAGCGCCAATGGGGCTGGGCGGGGCACGACGGGGGCGTGGCCGGGCATTCCTGGGCAGGGCTGTGGCAAGGACAAAGTTGCTCTGCCGGTCCTTGGGCGGGAAACGAATGCACGCAGGCGCAGGCTGCCACGCACGCCGGTGCACCTCCTGCTAGACTGCTTCAAGTTCTGCGCGCTACTGCTGAGAGGAGGGGCGTAACTAAGGCAAAAATCACATGCAAAATCACTAATTAGTAATCCCCTCTCGGCACACACAAATAGTAACCTACTCTGGGGAACCTGTGAGAACCTGCTGGATCCCACCTCTGATCCAATATCAAACAATCAAATGCCTTGCAAATCTCTCTGGCACAGAATGGGGCTACTGTACAGTAGCCATGACCTTATGTGCTGTTTTGCCATTGCACTTTCTAAATTAAGGATCTGATCTGAAGGCCGTGCCTCCAGCTTTCTTAAGTGGTCTTCCATTACTGACTTGGCCCATTTCTATTACCATATGTCTGAAATTTAATTTACTTGGATCTCTAAGTAAACTCTTGGCTTAATAACAGCAGGGTCAGCAGAAAGTCAATACAATCTCTAGAATTAACTAAATGCAAGAGACAAGAAGAACAAGGTCATCCTATGAAAAGCATTAATTGAGTCTATGTGAATGTTTAAAAATAACATATGTCTCATGTATCAAGCTTAAATGTATCAGCCTGGAGACATTAAAAAGTCTTCCCCCCCCACTGATGATAAATGAAGAGTTAAATAAACCTCAATCCAACTGTCTAGTATTTTATCTTAAAACTCCTATTACCGTATATTTAAAGAAACCCTCTTATAAGTGTTTTTTCCTTCATTCTTTACAAAAATATTCTAATAATATGTTTTGACGAGCAAGGTCATCCTGTGATTTATATGTATCCCTTTCTTGTTTAACTTTTGGTATCAACAGTTAAAGGAAGTGCTGAAATGTCATTCTTCATTTTTATGATACAGTAATATAATATCATAGAGTACATCGGTTTTGTCTTCTTGCCTTGTTCAAGACTAGAGGAACGTGTGGCAAACTGCTCAGCTACACATGCTGGGTAAAACAATATTCTTAATGTTGTTTATTTAAAATATTTATATTCCACTCTAACCCGGATGACTCAAGTAGCATAAACAGCAACAATGAAATATTCAGCATCGAAGTTAAAAAAGACAAATGCCTAACTATTGTAAATCAAAAGTGCAGTAAATTAATTCCTGTTCCTGCCTCCTATTGCTCACCCTCACTCCATTGAACAGAAAGGGGGGGGGGAATTCTGCTAATTTTTGACATTACTTCCAGACGACCACCCAGAAGTGCTCTTACTGTCCTCCCTGCAATGTTCTTGGAAGTAACCAAATCTCTATGGCATTTGCCATGGAGTTTTGGGAATTCCCAGAGTGTTATGCTGGAAGGGAGGAACCTCAGCGATATGACAGAATGTGCTACCTTTTCCCCTTCAAATAAGCGGAAAGGTATACTACAGGGCTAAATAGTGGGAAAGGACTATGTTTTTTAAAAAATTAAGAGCAGTAAAAGGGAAAACTTTAATAAAATGGCAGGGAATTGATGTAGCATGATGTAGCCTTGCTAGCATTTTGTGCTTTTTGCTTGTTAAATGTTGAGATGACCTCTCCTACATTAGATAGTACAACAGGAAAGTTCTCAGGGTGTAAAGGAGCTGGGGCGGGGGGTGGGGGGAGAAAAACAGGAAGGCCCTATACATTTTCATTGGACATAAGGGAGGAATACATGTTACTTGTTCAGTTTGCTATAGTAGTTCCAGTATCCTACTAAGATCTGGGAGAACCACATTCAAATCCTCACTTTACCATGGAAGCTTGCTGTGTGACCTTGGGCCAACCATGTACTTTCAATCTAACCTACCTTGCAGGGTTGTTATGAAGATAAAAGATCGAAGAGAAGAGAAAAATGTAAGCAGATTTAGGACCCCACTGAGGAAAAAGGTACGGCATGAATAAATCAAATAATCGCTATCCAAGGAGTGGCAGTGACACCTGCAAAAAATACTCCATGCAGCCTTCACCAACACAGTGGCCTTGCTAGACAGATGTGTAGTTTTCAATTGTGTATTTATTATGTAAAACTGTTTAAATTATTCTTTGGCGGATTCCGCATAGGCCAAAAACAGTGGTGTGAAAACGGTGTGAAAATGATGTAAAATGGTTTAAAATGGTGTAAAAGGGTTTACACCATTTTCATACCATTTTCACATCGCTGTTTTTGGCCCATGCAGAATCCGCCTTTCTTGACTATCCCCCCCCCCCCCGACTAAACTTTCATATACCTTTGATAATAGCAAAGGGAAATCATAAATTGTGGGGACTCACTTCTCCAAGAAATCTTCTACGCCAAGAGACTGTTTCCAACAATCAAGCACAGAAAAATTCATCAGAAGTTGGGTGGAATCAACTGTAACTACTGCAGAAAAAAAGAGAAAATAGTTCAGAGGAAATAGTGGGGAAAGCACTGAGCTTCTCAAGGAAGGGAAATCTTCATGAATGACTGGAGAAAAACCAAGGATGATCACAAGAGCCTCCGGGCAGAGGATCAGCTTCAAAAGTCAATGTATATTTACACTCAAGGGCCCCTTCCGCACACGCAAAATAATGCGTTTTCAAACCACTTTCACAACTGTTTGCAAGTGGATTTTGCCATTCTGCACAGCTTCAAAGAGCACTGAAAGCAGTTTGAAAGTGCGTTATTCTGCGTGTGCAGAATGAGCCAAGGTTTGATGCCTGGCACCTCAGCAGCTACTCTGCTCTTAAAGGAATCTTACTGGTTGAACTTGGGAAGAGTAAGGACAAGGTGGGACCGGGGTGGGGGGTGGGGTGGGGAGACAGAAAGTGGAAGAAGTAACTGGTTGTGGTGGGTTTTCCAGGCTGTGTGGCCGTGGTCTGGTAGATCTTGTTCCTAACGTTTTGCCAGCCACAGATGCAGGCGAAACGTTAGGAACAAGATCTACCAGACCACGGCCACACAGCCCGGAAAACCCACCACAACCAGTTGAATCGGGCCGTGAAAGCCTTCAACAATACATGGACGAAGTAATTTCACCCCAGACAGCCAGAGACCCTTTGATCTTCTCCAACTCTCTGTGAAATCTTAAACCAACCATTATGGGAGACTTCAGTGGCCATCAACATACAATTCCAGCAGCACATTACAATACAGGCTGACAGGCTGCAGCCAGTCAGCTTAACCCTCCTGAGGCCCCACCCCCAATCATGCAGCCCCTCTTAACCTTAAGCACAGTCATCTTCAGACCCCCATCCCACCTCAATTTCTTGTCCTTGTGATCTTGTTTGTACCTTCATAGACTACCCAGAATCCTTCCTTTAGCCACTTTGTCCATTGCAGTGGTGTAGTGCCAGGGGGGAGGTGCGTGATGCACTGGTTGCATGTCAGTGTGGGGGCATGGCGGGGCAGAGGTGTTCCGGGGCGTGGTGGGGGCGCAAGGCAGGGATGCAGGATGGGGGCGCAGGGCGCATGCATGCCCTGGGCGCAGTTCCCCCCTGCTACAGCTCTGGTCCATTGGCTGTACATTATAGATCAGTGGTGGAGAACCTTTGGCACTCCAGATGTTATGGACTACAATTCCCACCAGCCCTTGCCAGGCAGGGGCTGATGGGAATTGTAGTCCATAAATCTGGAGTGCCAAAGGTTCGCCACCATGGTTATAGATCCTGTCCTCTGTCAGGTGTGTGAGAACCCCCCTTCTCTTCACTCACAGAAATTCCTGTAAATTCCTCAGCAAATTCCTGTAAATCCCTGCAAATTCTGTAAATTCCTCAGTAGACGGAACATTCTGCACCATTACATCAGCATTACAGGTTCTGTTGCTACAAGTACAATGCCATACAATTTGTGAATAACATAAGATTAATCAATGTATAAATCAGTATTGAGATTATATGGCTGTTTTGAATTGTTATATTCTGTCTTGAGGATGCTGCTAAGCTATTTCTTATGCAAGGCTGATCATGGACATTTTATTATTCTGTCAAATTCTCAAAGGCCTCCTTTTTCACCCTACAGTCATTGTTTAAAATTTTTAAAAAATAAATGAAATGGTGAAAGACAAACATTGGCCTACCTCTTGTCCAGGGTCTCCTGTATTTATCATCAGCAAACTTGCCATCATGATAATAATTTTTATCCTGGTATAAACAGGAAGGGATGTTTATTGATAAGCATTCGAACAAACACCTCTGTCCATCCATTTTCTGCGGAAGGAAAAAAGTACCATTTGATTCTGAGTGCTGCATTCCAACTTTATTCACACTATGTAGTTCATTCCTTCCCAAATAGCTGAGCCACTCCTGTCATCTGAAATTGGTCAGGAACAAAACACAAGTTCTTCCTGTTTGCTTTTTCCAGGGAACATTATAATACTGAGCTGGATTCAAAACATTTCCTGAACAGAGAAGCTAATGGAGAACAATTTCTTATCATTTCCCCCTTTTCTGCAGACCTTTGAGCTTGCTGGAATTCTGCACTTAGGAAATCAATGGACATTCAGGAAGTTGGGGAGGGGGGGGAGAGTGAGGATCTGCAGTAGGAGAAAACTGGCAAAAGTTGTCATCTCGGGGCTCACCGGTGAAAAGTGCTGTTTCACCTTTGTATCCAACCCATTGTATATATGTACGTGTCAGTATATGTCAAGGTTAGCATAACAGAAATTCAAATTCAGCTCCCCAGATCTGCACATATATTGAATGGCATCTATTTCCCTGTCTATCGGGATATTGATTTTTCTTGTTAGGTACAGGTAGGGTTCAGTTGGGATCTGGAGAATTCTTGGAATTACTACTGCTCTTCCCTGGAGAAAGTAGCTGCTTAGAGGGTGGACTCTATGATGTTTTTTCAAGGTTGCCAATGTTGGATTGGGAAACACCTGGAGATTATAGAGTGGGATCTGGAGAGGGATGGGTTTGGAAATGGATGGCACCTCAGTGGGATATAATGGCTTAGAGCAGTGGTTCTCAACCTTCCTAATGCTGCGACCCTTTAATACAGTTCCTCCTGTTGTGGTGACCCCCAACCATAAAATTATTTGTGTCTTGATTCCTAAGTCCATCGGAAATATGTGTTAGGCAATGGTCTTAGGCAACCCCTGTGAAAGGGTCGTTCGACCCCCAAAGGGGTCGCAACCCACAGGTTGAGAACCGCTGGCTTAGAGCCCACTCTCCTAAGCTGCCATCTCCTAAACCAGTGGCTCTCAACCTTCCTAATGCTGCGACCCTTTAATACAGTTCCTCATATTGTGGTGACCCCCAACCCTAACATTTGTCCGTTTTACAGATGGAGAACACTGATGCAGAGAGTCTTAGGCGACCCCTGGGAAAGGGTCATTTGACCCCCAAAGGGGTCGCAACCCACAGGTTGAGAACCGCTGTCCTAAACTGATCTCTGTTACATGGAGATTAGTTCTAATTCCAAGAGACCTCCAGTTCCCACCTGGAAGGTTGCAACCCTGTTTAATACTCCTCTGCAGTCCCTCTCTTCTCCAATGATCCTCCCCAGGTTCCATCCCCCAATCTCCGCAAATTTCCCAACCCAGAGTGGGCAATCCTATATACAGCTAATTCCTAGACCAGGGGTAGGGAACCTGCGGCTCTCCAGATGTTCAGGAACTACAATTCCCATCAGCCCCTACCAGCATGGCCAATTGGCCATGCTGACAGAGGCTGATGGGAATTGTAGTTCCTGAACATCTGGAGAGCCGCAGGTTCCCTACCCCTGTCCTAGACTGAGAAGTTGTTAAAACAGTATCAGAAGCTCAATAAATCTCCAAGGCCCTTTCCGCACGGGCAGAATAGAGCGCCCCAAGGACGGCAAAAACACCATCCCTGGGGAAGTGTTCGCACAGGAGCATTCGCCGTCCCTGGGGAAGCGTCCTGGCCTCCCTGGAGTGGCGTGAAGCCGGCGCTTTAAACCTTGCTCATCGAGTGAGGTTTTTGAAAAGCGACGTCTTCCTGCCGGCGCGGTGCTAACCGCACCACTGGGAAGACGCCATTTTTCCCCTCCCTTCCACTCACCATCCCGTCCAGCGTCGCTGTGGATTGCTGGGGAACATGCCCACGCTGCCCTCCGACCTCCAAGGGTTAGAGGCAGCATGGGTGTGTCCCTCCAGCCCTCCAGAGCAGTGCTGGATGGGACAGTGAGTGGAGGGGGCCGACGGAGAGGTGGCTCTGTGCGGAGCCACCTCTCCGTCTGCGGAGAAAGTCAGGGTTGCTCACACGCTGCTGTGTGAGCAGTCCTTGAGCCTCCATTGGCACAATTCATGCCCGTGGAGGGGTGTTTCCGTGTGTGTGGAAGATAGAGATGTTCTCAGCTTTGAAAAGATTTCATATAATTTTATATGAAAATGTCAGCAGTACGTTAGCAAATTATGACTTTGTTCCATTGTCAGAATAATAAAAAGAACTGAAACAAAATGTGTTACTTCCTACAGTGTTTACAGCGCAATCCTACACAGCCCATTTCTAAACACACTGGAGCCATAATATTATTCTGTGAATGAACGCCCCGCTAGAAAAGAGGTCTGCATTTTTACATGCAACGACGCCTTTCACATTTACAGGAAAATAGGGAAAAGTTAAACTCTGAACTTTTACCTCATATAAGTAGTCTACTGCATGGTATTTCAAGGCTGTAAACATAATTCCTCCTTTTCTGTGCTCCATTCAAAAATGCAGTTATCTGCAGAGAGGGCGCAAAAGTTAATTTTTCAAAAAATAGCAATTTGTTGACAAACACCACCCCCCCCCCCCAAAATCCCAGACACTGCTGAACCTTACTGTTTACTTCTTCCAATCCTTGGAAGACAAAAAGGCATGCCATGCCTTCATTTGAATGTTGTTTTAGCACACAAAAGCAAGGGTAGTCTTAAAGATTTTAAGGTCCTCAACAGAAGCCCAGGACGGGACCCTGGAACCACAGTTACCATAGGGCCCCTCATATTCCCCCTACAGGTGCAAAGAGGCAGCTATATGTCTTTGCTATCCGTGAGGTTGGTGGGAGCCATCAATGAAAGCTGGTTGAGCAATTCCCAGTCAGCCAGGCACAGGTGGCTGCTTGAGCTGGCGGCCCAATTCTTGGACAGGTCAGGAGTGAGTGGCTATTGCAATGGGGAGTGCCACCTGAGCCCTGGGGAGGATGGTTGCTAGTAGCAGTGATGGCAGCTCTTTTTCTCCTTTCCCTTCTCTATCAGGGACAGAGGCGTTCCTCCCATTGGGCAAAGTGGGCAGTTGCCCAGGGCGCCACCTTGTGGGGGGCGCCAAAAATGCAGGTGGGATTTTTTGAATTTTCAGTGTTTTTTTCTGTTTTTGTCCTGCAGGGGGCGCAGTTTTTAGGCTAGCAACACCAAAATTTCAGGGATTTTTCAGGAGACTATCCTAATGATATCACCCAGGTTTGGTGAGATTTGCTTTAGGGAGTCCAAAGTTATGGACTCCCATAGGGAGTGTCCCCATCCCCCATTGTTTCCAATGGGAGCTAATAGGAGATGGGGCTACACTTTGAGGGTCCATAACTTTGGCCCCCCTGAACCAAACTTCACCAAACCTGGGTGGTATCATCAGTAGGGGCTCATGAAGATACTCTGAAATTTTGGTGCTGCTATCTTAATAATTGCACCCCTGACAGCAGGCACACCCCAAATTTCCACAGATTCTCCTTTTAAATCCCCCCTTCCTGCCAATGCTTGTTTTCTTTCTTTCTTTTATTCGTTCAATGCCTAATAAAGGTTGTTGTTGTTGTTGGGGGGGCATCAAACTCAGGTTTTGCCCAGGGCTCCAGTTTGCCTAGGTACGCCACTGATCAGGGAGGCTGGCCCATGGATGATCACCCCAGCCCCCCAGCACAGAGTCCAGGAGAGCTGCCTCTGTTGCCCATTGGCTGACCCCAGTATGACAACAAACATGTCGTTTGAATCCCGGCTACAGTAATCAGGAGTAGCATTACTGTGATTTAATATACTCTAGAGAAGCACAAACTGGGGAACAGGGATGCGGAGGCCGGCTGCATGATGGAAACACCACTGCGAAAGACCGTGTGACCAAGACTGGAATGTTCCAAAAAGGCCCTATTCAGTGTTCTCCAGCAATCTGGTCCATCATGTCAACACATGTATTTATTTCATCCAGTTATCCAAAAGTTATGCCACTGTTTATGTTGGATAAATTAAGTCGACATTTTTACCAGATCGTGTTGAATGTAAACCAACAGGCACTGGATAAATGTCAAAGTCTGCTCTTTTAAGTGGTGACAGATTATCAACTTTGAATCTGTATTCCAGAGCCAACATTCCTGGCTTTTTTCCAGAACCACAAGGGTCGACGAGAGGCTTAATACTCTCTTACAGTCCTCCCATGGTGGCACCAAAAACCATTTCTGCTCTTTGAAGCACCTGGGAATAGTGTAGCAATCGCATTAGTTAAGGATTTTCCTCCTGACCTTAGCAGACCAAACAGCAGGAAATTCAGGATCAGATTTGTGATTTTTTTTTCAAATGTTAAAAACTGAGTAGTGAGGAATGGATTCGGGCTACGGCACTGGAGATTTAACCCTTTCCTTGTACTTTGTTCTTCTTCATTGTGCAATGTAAACTTACGCAGAGTCCACTGAAATCAATAGGCTTAAGCGTGGAACTCTGTAGGATTACAGTGAAAATCATTCTCAGTATTCCCTTTGTCCATCACAGAACCATACAGATACCTGGGCCATTTTTTCACGGTGAAATTGCTCCTGTTCGCATAGGAAATGCCCCGGTGAGATGGAGACTTCTTCACTGCCCCCGTTGCTGCAGTGTATCTGCCACACTGTTGCCCTGGAACCGCCCCAGTGCCACCCCAGAGCATTGGCTTTGCTCCACGGCTTTCCAGAACAGCCAAAATGGAAGTTCTTTTTGAATGCCCCCGTGTTGCTCCGGGGACTTTCCTGCCATGAAGAACTCCACGGCAGCAGCACCAGGGCCACTTTCCCTGCCTTGCTGCTCTGGCCCGCCCCACCAAAGCAAAAGAATATCCCCTCCTCCTATAGGGTGTGTGTGTGTACACACACACACACACACACACACACACACACACACACACACACACACACACACTTATTTATTTATTTATTTATTTATTTATTATTCGATTTATAGGCCGCCCCATCCCCGAAGGGCTCGGGGCGGCTCACAACACGGCTGCTATTCAAACAGCAATCACATAAAACTTAACCTATTAGCCAATTAAAATTATACGACAACTAAGATTGAACAACAGAAATAATTTAACAGTTGATCAAATCATTAATTAAGTTAAAGTTAAAAAGTTAAAATGTTAAAATATATATGTACACATACATACACACACACACACATACATACACATACATACACATACCCTGTTTCCCCGAATGTAAGACATCCCCTGAAAATAAGACGTAGTTGAGGTTTTGCTGAAGTGCGAAATATAAGGCATCCCCCGAAACTAAGACGTAGCAAAGTTTTTGTTTGGAAGCATGCCCGTCGAACAGAACACAGAAAAATAAGACATCCCCTGAAAATAAGACATAGCGCATCTTTGGGAGCAAAGATTAATATAAGACACTGTCTTGTTTTTGGGGAAACACGGTACACACACACACACACACACACACTTATTTGTTTGTTTGTTTGTTTGTTTATTTATTTATTTGGGGGGCTACTTTGGGCAAATTGGAATTTAGTTACTGAAGAAAAGTGCCTTCCCTATATATATATATATTGGATTTCAGCTGGAGGAGAAAGACTCTGAGAAAGCTGCGGACCAATATGGCTGTCTAGGTTTTTTTGTCTGCTTTGAGAAAACTCTTTATCAGTGGAAACAGCAACTAACAGGGATATTTTTTCTCTCTTCAGGAAGTGTTTTTAAATCATCAGGTGGCATGTAATCTCTGGATTTATACTAGCCCTTTCTGCCTTCTATTGGCTACATTTTTATACAAAAAAATTTTACACAAAAATTTTATCCCAATGTTTTATCCGAAGATCTCGGAACAATCTAAGTGGCTCTTCACTACTCCATTTTGTTTTTCACAATAACCTTTTGAGGTAGGTTAGGTGGAGAGTGACTGGTCCATGGTCAGACTGGCTGAAATTCTAAAACACTTTCACAAAAATAAGTTCCGTGGGACAAAATGGGACTCACTTCTGAGTAGAGTTGTTCAGGCGTGCTCCCCTGATCAGCTTCAGGGCCAAAAGCAGCCTTGAAGCTGGCTTGCCACAGCCCTAAAAGGACTAACTACGGCACCACTCCAGTTCACACAACCCTTTTCTTTTTGTATAGGCCTGTCCCAGTCACGACAGCTGAATCTTTACTTCCTTTTTTTTGAATTTTGAAAGAGTGTCTCCAAATCAGCAAAGGGAAAATTAGCGTTTCTGCAAAGTGGCCTGAATTGCAGAGACGCTTCGGTGATTTAACACTGCTTTTTAAAAACAATATACCTCTCAGTTATATGTGGCAGCCCCTTTGCTCAGAAGCAAAATCACAGCTGAGGGTGACAAGAACGGGCGGGCTTTCCTTTAAAGTTGCCTTAATAAAAAAAAATCAATGGTGGGCAGCCCTAAAAAACCCCATGCCGACATAAGGGACCACGATAGCTTTCACATGCCAGAGTAGGGAAATGGTAGGCCTTGCCAAACAGGAACTGCAGTCTGTAGTAGAGGCTGATTATTCATAAATTTCCCTCAGGATAGGGAAGGGCTGATAGGAAGGAACAAATCTCTTTTTAATTTTTTTTATTGTATCATTTGAATTTTACAGTTTATAGTATTTTCCTTCTTCATACATTTTCAAACGATACTTCCCCCCCCCTTTCTCCCTCCCCCCATTATTTCTTCTTCATAGTTTTGTCACACAAACAGCAGTAAGGAGCAGCAGTGGCGTAGGAGGTTAAGAGCTCGTGTATCTAATCTGGAGGAACCGGGTTTGATTCCCAGCTCTGCCGCCTGAGCTGTGGAGGCTTATCTGGGGAATTCAGATGAGCCTGTACACTTCCACACACGCCAGCTGGGTGACCTTGGGCTAGTCACAGCTTCTCGGAGCTCTCTCAGCCCCACCTACCTCACAGGGTGTTTGTTGTGAGGGGGGAAGGGCAAGGAGATTGTCAGCCCCTTTGAGTCTCCTGCAGGAGAGAAAGGGGGGATCTAAATCCAAACTCTTCTTCTTCTCTTCTAAGTTCATTCTCTGTAGCCTCTTCTCCCATATTTCTTCATCGACTCGAGCTTCTTTCATCCAGTCCACGTATATTCTCCATATCTTCAAAATTTCATTCTGTTTATCTTGCCACGTCTTATTTTTGGATAATATATCGAAAATATCAAGTGTCACTCGTTCCCAGATATATTCTAACCATTTCTGAAGTGTCCATTTTTTCTTTTCTTTCCAGCCCAAGGCTATTGTTGCCTGTGCTGCTTTAATCGTTATTTTATACATATAACTATATTGTTTATCCACCCTTCTGTCTTCCATTACACCCATGAACATTAAGTCATTATTTAAAGGAATAAATAATCTCGGGCAGCAGTAGGCAGGTTTGCCTTCAGATTGGCTGCTGATCTTCCTTACATTTCAGTTCAAATATATTTTTGGAATTAAGACTACTTTGTGGTCACAAGACCAGATGCTCTCTACATGCCTGGAAGTTTCTGAAAACATTTCGCTACACACATCCTGCAGTGTTTTATGGAGACAAAACTGGCACTTGAGTGTATTTGTGTAAATGCTCAATGGCTGGATTTACTTCTTTTAACTAGGCCAGAGGTGTTCCATGCCTTGCGATGAAAACCCGAAAGGATGGTAACTAATACAACTAGTAAAATTATTTTTTAAATCTGGATCAAATAGGTGTGCTAATATATTAGAGATAGGTGTTAGAAAATAGGCACTGTGTTTGGTACAGAGGGACCTTTGGAGGGTATGCTAAGGCCCCATCTAGACTATTATTCAATGAAGGTGAAACTTGTTTAAATTATTTTAAGTTATTGCTATGAAGATCATCTAACCAATCCAATTTCTTTCCCCCTTTTTTAATTAATTGGAGCCTTTCTATCTGAGATGCAGAGTTTGAACATTAATACCATTTGTGCAAAGTACTGAGCAATAATAGTTAAAAATTGGTACCTGTAAAATGATAAAATGACAAAAAATGAATTCTCTATTTTGGCATACTGAGTGCAGGTGGGATGTTAGTTAAAATCACAAGTTCTAAGTGTCTCTCTAAAAGTACCTCTCTGTTAGTAATTCATATCTGAATATTGAGGGTGCATTGTCTGATACATATGCCTAAACTACTTTAATGATTATTTAAATTACGTAATAAACCCAAAGTTGAGTCCCAGTTATTCTAAACAGGAAAATTAAGTAAATCTTAATTTTTTCCCCATTGAAAACATTGGAGTTTAAAAGTGCCTAATGCTAGCTGAACATGGTTGGCGTGATCTTGTGTCCAATAACACATGCATTTTTCAATTTGTGTGTATTGTTTCACTTATGGTGAAAGGAAAGGCAAGGAAGAATTTGAGTTCAGATAAAATTTAAATGTACATTTTTTTTTGCCTAAACAACAAATTCCTGCTTTAATTTCCATCTACCAGCATTTGTGATTTACACAGAAAAGGTTGAAGTGTTATATGTTTAAACACATATATGTTTGTTTGTTTCTTGTCTGCTTGCTTGCTTGCTAATTTGAGCTCTTGGGGAAAAGCTGACTTTTCTGAAAGAACAATAACAGCACTAATAGGATTTACAGAAACGGACTTCAGAGTTATCCATATATATTCTCACCTCTAATACATGATTTCACATAGTAGGGGTATGGTTATAAAGTGACATTATGTTCATTCAGGGAGTAATAATTATAGATTTGCTTATTTAATAATATGTAGAGAGTATGTGTGTAAACACAAAAAGACGAACACACATAAATAATAAACAGTATGCTAGAGGACCCCCTTGAATAATGAATATGGGAAACAAGTGTGGTCCAAGTTTTCTCTATTATTTTCCTCAAGCTGTTGCATAAAATGAATAGTAGTCATAATTCTGGCTCTTAAAACAAAAGCTATATAATATATTGAACCAGTGAGGCTATTTATAATCCCTGTCTGTCTGTCTGTCTGTCTGTCTGTCTGTCTGTCTACCTGTATGCATCTTTGCATACTTTCCACATAGTGCTTACAGCCTCAGTGTTCTTCCGGTTTCCTTCACCTTTACAAAATGGCCCCCAGCAACAGCATTCTGTCAGAGTCATGACCAGCCTTCATGAGGCACTCACAGTTCTGTGAGATGTTTCATTTATTGATAACATTTTCCTTGTTTTATCTTCCCCAAGCATGCGTTCCCTTGATGTCTGAAACGTTCCTGTCCTATCAACTTTTTTAAAATTACCGTTGTTTAGACCTGGCTGTTGCCAAAAAGGATATTCCTGTGCATTATAAACACAAAAAAAGTTAATTACCTGTCTAGCTCATTAAAGCATCTGTGACGGATTAGGTTTAAAAATGGTTAATCTCAAAATGTGCAGTTAGCCAGAGCAGCAGCACCACAGTGTTAATCCGAGTGCCACCTGATTGGCTGGATGTGCTGCAGTGCCCAGGAGCCAGAGATAGGGTGCGCTGGCTTGTATAAAAGCAGGAAGAATCCTGTCAGAAAGACGGAGTGTGGAGAGAGATAGGGGTCGATTCCCCGCAGGGGAAATATCCTGGGATTGGACTGGGACCATAAAATATTAGTACCTTTTTATCCCAGTCTGTCCCTCCCTACCACAGCCGAGGTCTCCAGTTCAAACTGGGATCAAAACGTCCACCTCCTTTTCATGAGCCCAGGATCAGCTCGGCAGCTCTTTTGTTGCTAGTTCTCTGATTGGCTGTTGCTTTGGGGTGGGAACTTGAATGAATGTTCCCTTTTTTTGTTTTTTTCTCTCGTCACGGCTACATGGCACACAGCTTTGTGGCCAAGAACAACACACAAAAAAGGTGTGTTCCATTTTTTACCTTTGCATGGTCATAGCTTCGTATCCAAGAAGAAAACATTAAAAAAGGCGCATTCCTGCCCACCCTGAGTCACCCGTTCTGAGCATGCCCAGGTCACTATGTGCTGTGATTGGCTGCAGCTCGAACGGAGACTCAGGGCGGGAAAAATAACCCGGGATAATGGCGGACGATTCCCCACGATACTGGACTCATCCTGGGATCATCAGAAAAGATCCTCCTTCCTGGTGATTTTTGAAAATCCCAGGATGAGGAGGATATCACAGGGCAGGGCCAAGGCAGAGCTGAATTTGGCCCAGGAGCCATGGGGAGTCCCTCCTTGAACCGGGATGTCAACCGTGAGAATCCTGGGATATTTCCCCTGTGGGGAATCGAGAACTCAGAGATTTTTGAAAGCAGCTTGAGAGCTTGTGTGACACACAAATTGTGTCAGTCCTCAAAGTCACTCAGGGAAGATCTAGTCTGAAGGCAGAGTGGGCCTTAGATAACGGGACAATAGGCAAAGGGGCCTGTATTCTCACAGAGATCTCGGACTGAGGGGAAACAGACTTGTGTCCATGAGAGGCTGGATGCCTGGTTGGTGGGAAACAAGAAGGAAACTGAACTCACAGGAACGCTCCTAAGTCCACAGAGACTGCTTGGCAAGTGTCTCATGAGGAGACAACACCCAGATTTAGGGCCGGAGAGCTCTTGAGGGTGTTTTGCTTAACTGGCAGAGTTAAGAACGACAGAGTTAAGAATGGGTTTAGTGAAACCCAGGGCTTATTCTGCCCCAAGCCAGTGTGAGTTTCACACTTATTTAAAGGTGTGTGTGTGGGGTGGGGGGGTGGGGGGAGAGCCTCAGGTTGCAGACCCCTACAGTAGTACTACTCACATGGGACCAAATATAGTTAGAGAGGAGATTGGAATCATTATTAAATTTGTTGTGTGTTCCATTCGCTGGAGCATAGATACGGTAGAAACCTAGATGGAAGGGCTGTCTTAATCCTCTACTCCAATGGGTCCCAACATGGGTTATGTGTATCCCCAGGGGTATGTGCCAGAGCATTTGGGGGCACGTGAAAAATATTACTCACTCCATTGTTCCTTCTGTTTTCCTGATGAGAAAATGGCACTTTCAGAGGGTGGCTTATGTGGCAACCCAATCCTGCAGAACCACTTCCCCATCCTCAGCTTCATCATCCATAAAATAAATATAAAAAATAAACCACAATCAACTCCCCCAGATCTCCAGGAATTTCCGAACCCGGAGTCAGCAATCCTAATGTGCGGTAAGGGTGGGGGAGTGGCTAAAACAGGTCGGGGAGAGAAAGGAGTTGTAATGGAGGGTCTCTGTCCATTGGACCATAAAAACTTGCAGACAGCCCTGATGGTATATATGGAATTTGAATTGATATGAACTGCTTTGGGAAACAATTTCTGAAAATAAGGGATAAACATTTAACTACATGAATAATAGAATCTTCCCCTGAAATACGAAATCTTCCAGAATCTCAACAATACAAATCCTGTACCAGTTCCAATGCAAATGAGCATCTGCATACCAACATGAAATTCGGCATAATGAAATTACACATTTGGGCACATCTTCAAGTCAGTTATTAAATAATGAACTGCAGACAGGGTAACGGCCTTATACTTATGAGACAGAATGATAATCGTGTGAACATCGTGAAAAATGTGAGATCAATGGAGAAATAAAATCAGACCATAAATCACAATTGAATAAAAAATGTTTTATGTGTTTTTGCCTTTGCCTTTGTCCGTTTAACTGGACTATCTGTGAATCTGTCAAATAATTAATTGAGGGGTAAAGCATTGTCTCTGCCCAAGAGGAAAAGTTTTTGAAAAATGATGTGCCAGCAGTTTCTTCTAGCATACTTTGAGCATGTGCACTTCTGATCTTGTATGTGCATTGGCCTTTATTCCTCAGGACGACTGAAATAACCCGGAGTCATTCAGAAGAGGTGGGGAGAGCCTATAAATACTATTATCTGATGATCTTGGTGTCTTCATTAATTCTGAGACAAATTGCCCCCTGGGTAAATGGAAAACAGCCTGGAATAAATATTGCAGAAAATGAAATGTGTATGCAACTTTTGAACAACAGATCAGCGCGTGCTACAAACAACTCAAGATTGGTTATTTGAAATCTTAAAAGGAAGCTTACGGGAAATGTAAACAGAAGCACAGCTTGAACGGTACAGGGTGTTCCTCACAAATTTGACCTCCAAGCTTATTCTACCATCTATATAACAACTGCATGAACCAATATTTTGACCTCTAATTCATATTAACACATGTAAACATGCAGATGCCATTTACATTCAGGGCAACAACGCTATGTTTTAATTTCTGAATAACAAGTTTCTGGAATGCTGCTGATGCATCAGTATGCCTGCTAATAACGCTTTTTCATTAACTCCTCATTACAAGACATCTCTTTACAGGGTGCCTGCTGTAGCTGAATTACAGTGAAGTTGATAATTGAAAGATCAACTGGTCTGCCTCTAGTAGCAGGTATCTTTCCCAAATCAGAACAGCAGACCCATGTGCCAATAAATGAAACCACAACCTAGAAATTGCTAGGATTTGTCCGTGGAGTAGACTTGGGGAGGGGAGAGAAAGCACCTGGCAATTTGCTGAGGAAATTGCCAGTCGCTGAGCCAGGGAGAGGGAGCCATGCGCTGCTGCCCCTTGGCTTCCAGCAGGGCCGGAGCAAGGGGGAACTGTGCATGTGCCCCGCGACCCTGCCACGCCCCCGCCCCGGCATGCCCCTGGAATGCCCTGGTCACGTCCCTGCACTGGCCCACGCCCAGTGCATCGTCCACCCCTTGTCCCCTTGGCCCTACACGTCTGGTGGGGCTTTTGTGTGTGCGGTAGGCAGGTGGGGGTGCGTGTTTGTGTGTGTGTATGTGTGTGGAGAGAAAGCCATTGGGGAAATGAAAACTGTGCAGGAGAGTGCCCGCAGGGCTGTGTGTGCATGGCAGAGCGCAAAGGATGCAAGAGTGAAGGCATGGCTGTGCCAGAAAGTGTGAGATGGTGGATGCGTGCCTGTGTATGTGAGAGAGAAGTTGCCACCTGAAGGTGTTTCGCTGCCCTAGAAAGTCTCTGCTCAGGGGTGGGGGGAAGAGTGCAGTGCAAGGAAAGTCGCAGTTGGGTGGGTTTTTCCTTTTATTTGGGTCGTCCCCTCCTCGCCATGTTCGCATCACAAGCTTCCTCTCCCTATCTGAGGAGACTCAAGGGCAGAGAAAGATCTGCTGAGTTCACCTTCTGTTCCGAGTCAATTAAAACGAAAATTGTAGAAGTGAGTGGGGGGGGGGGGAATGGGGGAAATTCAGTCAATCAGAATGCAGGAAACGGAGGTTGTCCACTCGTGCGTAGAGATTGCGGAAGAGTTCGCGGTACTAATGGAACAGCACGGGGCTCTTGAAGAAACAGCTGGGGCATAAACACACCGCCCCCGCCTCGACTCCTGGGAAGAACCAGGGACCAGTGAGGAGTCAGAAGCAGGACAAAAAACACTGTGGCAAGCATGCTCCTGGATCTACCACGGGGCATTTTGACCGTGAAAAATCAATTAGCTTGTGCAATCCAACTCATGCCAGTTGGGTGACCTTGGGCTAGTCACAGTTTTTGGAGCTCTCTCAGCCCCACCCACCTTACAGGTTGTTTGTTGTGGGGGGGTGGGTGGGTGGGAAAGGGAAAGGCGATTGTCAGCCCCTTTGACTCTCCTTACAGGAGAGAAAGTGTGTGTGGGGGGTATAAATCCAAACTTCTCCTCCTCCTCCTCCTCCTCCTCCTCCTCTTCTTCATTGTGTAGAACATATAATGGAGAAACACTTGGTAAGTGTTGCATGTCAGTTGCGGAAAGTCACATTCTTTTCTTCTCTCTGTTAACATTTTACTGCGAAAATACACAAAGGGCCATCTGCACATTGTTTAAAATAAGAACAACTTCTGTGGCCCCTTAATTTTAAAAAGAACTTCTCTTCCCCTTTCTGTGATTTTGATTATAAGAGTCTGTAAAATCATTATCCGTGTGCTTTTGAAGAAGTGATCTCTGATTCATAAAAATTCATGCTGTAATAAACTTTACTAGTCTTACAGATGTAGGGTTGCCAATTCCAGGTTGGGAAATACCTGAGTATTTAGTGGCTGAAGTCTGAGGAGGACAAGGGTTGGGGGGGAGGGTCAGACCACTTTCCAAAGTGACCATTTTCTCCTGGTGACCTGATCCCTGTTGCCTTGAGATCACTTCTCTCCCATTTGAACGGGGCCACTTGGCACACTACCTGTATTGCTCAATAAACCCGGCTCAAAGGAGAGCCATAATGCTCACCAGGTTTAATGTTATGCCTTCGGCTTTGTTACATGGCAGATTTAATAAGCAAGAAAAGGCTAAAAGATTGTGCCCATGTAACGATGGCTCAGTTGAATCTCTGGCCCACCAATTACTTCACTGTCTCAGATTCAAGGAAATCAGATCCAAGTATGTGAATCTCACTCCTTTACATTTACCCGATCTCCCTGGTTTAATTAGATTACACTACTTGTTGGACAATCCTGATCCTTCTCTCTGTATGATAGTGGCAGACTTTCTCCTGGAAATGACTAAATGCCAGTAGATTTCCTTCGTCCTAACATGTATATCCTGCATTGTATATGCTTTTTTATTTGTTTTTATTATTGTTGTACTGCTGTCTATGCCAATAAAGGCTTGCTTTGGCAATTCTCTCTGAGATCACTTGTAATCTTAGGAGATCATTCTGGCCACCACCTGATATAGGGACCATTTGATTTCTGTTTTATTTTGTATACAAGGTATGGACAATAGCCATTAAGGATGCTAGGTGGTTTCAACCATGGTCACACTTAATAAAAATCTCTCTTTCATACACAAAATTTAAAAATGCCCTGTTCCTTTAATAGTTGCCCTAAGTCAAAGATATATCAACATCCTTCCCTTTATCTAAATTAAATCCTTTTTCATTTAGTAAACCTCACGTAGCCAATATATTTATCAGCAAATCTACTGAATTTATTCCATAAGTGCTAAAGTATACAGTCAGATTTGATAACCATAAAAATAATGCTGGACTAGCACTGTACATAAATGTGCAAGCAATCCCAACCTTAAAGGTGTAGGTTGTGTACTGGAACTGGTAATTTGCTCACACCTATCATTTTACCCAGCTCAAAGACAAATTGCTAAAACATTGTTGCTGACTCCTTCGCAGAGTTCTCACGCCCTAGAATTGTGGACCTTTCCTGACAAGCAGAGAAGCAACTAGGACACCCATGGGAATGTAAACAAGCCGGAGTTTCCTAAGGATTCAATATTTACAAGCTGCCATCTTAAGCTGCAACCAGTGAAAAAAAGACTTCCACAGACTTAAGTTGCTTTTAGATCAGCCTCATATTCTAGTTGGGTAGAATTCACCCGTTAATTTTGGATGAAGGATATACATGGTATGTAGCAGTGGTGGCGAACCTATGGCAGAGGTGGCACTCAGAGCTCTCTCTGTGGGCATGTGCACACAGAGTTCGTCATGTGGCGGGGGGAGGAAAGTGTCCCCCTCGCACACACACATCTAGGCTGGCCTGGACTGCTGGGCATGATATGCGTGCACTGCGGCGAGCAAGGGGGACTCGGCTGGCGGGCCTGGTGCTTGTGCTCCGAGTGGCTGCAGCCCGGGGGGAGGGGGGGAGAGGCAGAGGAGGTGGAGATGCTAGAGTGGCGCAGAGCTGTGCGCACGAGACTTGCTGGAGGCTAGAGCAGGCTGCCCCCTGCTTGAGGGGGTGGGGAGGAGGCAGAGGGATGGGGGCGGAGGCGCTGGAGCAGGGCAGAGCTGCGGGTGCACGCAGGACCTGCTGGAGGCTGGAGCAGGCTGGCTGCTGATGCTCAAGGGGTTGAACAAACAAAACGTGTGCCTTTCCAAACACTGGGGAAATGCTCAGACCCAAGTTTTTTGCCAATCGCCTGGACAGGTCAAGCCCAGAGAGGTGAAACCGAGATGTATTTAGGATTTTTTTTAAAAGCACACCAAGGTCTTTGCTAGAACTAGTTTTATTTTTTTTTCTGTTCCTGTTGCATTTTTGTGGGAAGTCAAGTGCTGTGATGACATGTGATGAAAAAACCGCAAATCAGATGGCTGCTCCACCAATTTAGCTTTCCTGAAGTTATCCCACCCCTCACACAGCATTCTTGCTTAGGATTTCCTTCCTTGACTGCCTTTTTACTTCTATTTTGTGGTGGGGGGTTTATTGGGTTTCGAAAAGTGAAAGTTTTACATCCCTCTCCCCCCACAACCCTCGCCTTTCCCCCGCCAGGCCCCCAGTGTGATAATAGTGTAAATATTTCAGGGAGATGATTAGCATTAAACCTAAGACCTAGTTTTGGGGAAGCAGTGTAGGTAATCCTGTTAAGCACTGTTAAACCCCACTGATTTTCATGGGAAGAACTAAAGCGCGATCCTTTACCTGGGAGTAAGCTCGGTTGCTGGCACTGGGACTTGCTTCTGAGTAAACCCATTCGAAGCATTGCACAGTTGCTTCAAAGCAAAGCCACTGACTACCACCAAGCTTACTCCCGAGTAATATACACTTCAAAGCCAACCATTTTTTCTAAACTAAAACCTCAGTATTCAGGTTAAATTGCCGTGTTGGCACTTTGCGATAAATTAAGTGGGTTTTGGGTTGCAATTTGGGCACTCGGTCTCGAAAAGGTTCGCCATCACTGGTATATAGCCTTTGGAGTAAAGAATTCATTGTGCCATTAAGTTTCATAAACCAGAGCACCCTTTGGTCTGTGTGACTCATCAAAGCTTACATTATAATGCCGAGAGTAGTTTTTCCAAGAATGTTTATGTGATGGATGGTTAAACAAAACAAATTACAAAACCGTGGGGCGTGAATCCTCACACCTTAGCTAGGTAACTGCCGCCAGTCCCTTTGTAAGCCCAAAGGGTCAGAAATCAAGGGAAATGCCACTGAGAATTTTGGGACTAAACTCAAGGAAGTCAACCTTGTAAGGTAGAATGCTTGCAAGGTGGGTTTCTCAAAAAAAAGGTAACTTGGCAGGTGTCGCGTACACTAAAACTTTTCGGTATTGGCTTTGAGCTCCATTACAATTGAAGTCAGGTGGCCTCAAAAAACTAGTTCCTCAGTTCAGGCAGAAGCTTTGTAGAGGACCTCTTCCCAATTCCTTTATCTGCAATTGGGGCATCTTGCAGTAGAGGAGACAGAAACATTTTAAAATGTATTGTCGAAGGCTTTCACGGCCGGAATCACTGGGGTGCTTTGTGGTTTCCGGGCTGTATGGCCGTGTTCTAGCAGCATTATCTCCTGACGTTTCGCCTGCATCTGTGGCTGCCATCTTCAGAGGATCTGATATCAGATATTGTCATGTGGACAAATACTTAATTAGCAGAGTTAATGCGATAATGAGGCAGAGACCAGTTGCTTTACTGAAATAAACTTTACTTACTGCAGGGAAGGGGAACTTGGAAGAAAAACAATAAACATCTTTCTTACTAGCTAGCACCAACAGCCAGCTTGCTGCTTAGACTATTACATGGCTACTAAGCTATGGATAGAGTGAACTGAACTGAACTGAACACGTGCAGAGTACAACACAAAGAAGATATATCTAAAGCCTACGTGCAGACCTGCATGTAGCCCACCCAACCAATAGGTATCAATTACCTGGTCACTGACTTCTGACCTCACTAACTAATTAGCATGCAACAATTAACTCCTTCATTACTGGATTGTGTTACTGGCACTTGCCAAATCCCATCAGATATCCTCTAAAGATGCCAGCCACAGATGCAGGCGAAACGTCAGGAGAGAATGCTGCTAGAACGCAGCCATACAGCCCGGAAACCACACACAGCACCCCAACGTTTAAAAAGTTTTGATGTTCCATTTCCATGGTATTTGCAGCTTAATCTTAGACAGGTTCTGCCATAGCCAGTCACTAAGTAGTTGTTATTTAAATACTGCCCCCTAAAAGGAAAACCATTCTTTGAACCAATGTCAGGTTGGCTAACTTTTTACAAAACAAAACCTTAGGTTTCTTGGGAATGGGTTTTTAAAAAGCTTTCAGGGTCTGTTAGGTTGCATTGTGGGATACATAGCTAGGCACTTAACTTTCCTGTGTTAGCCAGAGATTGGCCTGGAGAAACAATGAGTGACAGGAAGAAAATGCAGTGGGGCGAGGGGCGAGGGGCGGGGGGGGGGGGAAGGTGAAGGAAAAGACTAACAAACAAAAACAGAAGGGTGTTTTTAAGGTAGGGGCACCAAATTTACAGCCCAGTCCAACCCAGCCCAGTCCAGAAGAACCCCCAAGCTTGTTGAGGTTTGGTTGGATAGGGGTCCAATTTTAAAGGTACCCAAATGAAGGGAAACTGGGTGCCTGTAGAATTGGACCACCCACCCAAACGTCACCAAACATGGGGGTTCTTCTGAGCTATGCTGCAAATTTGGTGCCTCTATAGCCCCCCCCCCCACAAGCTCTGCAAAAAATCTCCCATTAAATGCAATTACAGCAAAACGCTTACTCATCTACCCCCAAACTGAAGTCAGTGATGGGAACCTTTTCCCTCAGATGCTCAGGTTTGACATTGGCTCTTTAAAGTCTATGGGAAATTTTGAGGACTCCGCAGGGAACTGTTTTTCAACCTAGAGGCACCAAATTTGCAGTATAGCTGCAAGTGACTCTCTTAAGTTTGGTGAAGCAGAGGAGGTCAATGATCTTAGTAACTGCTATGGTTCCCTATATAGTCAATACATGCAGCTGAGGATGCCTTCTCAAGTTACACCTGCAACATGCCTGAAACCTTCAAGAATTTTCTGGATAGCAATTTCCGCAAATGGCAATGACTTTACAATGAGTGGACAGTTATTACTATATGTGACCCAATTTGGGCGGAAATAAGGCAAAGTCATGCTTGCATACAAAAGTACTTTCGAAGGTATATGCCAGTGGTGGCGAACCTATGGCACGGATGCCAGAGGTGGCACTCAGAGCCCTCTCTGTGGGCACGCGCGCACAGAGTTCATCATGTGGGGGGGGGGGAAATCGCCCCCCCATCTAGGCTGGCCTGGGCCCCTGGACTTGATGTGTGTGCTCCTCAGTGAGCAGGGAGGACTCAGCTGGTGGGCCTGGTGCCTGTGCTCCAGGTGGCTGCTGCCCGGGGGGGGGGGGTTTGCAGAGGAGGCAGAGATGCTAGAGAGGCGCAGAGTGGCGCATGTGGGACTTGCTGGAGGCTACAGCAGGCTGGCCCCTGCTTGAAGGGGTTATTCAGGTTAAATTGCCGCTTTGGCACTTTGCGATAAATAAGTGGGTTTTGGGTTGCAATTTGGGCACTCGGTCTCGAAAAGGTTCGCCGTCACTGGCATACGCTGCTTCTTCTGTTAACAGCAGTAATTTTCTCTTCTTATAACACAAGCGTTGAACCCTGTAATGCCGTTCCAGATCTTCTTTTGAAATGAATGTGGTACTTTCTTGGCAAATGCAGATGGAGGGAGGCCAATTTCCTTTACTATTTTGAAGGGAGCCGTTGAACCAGATTTTCTTTATGACCCCGGGGCATTTCTAAGCATTATAGCTTATATTAACCTGACGTGATCTGCATTTTTTAAACATCGCAACTGTACTTATACACTCTTTTTTTCAATGAATGCAAATGCAACAAGACAGTTAACTATGCTCAGTGCAAAAAAAAAAGAGTTTGCTGGTTCTTGCTGGAAATGTCACAGATGAAAGGGTGAGGGAATGGAGTCGGGGGAGGCTGTCCAGAATCCAACCCCTCCCTCCATAGAAGCTTTGAAGCAGCTGGGAGGGCTTTAATGGATCACTGGTGGAGGGACCTAAAACGGGAGAATGTGTCTTTCATCTTACCCAGGGGTCCCCAAACTACGGCCCGGGGGCCAAATGTGGCCCCCTGAAGGCATTTATCCAGCCCGCCAGGCATGGCAGCGATGGCTCCATTCATGTGCAGTGGGGGCTCGAGGGAGAGGAGGAACCGGCCCCAACGGCTGTTGATTGCAATTACATGATGGCACCCCCAAATCTCCATGAATTTTCTGACCCAGAGTTGGAAACCTTACACGTGGCAACTCTTGCTCCACCCTTCCCTCTCGGCTACTCCATGTGTTGCTCTCAGGCTTTCTGTTCCGCCTCACTCCCATTGGCATCAGCCAGGCTGGCAAATCGATCGCTGGCTGCTAGGGAGGAAGAACCCAGGAAGATACATGATCCTGGGTTAGATGGAATGCTTCATTGGGAAAGTTCTGCTTTTTTTTTACAGGGGAAGGTATTCCACAGCCTCCCCAACAATATTTGGAGCCCAACCTGTACTTGACATACTTTGGTCACTGTTCTAAAAATAGACCATGACAGAAAGGCTGAAAGGTGAAATCAAACATTTTACAATCATTTGTGCATAGAATTTGTTCATAGTTTTTTTTAGTCCGGCCCTCCAACAGTCTGAGGGACAGTGAACTGGCCCCCTGTTTAAAAAGTTTGGGGACCCCTGATCTTACCCAATGAAATGGGCTCATTTTGTTTGGATCCCAATTACCTTCTTGAAAAATGCTAAGGAAAAAAAATCAATTTTCTTCTTACCCCATAAGAACATAAGAACTGGTTGCTGGATCAGACCAGAGTCCATCTAGTCCAGCATTCTGCTACTCGCAGTGGCCCACCAGGTGCCTTTGGGAGCTCACATGCAGGATGTGAAAGCAAGGCCCTTCTGCTGCTGCTGCTCTTGAGCACCTGGTCTGCTAAGGCATTTGCAATCTGAGATCAAGGCAGATCAAGACTGGTAGCCATAGATCGACTTCTCCTCCATAAATCTGTCCAAGCCCTTTTTAAAGCCATCCAGGTTAGTGGCCATCACCACCTCCTGTGGCAGCATATTCCAAACACCAATCACACGTTGTGTGAAGAAGTGTTTCCTTTTATTAGTCCTAATTCTTCCCCCCAGCATTTTAAATGAATGCCCCCTGGTTCTAAGCTCCTGTTGATTCAATTTGCTCAGATTTGTTCTATCAATCCACTGACAGTATATGCATTACTCCTTCTGGCTTGATCCAATTGAATGCTTGATTAGTAAATCTTCCTTTAGCCTTGGATGCCACCTTGGAATTCCACATAAAGAAAGGAAATGCCTGTGTGGCATGGGTTCTGTGGAAACAGTATCTCATATGCTGTTGAATTGTCCTTTTTATGAGATAGGTAGGAAGAAGCACATAATCCCCTTCCTGCATGGAAGCGAAGGCATTACAGATAAACAGAAGGTTATATATCTTTTAAACAGCCACAACCACGAGCTGTTGGAAGCGGTGGCTAAATTTTTAAATGGTGTTATTTTAACTCGTCAGAAGTTGTAGAGGCTGCTGTTAACTTGCAATGTTAATGTTAAACTATTTATATGCCATTAAAGGTATTTGAAATTGAAATTGAAATGCTTGATTAGCTCTTAAGGAATGCTCAAAAAAGTGCCCTTAAAGCTGTGTGGAAATTAGTGAGTATGCATGGAGTTTGGCAGGTGCCATCAGCTATGACTTCCTCAATGGTCTTTTATACCCTTTTGCTCTGCCTTGCATTAAATGCAGTTTCCCTTTGGGTGGGATTCTCGATTATGCACTCATTTCGCTCAATTCAGAAGTCATCGTGCTCTCAGATCAGAGAAGCTCTGCCGTTTGTGAAACAGAGCAAAGTGTGACTTTTCCTTCCATTCACGAGGAGGCGAAGGGAATTAGGATGTGTTATACTTCCTTTGGGATGTCCAGCTCCTCCTCGCCTTCCCACATAATAGCTTTTCCAACCAAGGAGCAGCTGTGGCGTAGGAGGTTAAGAGCTCGTGAATCTAATCTGGAGGAACCGGGTTTGATTCCCCGCTCTGCCGCCTGAGCTGTGGAGGCTTGTCTGGGGAATTCAGATTAGCCTGTGCACTCCCACACACGCCAGCTGGGTGACCTTGGGCTAGTCACAGCTTCTCGGAGCGCTCTCAGCCCCACCTACCTCACAGGGTGTTTGTTGTGAGGGGGGAAGGGCAAGGAGATTGTAAGCCCCTTTGAGTCTCCTGCAGGAGAGAAAGGGGGGATATAAATCCAAACTCTTCTTCTTCTTCTTCAAAATAAAAAGGGCTGGTTTTTTAAAAATTGTGCTGCAGGTCCATTGATGGAGCAATGGATCCATGAAATTGACATGGTCTGTTGCATTATCAATGGACCCAAGCGATCTTTAAAACTAAGTTAAAAAGGAAACCGGAAATATTTATTTTGGGAATAACAAACGACACAACAATTTTTTAAAAAAACATGGCGCTCTTTCTTTATTTAATAACAGCGGCAAGACTAGAGATAACTCCAAATTGGAAAAGCGTAACATCTATAAAATATTCGAAATGGGAAAAAAGAATATTTGAAATAATGAATTGTGATAAACTAACATGGATTCTGAGAGACAACCCGGAAAAATTTGACGAAACTTGGCAATTGTATATTTCATACTTGGATGTGAATGGATAAAGAAGAAGAAGAAGAAGAAGAGGAGTTTGGATTTATATCCCCCCTTTCTCTCCTGCAGGAGACTCAAAGGGGCTGACAATCTCCTTGCCCTTCCCCCCTCACAACAAACACCCTGTGAGGTAGGTGGGGCTGAGAGAGCTCCGAGAAGCTGTGACTAGCCCAAGGTCACCCAGCTGGCGTGTGTGGGAGTGTACAGGCTAATCTGAATTCCCCAGATAAGCCTCCACAGCTCTGGCGGCAGAGCTGGGAATCAAACCCGGTTCCTCCAGATTAGATACACGAGCTCTTAACCTCCTACGCCACCATATCACATTAAGAGATATATATATATCAGTTATAGTAAAAGAGGATTGGATGAAATATCTAGGATATGTAAGTTTATTATTTGTATTTGTAGAGATATAAGCCACAGGTATATGATTTGCTCTTTTCTTCCTTTTTTTCCCTCTTTTAAAAATTTAGAAAGACAGAAACAGCAACAACGTACTAGGCGAAGACAAACGTCAGCAGAACTCACTTGTGAAGTCTTATTTTAGTTTAATGAAATAAGAATTATTATGTACAAATTTAATTTTGACGTGTATTGGATTACAAGAAGGATGTTAGATATTACGATTTGTTTTCCTCTCTCTTTACCGTCTTTATTGTATTATGTATCATGTTTATACTACGTGTAAGCAATTTTAATCTCAATAAAATTTGTATTTAAAAAAAAATCAATGGACCCAAGCTGGCGCAACAACAACAGAAAAAAAATGGTGGCAGGCAACCACTGTGAGGTCGGGTGGAAACGAAACGGAAGCAGTGGACAGGCCGAATGGCGGATCGGATCAGCACAGATTGAGATGTTCATAGCAGGAGACTTCCTCTGAAAGCAGATGATTGTGGGAAGACCACACTGTGAGGCAAACAACCACACTGCAGCCAGTAAGTGCACCAAAGGCCCATGTGTGGCAGGTGCATTTGGAAACCACTGTAGGTTGACTCAGATTGGAAAATTCCTTCACTGACAGCTGCATTAGTGTATCACTGACAGGTGCTTCTCCGTTATGCTTTCCCAAGCATTTGGTAGCTGCAAGTGAATGAAGCAATCAGGATTGGTTAGATCATATGGGTGTTTCCTACGTGGGTGGGTTTCAGCTGCCCAGGAAAGACCTATGCAATTGGCCCTTCCTACATAGTTGCATCATGCACACAAAGCTTTCAGCCCCGTGGGAGACACCACGCCCCGGAGAAGCAGCTGCATGCTAAAGGATCTAATGACTGCTATGCATTAAAATGGAGAAACTTGCAATGAACTGTAAATTATACAGTCACGTTTGGCCAGATCTGAAGCCAGGAAGACTGATACTATAGCAAGAGACTGATATTGTAGCTTTTTTTTCACATTGGGTGAAAAATTCCTTTCTGATTTTGTGTAGATCTGTCCCTGTACAGAGCTGCTTCCGGAGTGACACCTTAGAATCTCTCCCCAATGTCTGTAATTCAAAACTGCAGTAAGTTTCGTAATAGCCAAAGTGTTTCACAATGCGTTCATGACTGAACTCTCAATATACACAGGGGAACAGTCATCTTTCTGGAATAAAATGAGCGTGCTTGCCAAAGCTGTGTATTTGAATACAGATTCAGACCAGATTAAAACAAGGTAATATATTTAACCAACCCGCCCCTCCCCCGCCAAAAATCCAAAACCCAAACTCAGGCCCTTTCCGCAGTGCGGAAAGGGCGCCCCTGCACCAGCAGGAATCCTGCCGGTGGAAGGGTGGGGGCCGTTCGCACGGGAGCGTGCGAGCGGCCCCCGCAGAGGCTGGCATGGGAGAGGCGGCTCCACATGGAGCCGCCTCTTGCCCATCCCCCCCTCACCTCGTCATCCTGCGTTGCCCTGCTGGACTACTAAGACCCGCCCACGCTGCCCTCCAACCTCCAGGGGTCGGAGGACAGCGAGGGAGGGTCTCAGCAGTCTGGTAGAGTGACGCAGGACGACGAAGTGAGGGGGGATGGGGAAAACAGTGTGTTCCCGGTGGTGCCGTTCGCACTGCGCCGGCGGGAACACACTGTTTTTCAAAAACCTCCCTCCAGGAGGGAGGTTTTTTGGGGCGGCCTGACGCCGCTCTGGAGGAGGTGGAGGGAAGCCAGGTCGGTGCTGCTGCGTTTCAGCAGCGCCGCCTGTGTGTCGTATTTGGGCCGTGCGAAAACAGTTTCAGAGTTGTCATGGAATTCAAGGCAGTCCCTTCACGCTTACCAGGCCTGCTAAGTTTCAGTGTTGTGTCTGTTTCATGGACCTTCAGGACCCACAATTGTGCTATGTAATCAGCACACACAATCCAACTGTCTGAGGAACAGGTATCTTCCATGCATCCCTGTTGGTCCTCCAGTTTTAAGATAATCTTCATTGCCAGTTCTGGAGAAACAATTATATGAAATACTTGGAACTCTGGATGTGCGGTATGTGTAATTATTCATTTAGGTTTTAGTTTCTCAACCTACTTTCATCAAGAAACTTCGAGAAATAGCACTGCAGCCATTCTTGTAACAGTGGGAGGGATAAAGGAAAACACAAATTCAACTGGTCCTATAGCACAAATGAACACGAGGTAAATCTAGGCTCAAACTACATGACATTTTGCATCAGTCCCTTTCTCAAAGCAGGATTGACCCAAGACCCGGTTTTTTTTTAAAAATGCCAAAATTGTGATCTTAAAAAACAACAACCCGGGTTGAACTTTGTACCCTTTTTGAACAGATTTTATTATTTTTTATTTCACAGTGTTAATGATAGCGGAGCCAGAAGGGATTTTATTCTCCTTCTGGTCTTGAGTTTAATAAAAACGGAATATTGTTTTTATTTTTGTATAAGATAGGTAGGAACAATCCTGTATTAGCTAGAAAGTAGGAATTATAGTTATCTTTTGTATTCGCGTCTGCATGGAACCTCCTTGGCTCAAGGCAGGAGTCCACCCCTGCTCCACCCGGACATGTCCCTTTCACTTGTAAAGCTCCTTGATGGATGCGGACAAAAGGGGACCCCGGAAGAAGAGCCTCACCCTGCTTCATCTCGCCAGCAGGCAGATAAGGGGGCCATCGTCATCAAGTTTCGTTTCCCAGCCCCAAACACCCAAGGGACCCTTTGTGTTTTTCCCGCCAGTGCACACGTCATCGCCTCACCGTACTCCAGCCGCGAAATCCAAGGAGGGGCGGCCCATCGAACTCTGATTGGTTCCCATGTATTGCAGATGCATGATTGGTTACTGTATAGTTTGTTAATGAATTGTGGTGGGCTGTCTTGTGTTCTCCCAGACTCCCGACGGGAGGAAGTGTATTTAAGACATTGTAAAGCTGCTAGGCAGCGCAGTTGCCGTGGAGTGGAGGTGCTGACACTTAGGTCAGCATCTCAATAAAACCTTCTTTGTTCACTATACTCGCTGTGTCGGGTCCCGTTTGTATTCCCCTGCGCTGCCGAGAGCTGGGTGTTCTGGAACTAATAAAAGTTACCAGGCAGCGTGGTAACATTAATGGGTGTGTGTGTTGCATGCTTCATGTTTACATGTGTCATGGTTTCAAAGCCCTAATTTTTTTTTCCACGCTGGAGAAATGGGAGGGCGAGGTGCTTCTTGTGCTCCCGGGGTTGCTGTAGATTCTCCACCAATCGGAAGCTTTCCCTTAGCAGAGGGTGGGAGCGGGTGGAAGGGGGACTGTGGTGGTGCAACAGCCAATCAGAATGCAGGAAAAATGGGATATTCGCACCTGTGTGTTTGCATTGTAAAAAAAGGGGGGGGGGTTGTGCGAAGGGGCAGAAAGAAAACAGATTATTTCCTTCACAGAAAACTGGCACCCATGCAAAGGCCAAAAATGGAATAAAACAGACCCAGATTCAAAACTAACGGATGTAACCCCTTATTATTATGCAGTGTGGAATTGATCCTTGTCTGGAATTGCCACAACTTCCATAAGATGAGCGTTGCACATTGATGTACCTGCAATACTCATAAGCAAAGCTGCACACCATGAATGAAAAGATATTTGGCCACAGCAAAGTTTGCAGCAACGGGAGAAAAGACTAAGCTAGTGCTCCCAGTTGACTCCTAGTATCTAGGTGCTTTTGAATACCTGAATTTCTTCACCCACAATTAGGTCATATAATTGCCAGTAACTTATGGCCAGAAGGATTGCTCAGGCTTCTGCTAAGCACACGGCATTCCACCGTTCTTTGCATCCTCAGCAAAATGAGATGTTGCTTCAGAGGGAAATTGTTACAGCATAATACAACACATCCTAGAGGTGTGGGTTAAGAAATGATGCTCTGCCGGGGTTTCCAAAAGGAGGCCTAGTTCTCTCTTGTCTGAAGTGGGGCTATACATATCTGTTTCACTTCAGCTATCTCCATGGTCAGAATTTTTCAATTCTTCTTTTACACTTTATGAAGCAACCATCCAGCCAGGTGCAGTGGTTATGAGCAAGTGGACTCAAATCTAAAGAGCTGGCTTGGATTCCCCAGTTCTCCATGTGAGCGGCAGAGTCTGATCTGATGAACCAGATTTGTTTCCCCACTCTTACGTTCCCCGCTCTTACATTTCCAGCGTGGGAAAAAAGGGTGACTTTGGGCCAGTCACAGTTCTCTCAAAACTCTCTCAGCCCCACCTACCTCACAAGGTGTCTGTTGTGGGAAGAGGAAGGGAAAGGAGTTTGTAAGCCTTACGGGAGCGAAAAGGTGGGGTATAAATCCAAACCCTTCTTCTTCTCTTCTACTGATTCATAGCATTACCACTGGGTCCCAACATGGCACCCACCAACATTTTCCTTAGTGCCTACTGTGTGTTTTCAGAAAGTGGGTGGGGCCAGGTGGGGTTTATAATTAACCATTGGAGATTTGACTGGCTGTGCAACTTTTAAAATAATGTTGCTTTGGCAGCGGTTGTCAGCACAGCACAAGGATCTACCATGTAACCAGTGGTGGGATCCAAACATTTTAGTAACAGGTTCCCATGGTGGTGGGATTCAAACTGTGGCGTAGCACCAATGGGGCTGGGCAGGGCACGACAGGGGCGGAGCCGGACATTCCTGGGCGGGGCTGTGGCAAGGACACAGCCGCTGCGCCGGTCCTTGGGCGGGAAACGAATGCACGCAGGCGCAGGCTGCCACGCACGCCGGTGTACCTCCTGCCAGACTGCTTCAAGTTCTGCGCGCTACTGCTGAGAGGAGGGGCGTAACTAAGGCCAAAATCACGTGGCAAAATCACCAATTAGTAACCCCCTCTCGGCATACACAAATAATTAGTAACCTCCTCTCGGGAACCTGTGAGAACCTGCTGGATCCCACCTCTGCATGTAACTGTGGCAGCCATTTTATGACAGCACCCGCCACGCCGTGTCTGAATTACAAAAGCACCCACAGGCTCAAAAAGGTTGGGAACCCTGCCTTAGAGGATCCCGAGGCAGTTAACTGGAGGACTGTGAGATATTGTCCAGCGAAGGATCGAACCCTCGCCCAGACCCAGACTGGACAGTATAAGGGGAGAAGCTGTGAACTAAAAGCGTCCCCATCTCAGGGTATTCACACACTGACTGAATCCTCACCCATAATCTGGATAGGACTCAGGCACTCAAGAGCCAGTGCTGGGTCCTCCAAGGCTCATAGGGGGCATAAGGACTGGCAAGTGGGTAACAAGAAAATGGGCTCTTAGCTCCTGTAAGCTACAGTCTGGCTGACCATTCAGTTCCCTGATGGACTTTGGGCTGGCAAGATGCTCATGAAAGGATTTATAAAACCTTTCATTCAAACGTCCTTTCCCCTGCACCTATTAACAAACCATATAGGGGAGGGACCTCTAAGTCAGGAACCGTGCACTGCAGAAAAAGAATTCTTCTTCCAGTATAACACTCCTTCCTGTAGGAAAGTTAGCAAAAGGAAATTGTAGGATGATAACACCTAGATGTTATCATTCTGCGGCCTGGGACCCTCGTACCTTCGGGACCGCATTACCCCATATGTCTCGAGTCGACCTCTATGCTCAGCAGAGGCCAATCTACTGGAGATCCCTGGCCCCTCAATGATGTGGCTGGCCTCCACTCGGGCCAGGGCCTTTACGGCTCTGGCCCCTGCCTGGTGGAACACTCTACCACCAGCTGTCCGGGCCCTGCGGGCCCTTGGAGAGTTCCGCAGGGCCTGCAAGACCGAATTGTTCCACGAGGCCTTTGGAGAGACCAGCCGCTAAAGGTGCCCTGCTCTATCCTTCCCCCCTGCTGTATAGGGTCCCTAACATCATTGGGACCCATTATTCTCTTTTGGGAGGGTTGCCTATGGGTTCGTGGGATACTGTTTTAGAACGTAAATTTTAAACTTTTTATATGTTTTATATATGATATTACATTGTTCACCGCCCTGAGCCCTTCGGGGATAGGGCGGTATATCAAATCAAATCAAATCAAATAATAAATAAATGAATGAATGAATGAATGAATGAATGTTACAGTTCCTATATTTTTCATGATCATACAAAGGTACCCCCAAACACTAAATGTAAACTGGTTGTGGTGGGTTTTGCGGGCCGTGTGGCCGTGGTCTGGTGGATCTTGTTCCTAACGTTTCGCCTGCATTTGTGGCTGGCATCTTCAGAGGTGTATCACAGAGGGAAGTCTGTTACACACTGTGACACATACCATTGATTGATGCAGGTAGGAGAAAAATAGCCTGTGTGCCTGTGATATAATATCTTTTGTTTACGATATAATATCTTTGGCAGCCTGAGTCTCATTTATCTGGAAACTTTTACAAGCGCTTGAACAATAAATGTTTTTTAAAAATGTTCTCAGACAAAAGCTGAGTGCTCACTGTACCAGTTACCTGCCTTAATTCAAATCCTGAGTTGTGCCAAGATTGTTCTTGACAAATATGAAACATGAACTTTCTCCCTTGAAAGGGCAAGGGAAGGTGAGTTTCTCTTCTTTCTACCTTCTTTTTCTGGTTCCTGGCTGATGTAATATTCTCCAAGGCTGCCAGCAAAAACAAGTCTGCTGACAGGAAGATATATCATTCAGTGGTGCAGATGTTTTGAACCACTTTATTGCAGAATGTTGATTTAAATGAAACAGATATGAATCAGTTATTTAAATCAGCAAGGAAGAAAAACAATGTAGGTCATGGATTTAAAATAAGATTCTGGCATCCCAGCTGATACTTTCTGTTTTTGATTGAGCACGCATACTAATTAGTTGCTGTAGCAGTGAAGTTATTCTATTTCAAACCAAACAGAAACTTTATACTATCCAGGAACGTAATCTAAAATCCCTAGCAGTTCATCCCAAATACCATTTGTTTACAGAATATATATCTGCTTATAAGACCATCAGTTATTTATTTATTTATTTGTTCGTTCGTTCGTTCGTTCATTCATTCTTTCAGTTTATATACCGCCCTCCCCCGGAGGGCTCAGGGCGGTTCACAACAGAAATACAAACAATAAACCATAATAATTCCGTACTTATAGTACTGGTCCTTAATTTAAAAGCAGCACTCAAATTTTAACCTTTCCATTAAATACAGTAAAATATAGATAAAAATACAGATATAGTATACAATACAAATATAGTAGCTGTATCTTTGCATCTGGAACCTTTCTGTTGCATCCTTTTTCCAAGGAGCTCAGAATGGTGTATAATATCTGTCTTCCTCATTTTATCTTCACAAAAATCCTGTGAGGTAGATTAGACTGAGAGAGTATCGCTGCCTAAAATCACTGCTATTCTAAGCAGTCACACCCTTCTAAGTGCATTTCAATAAATGGGTTTAGAAGGGTGTAACTCTGTTTAGTATTGCACTTTTTTTTGTGACAAAGTGGGGAGTCAATCCAGGTTTCTCTGACCCAAGCCCAACTGCTACAGCACACTGGCTCTCAATGAGGCAGCAGAACTATGAGGAACTCAGGGAAGGGCAACACGTGGACAACAATGTCATGTGGATGTCTGGAGAAAAAAATCACAGCAGTTGGCATTCAAACTGCTGGAAAATCTCTGGCCCCTTCCGCACACGCAAAATAATGCGTTTTCAGACCACTTTCACAACTGTTTGTAAGTGGATTTTGCCATTCCGCACAGCTTCAAAGAGCACTGAAAGCAGTTTGAAAGTGAATTATTCTGCATGTGCATAATGAGCCTCTGCGTGAAAGATCTCTTTAACTGCATATTTAAAAACTTAACTATCGTAGTTGATGTAGCAGCATTTTTAGGTAGTCTAGTATGTAAACTTTGGTAAGTTCTCTCTAAATAAATTAGGGTTATTACTCCTGAATCTTGCCATTATGTTTAAGCTTTTTTGTCTACATGGCACCAATTCTGACTTCTCAAATGGGTCGTTTACGTTTTTGAGTACATCAGGTGCTAGTGTGATAGACTGCATCTTGGACTCTCCCTCCCTACTGGGCTGGATTTGGCTTTAGTATTGATATGTACTGATATGTATTGATACAGTGCTGCTATTTCAAAGTTATTGTTATTATTGAATTGTTAGACTTCAATACGCTTCCGCGACGGCAAAATATGACGCCGCCGCGAACGGAAAAAAGAAGCCGCCAGAGCGTAGAGCTGCTCGCGACAAGAGCGCGATAAAGCGCGAGTCGCTACCGTCAGCGAAAACGCTTAAACCGCCGGTTATCGTGTGTATTCAGAAAACGCTTTTAAAACCACTCTTTTTTCCCCATGTGACGATCGACGCCGCACCGCTAACAGCCGCCACGAGCTGTCGCCAAAATGGCGCCGGGCCTGCACGGCTTCGCGCGCGAGGGCGCACATCGCTGAGACGCCGCTTCAAGAGCGCCTGCGGCGTAATCAAATGTTTACATTTCTATGGGCTGCTGATCAAGAGTTCACTTCGTCTGTGTGAACGCTTTTGGGATGCCGCAATTAAGCACGCCATCGCTGCTGCTTTACCGCGAAACGGCCCTTGATATTTTAAGTCGCTATCTGTAATTTGATCCCTATTCTTCGTTCTTAGTGTATTTCATTACTGTTTATTATATTATAATGTATATTGTTTTGCTATGTTGTTAGCCGCTCTGAACCCTTTGGGGATAGGGCGGGGTATATGTTGAAATTGAAATGAAATTTTGATGTGCTTAATAGATCAGAAAGTGATTGTTTCCCACTCTCAATAGCACTTCTTTTCAGTGATGAAGTTCCAAGACCGAGGCTCATTCCACACATGCAGAATAATGCACGTTCAAACTACTTTCAGTGCTCTTTGAAGCTGTGTGGAATAGTAAAATCCACTTGCAAACAGTCGTGAAAGTGGTTTGAAAACGCATTATTTTGCGTGCGCGGAAGGGGCCCTAGATACATTAGCAGCCCACTGGTTAGATGCTGGTATAATTGGAATGAAAACCTGGACAATGGTATAAAAACATGCCTTAGTGCAACTTATCGAAGGCCATACAGACATTATCAAGCTCTTAATGGAAATCAATACATTGTTAGTTCTGAATTTAACTACCTAAAAAGTTCCCACCCATGTTTCTTATGGGTGATGATGGTTTGATAATGAATGACACAACTTCTTACGTTACTAAACATTACTAAACAGTCAGATTAACAAAACCAGCACAATTGGTTCAACAACTTGCACAGTTTCATTTGTGCTATAAGCTTCTCCTGAGGGAAAAAAAAAGCAGGATCTCCCCCTCCCATTTCTACAGTGTGAAAAATGGACTTTGAAACCATGACGAATGTAAACATGAAGATTGCAACACCCCCCACCCCCCCCACACTGTGATATCCAAAATAATAAAATCTGTCCAAAAAGGGAGCAAAGCAATATGTCCCATCCACATCCAAAGGTGTGCACTTGTCTAGCTACATGCTCGGAGCAAGCAAAAAATAAAAATACATAGAAATGAGTCCATTGCTTGCAATGGCCCTGTTTGTTGTGAATCCGTTGCTGTACACATTTGGGTGAAACGGTGCTCACAGTCGCTGCCATGGAGAGAAAACGTGCTTGGGGAACATTTCTGAAATGGTGGGCGATCACATCAGTCAGCAGCTCAACAGAAACGAAACCGGCATGATGTAAGGTGGGCTGTTCCATTCCCTGTTCCGTTCCCTCAGGAGTGGGTTCAACCAGGGATTTTTCAAAAAGCTTCACTATTTTGACAATTTTTGAAAAACCTGGGTTGAGGGAAATAGAATGGGCCGATCCTGCTTTAGGAAAAAGCCCGTGCAAAGTTATTTCCCAAACCAGTATATCTCCCTTCGTCAACCCACTATATTTCTACTGTGCAGAATCCACCAATGTTGCAGGGATCTGGCATCTTGCTGAATATTGTGAATATGGGAATCTCTTGGATGGCTTGCTATGAAATCAGATTATCTGTGGAGTTAAGGAGGAGATAATCCTGCAGCACCTCTTGTCATGCATTCTGCAGGCTAGGCCAGGGGCTTTCCCCACTGACAGAGTTGAACTGGTTTCTACCTAGGTTTGCCTCAGTGAATCCCCACTGCCACCGAGCTCAACATTGTTTTGTCTCAGTTCCCCACCCCCGTCAGAATTGCGACATCCTTGTTGCAGTTATGAACTACACTTTTCTGCTGGAACAAGGTCGATACCGCTTCGAAGTGGGGAAGCATCGAAACGACACCTCATCCGTTCAACCAATCACGAGCCGCTTTTGTGGCATGCGCAGAACGGGAGAGTTGTGGTGGGCAGAAAGCGCATGTAACTGTAAACTGTAAAAACTGTAAAAAAAAAAGAATGCTCCCGTTTCCCACTGTAACACAAGCGCCAATCACGATCGAGGAGCGAAACAGGCACCAAGATGATCCCGCCCACTTAGCTCGGTTCCAGGGGGCCAACTCAGTTGCTGTGGGGACAGCCTGGAATCGCCCTCCACTGAAGGGAACCGAATCGACCTTAGCTCCCTTCTGTAGTGGGGAAAGCCTCCCAGTCAGGTCTCCTCAAATGATAGTGTCCTCAGACCTAGATACCAAGGCTTGGTTGTTAATGGCAGTTGGAACAGTAACACAGGCTAGGTCATCCAGCAAACTTCTCTTCTGGTCTTGGCCCACCCACTCTGGGGGGGAAGGGTAGGGAGGGGGAGAGAGGAAGGTGGCCCATCATCTGATTGTGGCCCACCCACCCGTGGCAACTTTAGCTAATGGCAGGTGGAAAGGACCAGTGAAGCAGCAGAAAATGGTAGGTGCAAAGAAGAGAGAAGCTGAAAGCGGGCAGGGAAAAAAACCTGCTGTCTCCTTTGACGCTTTTCCCATCTGTGCTGTCTGGGCAAAAAAGGAGGAGACGGTGTAATAAATACAGAAAATATTGCTTTTTCAATATATATCCTTGATAATGAATTATGGATTTAGTGCCTTAGGCCAACTCTATTCTCTTTCTTCATGCATAAGCTAACTGCTAGGCCAGCAATTAAAGACATAGGGTCAAAGTGTAAAAGGATGCAATAGGAAATGCCAAACCGCATAGCCCGCTTATATAATAAGAATATCAAGAATAAGACTAAGATGCACCTGTGACCTAAAAAGTTGCAAGACATGTTAACCACAAAATGTAGAAAACAAGTTTTAGAATAAGTATGCAGCTAGAGAAGGGAGTGTGAAAGGGGATTTTGAGTGGGTGTTAGAAAAGAACAAAGGTGACCTTTCCAACAGACAGGTAGAAGAAGTAATAAGGAGAAAGTTGAGAACAATGCTTGGAAGTGGAAGGCCAAATAAGGTATAAGAAGAGGGGCAGGGAAAAGTAAAAACAATACCTAGAAGCAGAACCCAAATATGGTACCAAAAATATGATTGGATAAATACACTAGTCTGTAAACCCTTGGTCCCTCCTTAGTGGGGGCCAAGGGGAGGGAAAAAGACCACTCATCAGAAGAGAAGAAGAAGAAGAGTTTGGATTTATGTCCCCCCCTTTCTCTCCTGTAGGAGACTCAAAGGGGCTTACAATCTCCTTGCCCTTCCCCCCTCACAACATACACCCTGTGAGGTAGGTGGGGCTGAGAGAGCTCCGAGAAGGTGTGACTAGCCCAAGGTCACCCAGCTGGTGTGTGTGGGAGTGTACAGGCTAATCTGAACTCCCCAGATAAGCCTCCACAGCTCAGGCGGCAGAGCGGGGAATCAAACCCGGTTCCTCCAGACTAGATACACGAGCTCTTAACCTCCTACGCCACTGCTGCGTAGAGAATATATGCATGTTGTTTGTGACTGTTCTGCGCGCCTTTCTCTGTTGACAGACGCACGTTGCTTGCAAGAAACGTATTTTAATAAACGGCTGTTTCTTCACCAAGCTTTACCCAAAGTTATTTAAATCGACTAGAACCCATGCTTCTAACAATGTTTTTTTTTAAGATGTCCCCAGGACGTCTTATTTCGGTTGTGTGGAAAAGACCAAGTAAATGCAGATTTAGAAATGCTGAACATCATATCTGCAAGTAGGGTCACTAAAGGCCCATTATTCACTCATCTCCTGCCCTGCGGTTGTGAGCTTCGAAATGGAGTTTCCCCACTGCTTTCTGGGCAGAGGGGAATTCTCTGGCGGTGAAGTGCCCGGCAGCCATGCAGATCCCCCACTTCCTGACTCTCTCCTTGTCAGAGTTCCTGCTGTTGTGTGGGCAGGGACACTGGAAAGAACAAGAAGACCCGCGGAAGGCAAAATGTACACTGTTTGTCTTTGCTTTTGGTGTGAAGGATGGGGGAAAGGGGAAGAGTCAGAGGTGGGATCCAGCAGGTTCTCACAGGTTCCTGAGAGTAAGTTACTAATTATTTGTGTGTGCCGAGAGGGGGTTACTAATTGGTGATGTTGCCACAGGATTTTTGCCTTAGTTACGCCTCTCCTCTCAGCAGTAGCACGCAGAACTTGAAGCAGTCTAGCAGGAGGTGTGTGCGTGGCTGCCTGTGCCTGCGTGTATTTGTTTCCCGCCCAAGGACTGGCTCAGCGGCTGCGTCCTTGCCACAGCCCTGCCCAGGAATGCCACGCCCCCGGAATGCCCAGCCACGCCCCCGTCGTGCCCTGCCCAGCCCCATTGGCGCTACGCCACAGTTTGAATCCCACCACTATGGGAACCTGTTACTAAAATTTTTGGATCCCACCACTGGGAAGAGGTGAGCTTCCCCCACCTTTAAAAGCTGCAGAGCTTTGATCCTTTGAGGCACAAAGAGTGCGGGGGGGAAATCTGAATGTTGCAGGGTGTTTTACCCCAAGGGAATCAAGGCTGACTGAAGAGGAGAACACATGTTCATGAATGGCCATAGAGTTTGTCAATCAAAGGCTAATTTCAGTTAACAGTAAATTTCAGTAAATTTTTTTAATGTTTAAATTCTTTATTGAAAAACTTTTAAAAGAAGTTACAAAAAGGAAGAAGAGAGGCAAAAAAAGTCAAAGGTAGTAACTAATAATATTGACATTAATAATAATTCGTAATTTCATATTCCAGCAATTATTTACAAAAACGGTACATATGTTAAATCAATTTCTTTAACTTATTATCTAAACCGCTTTGGGTGCTGGTAAAGAGAGGGGGAGGTGAAGGTAGGGGGGAGGGTAGATTTCTGGAGAAAGTTAAGAAGATGAGATAGAAGAAAAGGGGAGGAGACCCAGTAAATTTATGACCACAATGGGCAGATGGCTCAGATCCTTGGAAACTGTGGTGTAGATGTTTGCTATGGATCTGTCAGGTAGACATTACCCCTGTGTTGGTCACAGAAGCACAAAAGTGGAAGGCTGATGGTCAGAAACTGCTCCACCCTCTTGAAAATCGGTGTTCAAGAAATGCACGCTATCTCTACACTGTGCAAATGGATCCTGCCATTACACCTACTTGCTTGAGGGCCTGGAATGCTCTTTTGCCCTGAGGCCAAAGGCTGATGCATAATTTTTATCAGCTTACTGTACAAGCAATTATTGAGCCAGTGGCTCACATAACTTGGGCCACCTTTATTGTGTGCATGCATAAGTTGCTACATATTTTATGAAGGGGGGGGGGGGTGAAAGTACAAAATGACGCCTTCCATATCTTATATAAATGAGTTTTCTATATGTATGTATATAATAAATATATATGTGTGTGTGTGTGTGCGTGTGTGTGTCTGTATGTACATAAATCAACCACTCTTTTAAATTATAGATACATTATGTTGACTTCTATGAACTGTTTATGAATACACTTGTACCTTATTACCAATCTATTATCTGTTAATGATTGATGTATTAACATTATGTTACCAATTAAGCTGATCAGGTTCAAAGAGGAGAGGTTGAGAGCCACTTGAAACCACCCAATGATGGGAGAGATAAAAACATGTATTGGGTTGGATGACTTGGATGATTCTCGGCAAACTGCAGCCAACCAAAGCATTTATTTAGTTATTTTAAATAATTTCTCCAATCTCTCCCCCAACCCCCACCATTCCTTAGGAAGGAGAGACAGAGAGCAACCCAGAGGTGGGATCCAGCAGGTTCTCATCAGTTCCCGAGAGTGGGTTACTAATTATTTGCGTGTGCCGAGAGGGGGTTACTAATTGGGTCTGCTTTTCCGTTAGAAATTCCATTAGGTCCAAAAATCATAAAGTCCTGTTGTTTCCTGTGTGGCTGGTTAGCTAAGGTAGAAAACGGGATAATTCTCCCTGTTGGGCTGTTTTAAAAACATGTTTTAGAAATATGGTAAAGTTCCTTGTTTAAGGAAAGTATCCTTCTTTTGATTTCTAGAAACAAAATTAAGTATTTGAAAGTATTAAGTATTTGACAGGCAGTCAATTAGAGGAGAAGTAGTTGTTTCTGTTGGCAGTAGACGATAGGACTTGCTATAATGAGTTTAAATTATGGACAGAAAGATACCAGCTGGAAATTAGGAACTTTTTTTTACAGTAAGAGTTTTTTACAGTAACAGAGAAATTATTAATGCCCCGCCCCCGGAATGCCCAGCCACGCCCCCGTCGTGCCCCGTCCCACCCCATTGGCGCTACGCCACTGTTTGAATCCCACCACCATGGGAACCTGTTACTATAATTTTTGGATCCCACCACTGGAGCAACCCCTTCTAAATGCCGTGCAAACCTACCTCTCCCCACGCTGGTAGACACAATCAGAGCCAAAATGAACACAAAAAGGGTTGCAGGTGAATGCAGCATGTTTATTTCCTTTGGGAAGTAGGAAGCCGTGGTCATATCTCTACGTAGAATTTGCTAGATTGTTCCAAGCAAAAACTCCTAATTAGCATTTTTAACATATCAAAATGGTCTGATGTAGTCTTCATCCAAGCCCTAATTTGAATCCCGCAATCATCGTTCTGTGTCAGAAAAATCCAAAAATAAAATATGAACTATAAACATAAGAACATAAGAACATAAGAACAAGCCAGCTGGATCAGACCAGAGTCCATCTAGTCCAGCTCTCTGCTACTCGCAGTGGCCCACCAGGTGCCTTTGGGAGCTCACAGGCAGGAGGTGAAAGCAATGGCCTTCTGCGGCTGTTGCTCCCGAGCACCTGGACTGTTAAGGCATTTGCAATCTCAGATCAAGGAGGATCAAGATTGGTAGCCATAGATCGACTTCTCCTCCATAAATCTGTCCAAGCCCCTTTTAAAGCTATCCAGGTTAGTGGCCATCACCACCTCCTGTGGCAGCATATTCCAAACACCAATCACACGCTATGAAGAAGTGTTTCCTTTATTAGTCCCACTCTCCCCGCAGCATTTTCAATGAATGCCCCCTAGTTCTAGTATTGTGAGAAAGAGAGAAAAATTTCTCTGTCAACATTTTCTACCCCATGCATAATTTTATAGACTTCAATCATATCCCCCCTCAGATGTCTCCTCTCCAAACTAAAGAGTCCCAAACGCTGCAGCCTCTCCTCATAGGGAAGGTGCTCCAGTCCCTCAATCATCCTCGTTGCCCTTCTCTGCACTTTTTCTATCTCTTCGATATCCTTTTTGAGATGTGGCGACCAGAACTGAACACAGTACTCCAAGTGCGGTCGCACCACTGCTTTATATAAGGGCATGACAATCTTTGCAGTTTTATTCTCAACTCCTTTCCTAATTATCCCCAGCATAGAGTTTGCCTTTTTCACAGCTGCCATGCATTGAGTTGACATTCCCATGGAACTATCAACTAAGATGCCCAAAAAACATGGACCGGGTTGCAAAGAATTTTTTAAAACAGTTATTTTTAAACTTTGAGTTAAATGTCACTAAGGCCAGCGCTTACTTAGATTAGGAAAATATTAGTAAATGAGGAAACGAGAGAACAAGATAAATGTACCCATCCGAGATCTTAAGAAATAAAATTGCGTAGATTTTTTTCTCACAAACCCACAAATAAGCGCAAGCAATTTCCTGTGTACAGACTATTGCAATTCTCTTCCTCCCTATGAAGATTTAGCAATCTTTGGTTTCTTTTATTTGTAAGGTCCTTTGTAAGGATTTTTCTTACTTCTGGAGAAAGTACAGTGTAATAAATACTCTTGCCACGTGCAATATTCTCCCTTCAGCTACCACTCAGGGTAGAATACAGAAAGTGCCCTTTAATGAAAGATTTTGTCCCTGCTGTTCAGCTTACGAAGAATCAATCCAACACGTGATATTACACTGCCCGTTACGCAGTTTAGCCAGGAATAAATATCTAAACCCGTGGTTAAAAACCCCCGTTGATAATACTGATCTATCAATTGTGGTAACGATGTTGGATTGTGGATCTGCAAGTGTATTGGAAGCGCTGGCTAACTTTTCGTGTTCTGTCTTCAGCAAACCGTTATAACTGTACTGGAGATTGTATTATTACACTGGTGTTGCCATTGTTGCTGGTAATTGCTGCTGTTGTTTTAATTATGCCATTAAAGGTTTAAATATATAAATACAGTGTAATAAATAAAATCACATCTTCATAGAGCACAACAAAAGGCCATCTTGACAGCTCTCCTCAATCTTTTCTGAATATACAGCAGTATATAAAGAAAATTCCTATGTATTCCAAATGTTCTTTTTGTGCAGTGAATGCACTGATTGATTGCGATGATATCTGGGTACCAAAATGATACTTTGCCTAATGGATGGGGCTGCCCCTGGACAGAACCAATCGATGCGTGTTCTCCTTGATGGCAGTGGATTGACTTTGTTGATTGAAATAAATGGAAACTGTATTGTCAAAGGCTTTCATGTCCGGATTCCACTGGTTCTATTGGGTTTTCCGGGCTATGTGGCCGTGGTCTGGTGGATCCACCAGACCACGGCCACACAGCCCGGAAAACCCACCAGAACCAGTAAATGGAAACTGTTACTACTGGGGGAAACAAGGTATTTGCATTAGAAAGTCATAAACACACAAGGTGTAGTTTGCTTGAAATACCAAATGCAGACTATCCCTCATGTTTGTTAGAAAATATATGTATTTTTCAGATGGGCACTAAAATTCAAATCAGACAATAGTCCAGTGATGGCAAACCTTTTTGAGACCGAGTGCCCAAATTGCAACCCAAACCCCACTTATTTATTGCAAAGTGCCAACCCGGCAATTTAACCTCAATGTTGAGGTTTTAGTTTAGAAAAAACGGTTGTCTCCCTCTTCCTCCGCCCCACCCGCTCAAGCAGGGGCCAGCCTGCTCTAGCCTCCAGCAAGTCCCACTCGCACCGCTCTGTGCCCCTCAAGCATCTCTGCCTCCTCTGCACCACCCACCCCCCTCGGGCAGCAACCACCTGGAGCACAGGCACCAGGCCCGCCAGCCAAGTCCTTCCTGCTCACCGCAGTGCGTGCACGTTGTGCTCAGTGCCCCAGGCCAGCCTAGATATGTGTGTGGGGTGTGTGTGATTTTCTGCCCCCACATAACGAACTCTGTGTGCGTGTGCCCACAGAGAGGGCTCCGAGTGCCACCTCTGGCACCCGTGCCATAGGTTTGCCATCACTACAATAGTCAGTAGTAGTATTCCACAAACCCCCTTGCGTGCTCTGTCAGTCCTTCAAACAAACTTTGCAGAGTTCTTTCAATTGGTCCTTTTCCTGTTCTGCTGAGACCTGTAGTGCTTTTTTTGGTGAAATTGACAGGCATCTGCTAAATATGCAGTACACTGAATATGTAGAATAACCTGTACCGAATGCAATCCATGGTAAACAGCATTTTCAGGAAAACCTTTCTCAGTGTTCACATTTGTTCAGCCAGATTAGCTGCAGGACTAATAGTCAATGAATAAGGATTACTGGACCATTTGTTGGTATACATAATTAAAAAGCCAATAATAAATACCAATATAAATAAGTTAACAAAAAGTACTAAGTTAATAAACAGAAACACCTATTTTACATAAAATAATAAATACTGTAAATAAATAATAAAATCGAGCCATTACACTTACAAATTGTAGAATGAAACTCTCCCAAACTCCCCCCTTTCCCCATTTCTTGTACATGTCCCTTTCAAACCTTAGCTCAATTTAAAGGTCTTTAGACATCCATGCTGGGTTCCTTAGACACTCTCATTTTTCCTCGTCACTGGAACTGTTGGAAAATGTGCCTTCAAGTAAGTTAAGGGGAGATATGATAGCCATGTTTAAATATTTGAAGAGATGTCATGTTGCCGAGGGAGCAAGCTAATTCTCTGCTGCTCCAGAGACAAGGACAAGGAATAATGGATTCAACATACAGGAAAAGAGATTCCACCTAAACATAAGGAAGCACTTCCTGACAGTAAGGGCTGTTTGATAGTGGGATACACTGCCTTGGAGTGTGGTGAAGGTCGTTTCCCCACTTACCATCTGCTGCGCGCTACTCTCCCCAAGTAGCACGGGGTTCCGTGGCACTCCCCACTACAGGGGCGGCGACAAAGCAGCCGCCCTGACGCTGCCGCTCTCGCACCCCCTCAGCGTGCGTCGTTCCTGGCGCTCCTCAAAACGGTGCCTTTTGATGACCCCACGCAGTGCGGGGTCGTGGGGAAGCCCGGGAGCGCGCCAGAAATGATTAGATATGGTTTGGGGGACAAAAAGATTTAAGTTTGAGAACCAATAAAATAACAATTGGAGAAAAAATATTCTCTGACCATAAACCGATTATTTGGGAGTGGAAAAATAAAAAAACATATGGAACTTGGCGAATAAATGAATACTTACTAAGAAAAGAAACAGTGACGGAAAAATCAGAAATTAAAAATTTCTTTGAAATTAATTTAAATGGGGAAGTAAGTTTAAATACAGTGTGGGATACAAGCAAAGCGTTTATTAGGGGCCTGTTTATAAAAGAAAATGCTCAGTGGAAAAAGGAAAAAGAGAAGAACGAATTAGAAATCAGGCAAAAAATTAGAAAAATAGAAAAACAACTAATGTCTGATTTAAATAACGAAAAATTATTGAAAGAATTAAACAACTTACAAAATCAGTTAACAATGCTTTACTCTAATCAAATGGAAAAAAACTTAAAAATATTAAAAACAAAAGAATTTGATAGTGCTAATAAAAGTGGCAAATGGATGGCCTGGAAGATTAGAAATAAGATTCAAAATAGAAAGATAGACCTCATAATAAAAGATGAAAAAAGATACACTAAACAAGATGAAATCTTAAACCAATTTGTGGATTTCTATAAATCATTATATAAACAACAAGAAAATAATAAAGAAAATATAATGAAATTTAAAACTGGAACTAAAATGATAATAACAGAAGACGAAAAAAATTATTTAGATGGCGACTTCACTAAAGAAGAAATTCAGTATACTATTAAAACACTTAAAATAAATAAATCTCCAGGCCCTGACGGCATACCAAATGAATTTTACAAAGTTTTTGAAGAACAACTATCACTAATAATGTGTCAGATAATGAATAAAATCAAGGAAGATAAGAATATACCCAAGTCTTGGGAAGAAACGGTGATAACAGTCATACCTAAGGAAGGTAATGACTTAACTAATGTTAAAAATTACCGACCAATCGCATTACTAAACAGTGATTATAAAATTTACGCCATGATTTTAGCTAACAGATTTAAGCAGGTATTAAACAGAATTATAGCACCCGACCAAAACGGCTTCCTACCAGGAAGGTATATTAGGAACAACATAAGAACTGTAATTAATCTAATAGAGATACTTCAAAAAAAGATCAATCAGCAAGCTCTGTTGATATTCTTAGATATAGAGAAAGCATTCGACAGTCTAAGCTGGGAATACCTGATAGAAATGTTAGTACGAATCAACTGTGGAGAAAATTTCCAAACTTGGATACGGACAATCTACTCACACCAAACAGCTAAAATAAAAATAAATGGAGAGATCTCCAATACATTTGGTATCGAAAGGGGCACGCGTCAAGGCTGTCCGCTTTCCCCGCTCCTGTTTATTATGTCACTGGAACCACTCTTGGACTACATTAGAGCAACAAAAGAAATAAAAGGAATAAAAATTAACAAATTTGAATATAAAGTAAAGGCATATGCCGATGATTTGGCTCTATTTATAGATCCACAAGAGGATTCCCAACGTACGCTAAAAGAGACATTAGAGAATTATAAACAAATAACAGGACTACAAGTAAATGAAAAGAAAACGAAGATATTAACGTTTAATTTAAATAAACATAAAGAAGAACAAGTAAAGGAAATAATGAAATTCGAAATAGTAAATAAGATCAAATATTTGGGAATTGTAATGGCAAAATCTAATATTATGCTTTTCCAAAATAATTATGAAAAAGAGTGGAACATAATTAAAAACAACTTTAAAAAATGGAATAATCTTAATTTATCACTTCTAGGAAAAATAGCGCTAATTAAAATGACGGTATTGGCCAAAATGAACTATCTATTTCAAACGATACCTATCATTACAAATAGAACATTCTTTGAAAAATGCAAAAAAGATATATCTAAATTCCTATGGGGTAAGCATAAAACCAGAATAAAATATCAAGTATTGTGTGACGAAAAACAAAGAGGGGGTCTAGGTTTACCCAACTTAGAATTATATTATAACGCAGCAAGTATGCTATGGTTTAAAGAATGGGTAACATTACAAAACATGGAACTTCTTAACCTAGAAGGTCACGACCTATTTTACGGGTGGCATTTTTATGTCTGGTACATGGAAGGGAAAGAATTTAAGCACTTCCGTGATCATATCATAAGGAAAGCAATATATAGAGTATGGGAAAAATTTAAAAGAGAATGTGTACTTAAAACACCTAGGTGGATATCACCATTAGAAGCAGTGTCCTTAAGGACAGATCAAAAAAATGAGATCTTAAGATACAGCGATATATTAACCAAAACAGGTTCCGAACTCAAATTGAAAGAGAGAAATGAAATTATAATAAACAACGCTCAATGCCAATGGTTCGCATACAAACAAATAACAGAAAAATTCAAGATAGACCAAAAGAGAGGATTTGAAGTGGAGGAAGGGGAAATTTGGAAAATTTTGAAAGACGGGAATAAAGGAACCATTAGTAAAATATATAAAATACTGCTCCAACAGGATGAAGAAGCAGAACAGGTAAAGACCTGTATAGTACGTTGGGCCCAGGACTTAAATAAAATAATATATTTAGAACAATGGGAAAAAACTTGGAGGGAATTAAAATTTACCTGTTGTACCAGATTAAAAGAAAATTATTACAAAATGATGCACAGGTGGTACCTATGCCCAAGTAAGCTGGCCCTAATGTATAGTGGAGTATCGCCCTTATGTTGGAGATGCAACAAAGAAAAGGGATCTTTGATTCATATCTGGTGGAACTGCAGAATTATTAAAAAATTTTGGCTGGACATTTTCCAATGTATTAAATCTATATTAAAATTAGATATAAGTTTTAGTCCAGAATTAATGCTGTTAAATATGATAGACGCTAAACTACAAAAGCATTGTAAAACTCTGTTACTATATATGATTACGGCAGCTAGGATCTTGGTTGCAAGAAACTGGAAGAAAACGACACTTCCTCAAATACAAGATTGGACTTCACTTTTAATTGAATATGCCACAATGGATAAATTATTGGGTATAATAAGACAGAAGAATATAGGAACGATCCTGAAGACTTGGAAACCACTTAATGACTTTCTTCAAACAGAAACTGAAACCAAAAAAATGCTGACTTATCTTCAATGTTGAATACCATTTATTTAATGTTAGAAAATTCATATAGTTAAAAATTTTCGAAAACGTAATTAATAAGTATAAAACCTTAGTTGGAAGTCTTCTTCTTCTTTTTTGTTTTTCTCTTTTCTCCCCTCTTCTTTCTTTTTTCTTGCCCTTTTCTTTCCCTCACTTCCTTTTCCCCTCTCTTCTTCTCCTTCTCTCCACTGTTAGTGGAATTTTCTCTCCTTTATTCTTTTTTCTCTTTTATTGGTGATGGTAGGGTCACATTTAATATAGTTATTTAATTCTTACGAAATGTAAATCAAGATAGAGGAAAGTATGGAGTGAATTATAATGTAATGTGTATGTATGATTTGTTGGTGATTTATTTAATATAATAAAAATATTATTTAAAAAAAAAGAAATGACGTGCGCTGAGAGTAGCGTGCAGCAACGGGTGGTCGAGGTAAGTGGGGAAACGACTGACGTCTCCTTCTTTGGAGGTTTTTAAACAGAGGCTGGATGGCCACTTGTCAAGAGTGCTTTGATTGTGTATTCCTGCATGGCAGGGGGTTGAACTTGATGGCCATTTTGGGCTCTTCCAACTCTTTGATTCTATGAAACTGTTTGATGCATCTCCGAATGATTCACTACTACATTGCCAATAAAACAAGTGTTCAGTGGCACCTTGAAGACTACCAAACATTTATCCCAGCATAAGCTTTTGGAGCCAGAGTACTTTTAATTGTCCTAAGCAGGGTCCACTGTCATATCTGTCACATGAGCTGCACAGAATGTTACACAAGAATAGCAATGATCCAGATCCTGCATGAATGGGAGTTCTGTGTTTGTCTGCTTCCAGTGAGAGACACGCCTAGATGCAAGCATAAAGGAGAAATTCACTGAGTACAGGTAATGTTTGTTCTTACACATGCTCAAAAGCAACCCTTTTCATGTGTATAAAAACAGTGAGCTCCAGCTATCGGAAGGCAAATACTGCAATGCAGAGTACACTATCTTAAACAAAGATTACTTTCCCATTGAAATTACTTTTTGTCCATGTTAGTTCAAGTCCAGTATTCATCTATACCCTTTCCAACATAAAGATATGCTACGGGAAACAAAATTGGCAGACACAACTTTACAAAAAGACAAGTCTTGCTAATAGCTGTCTGGGGCTGTCTGTTTAACAGTGCAGGACACAATGGTTTTGACAGAAGTGGTACTTAAGATTCTCTAATGCTAAAAGAGAATCTGCCCTATTTTCAGTAAGTGCAGTCTGCGAACTGCAGCGGAAACACGCTGCTTCAACTTCCGCTGCAGTTCGCAGACTGCACTTACATTTTGATGTTGGAAAGATATCGTTCAGTAGAAATCAGAGTAATCAGCGATCCCGTATTTTGTAGGGAAGAAGTTAAGCATAACGACTGTTAGTTTGCCAAAGTTTGATCCAGGATATATATGACAAGACAAATCTACCACAGAGAATTTGGTGGGCCACTGCAAGTAGCAGAGAGCTGGACTAGATGGACTCTGGTCTGTTCCAGCAGGCTTGTTCTTATGTTCTTATTAGAATTGCCATTTAATAAGGAACATAATGAAGCATCCTGTCCAGGGACTCAAACATGGAACATGGGGCTAGATTCTCCAAAGCCTTGCTATGCCTTTAAAGGGAGTGACTTGCCTCCTGAGTTCTGCCCCACACAGCCAAACCTCAAGATGGCTGACAGTGAACTGCCCTCAGACTAGAGGAACTAACGGGAGCTTCTGAGGTCAGCTGACTGCATCAATGGACAAGATCTGACAAGGACATACAAACCTTCTTATTACAGGCTGGGACCTTCAGATTGAACAATTGTGTCAGAACTATGGATCCAAATGATCTAGTCAATACTTTGTCTACTTATGGACTTACACATTAGGTTGTATGTTAGTACACGCAGAAGATTGCCTATCCCATTTGGTTAAATATTGTTCATAAATTCACAGAGCACCGAGGGAAACAGGAAATCGGACTCTTGACCAACTATACCACAGATGATTTGAGCCTTGTCAATGATTCTTAGCTGCATGCAGAAACATTAACCAAAATGCAAATACTCTGAAAAAGATAAGGAACAGAAGAATTCACAGGTTTTAAATGCAAACTAACCAGCGCTGCCTCTGTTTGTGAACGAATGTAATGATAATTTCCAAGCTGTGCTCACACTATATTCTTGGTTAGTCTGCGTTTTGTCCCTATGTGACTGATGGGGCATTCCTATGAAATCCATGGTCTAACGTGGAGTAATTCTGCATGTGTAAATGTAGGGAAGCTATTCTTTCGCCAGGCCCAGATCATGTGACATCATAACTTGACTTCTACAGACAAGGACTCATGATTACACTGAATATAGTATCCTTTCTTAAACTCTGGTGGTTAGAATGCATCTGGAGCAGTTATTTAAAGCAGTCAGATCAGTGAATACCTCATATGAATCCTACTTGGTCTACAAGTACCAAAATTGTAACAACCTTTTGAAGTCTGTTAGCAAGAATAGCAATTAATGACTTTGCATTCACATTCATCAAAGAAATAGGCCAACAATTTACTCAGTGAGTACGGTGTTTGCCAGGTTTAGAAATTACAGTGATACAGGCATCATATAACTATGGCTCATTCTGCACATGCAGAATAATGCACTTTCAAACTGCTTTCAATGCTCTTTGAAGCTGTGCGGAATGGCAAAATCCACTTGCAAACAGTTGTGAAAGTGGTTTGAAAACGCATTATTTGGCGTGTGCGGAAGGGGCCTATGATGGCAATGAGCCAGACTCAAAAATCTCATTATATAATTGATAAAGCTTTGGAATTAAGAAATCTGCAAAGGTTTTATACCATTCAGTATGCAAATCATCTGGTTCTGAAGATTTACCATTGTTTATATTCATTAACACTGTCTTTAGTCATCTATTCATAAGGTCTCAGAATCTAAACAGGAAAGATCATGAGAGAAAAACATTTCCAAATCTTTTTCTGTAAATCCTTTGCCGTTACTATACAATATTTGTAGAACTGCAAATTTATTTCACTAGAGGCAGTATGTATTATATTCTTCTCTCCTTTGATCAAAGGAATGTAGTTCTTATTCTTTTGCTGTCTTAAAACTATACACTAGAATTTTACCGGAGTTTCTCATCCCTTTCTCAGTATGACTGGTAAAAACAAATTAGATCATGTTCTGCTGACAAAAATACTATATTATTTCATTCATATTTAACTTTTTGCAGTTCCCGATAAACGCCTGGTGTGGGAGATGTAGCAAAGTGGCTACAAAGATATTTCAATCTATCTTCCAATTTTATTTCTTGTTTATCTCCATAAACCACTATTTGTGCAAAAAAAAAATTCTCATCCCTAAAGAAAAAAGACCCCCCCAAAGAAACACTTTTTTTTGCTTCTAGTAAAATTCCAGATTTCTCTACACCACCAGCCTTTCCCATCCTTAATTATATAAATATATCTGAACCAAGTCCAATAATGGCAGTTTAGAACAAATTAAAGGGTGTTGAGGGGGGAGGGGTAATCATAAAAATGATTGGTTAACCCTGAAAAGTAAATAAACACAAAAAAAACAAAATATGGCAAGATGCCAGGATGTTTGTCAAATTGTTCTATTTTAAAAATGTACTGAGTTGAGTATTTAATTTTCAAAACAGCAATTTTTTTAAAAAATCAGTATTTTGCCTTGAAAAAACTGTGGCCTCTTTTGGTCATGTTTAACCATCATCATCGTCGTCGTCGTCGTTATTGTTTTGTTTATTATTATTATTGTAGATTTCACAGCTGCCAGATCTTTAGCTGGTTGTTGGCCTTCATTACAATTCGAGCTTCACCCAGAGGCCTAGGAAGTTGTAATGTATCGGCGTAGTATTCGTGCGGATCCCAGCAGGGTTGCCTTCTGAATTTGACAGATGTTAATTTTGTCAATTCGAAGATGTTTCAAGTGCTGCCCTAGTGTTTTCGGGATGGCGCCCAGCGTGCCGATCATATTTAACCATTGTCACCGTCGTTGTCATCATCATCATCATCATCACCATCATAAAAATTGTTATTGTTATTATTATTGTTATTATTACTCCAAAAATAACTAAACATTTTTGTGTGTATTTTGTGACAAACATGTCACAGTCTGATAAACATAAACACAAGGAAATAAGCAAAAAAGCTGAAGAAGGGAACCAAATCCTTCCTTCCTTTAAAAAAAACGATGCCCAGATTTCTTTTCAGCAAAATAGCTTTCAGGTTTCCTTGTTCTCAATTGGTCACTGTGCCAGCATGTAAGACTGTTGAAGCAATCTATTGTTGAAGGCTTTCACAGCTGGAATCAATAGGATGTTGAGGGTTTTCCGGGTTGTATGGCTGTGCTCCAGTAGTATTTTCCAGATTGTGTGGCCGTGTTCCAGTAGTCAAAACGTCAGGAGAAAATAGTACTGGAACACAGCCATACAATCTGGAAAACCCATAACATCTTGGTTGTGCTGGCTCATGACACTGGTCGAAGCAAATTCCTCTGAAGTAACTGATTCACTTGCCCCTGAAGAAGAGACTCTTGACTTAAAACACAACCATTAAATTTCTGCAAAGCTTTGAAGGCTCCTTATAATACCCACATTTTTGCCCTGCTGCTTTCGGGGTAGTAGCAGTGGTTACATTTAGTGTAGGAAAATGATTCTGAGGAAATGGTTATTTATTTAACTTGCATTTCCTATCTTGCTTCCATTACAGAATTCTAACCAGCTTACTGAAGTTTCTAGAAGTTCTCCCACCCAAATCTAGACCTGCTTGAATTCAACAGGGAGACTGCTAGGACCCAAAGACTAGAACCTCCTCTTTTCAAGCACCATCATCCGATCCAGTTCAGGACCTCCCTAAAGGACTCAAAGACTGGAACCTACTCTGTTCCAGCACCCTGATCCTATCAAGTTCAGGACTTCCCTGCAGCTCCTAAAAATGCTATGGGAGATCCTAATCATGGGGTTCTTAAGTCACATTTAGGCCCCTTCCGCACACGCAAAATAATGCATTTTCAAACCACTTTCACAATTGTTTGCAAGTGGATTTTGCTATTCCGCACAGCTTCGAAGAGCACTGAAAGCAGTTTGAAAGTGCATTATTCTGCATGTGCGGAATGAGCCTTAGTGTGGCCCAATCGAAGCTATATGAATAACAGACTGATGCTATTTCACAGGTAACCCCTGCCTAGAAAAAATGAATGAGCAACTAACAAAGAAAGCTAAAAATTAGAGTTTCAGAAGAATGTGCAAAACAAGGAGGAACACAGAGTAAAAAAAGAATGGTCATGGCCAAAGGAGACATTTCAAAGTGAGCGGTCAAAATAAAAGATAGGCGTTTGAAGCCTTGGACAACAGTGCTTGTACGATCACTGAAATTACTTCTTGCTCTCTGCTTGCACTAGCAATTTTGTTTTCAAACTATCTTTTCTACATGAAGGCTCAAATCCTGGTGCTGGTCAAAGCTGAACAAAATGAAATTATCAGTGGCGTAGCGTCCATGGGACAGGGGGAGCGGGATGCCCCGGGCGGAGCCACGGCGGAGGCGTGGCTGGGCCATGGAGGGGGCGTGGAGGGTGTGCGGCAGGAAGTGGCAGGAAGCGGCAGGGGCGGACACCACTGCAGCAGGGGTGCAGGGCATGTGCACGCCCCAGGCGCAGTTTCCCCTTGCTCCGCCACAGGAAATTATGCTATCTGTTGTACATTCCATTTCTTCATACGCAAACTGTTGTTTAGTTTAAAAGATGCGAGCATGCTCTGTATGTCCTTACTGTTTGTGCAAGAGCAACTGCACTGCCTACATTTTCCTTTCCCCTCATGCATCTCTGGAAGCCAGTGGGAAGAGAATGACAGACAAGAGAGAAAAATAACATACAAGGGCGATGGAAATGAATGATTGCAGTGTGTAAACACAACCTTGCACCAGTTCTGCAAGATAGAAATGCTCCTTTATTTAAGCAAGCGTTTGGTAAACTAATTCCATCTTCTCTTGACACTTAAGCAAGAAGGAACAAGCCAAGCAAACCACGTCTCCACCCATATTGCACAGCTGTGACAGGCAGTGGACTAGGCCGTATGCCATTGGGCAAGCTTCTAGAAGTTACACCAGTTTCTCCAGCGGCTTTGATGCCTTCAGGCGCAATGCTTTTATTTATTTTATTTATTGAAAATTCGAACCCACGCGCAAGGAGAGCCCTTACCATTGCGCGATTTATCGTTATGCCCTCTTCCCTATTAAAGGGTAGGTTCAGCAATTTAGATAAATCCGCAGGGTTATACAGTTGCAAACTTAAAGAGGTTGAAACCCTGACTCATCAACTCTTGCACTGCACCAGATTTGATAACATCAAATCTAAATATACCAACTTACATTTTTTTCTTCCAATCTGGGCTGCCTGATCTGACTAGGTTATCTCTATTATTCAACAACTCAGACCCTGGCCTTTGTGAAGAGATCGCCAATTTCACTGCGGAGATAGTTGAGAGTTCCCAGTAGAATGTATTTGTTATGCTCCCCGTGGGGCCTTTTATCTATCATGTATTCATGCAACTGTTCCCGATTTATGTAACTCTTTCTGACTATGCCAATAAAGGCTTATGTATGTATGTATGTATGTATGTATGTATGTATGTATGTATGTATGTATGTATGTATGTATGTATGTATGTATGTATGTATGTATGTATGTATTGAAAATTCTTTGGGCCAAAGGTTTGGATCTCATGTTTTTTCCACATCCAGTGATCCATTGTTATGCAGTTGTCCTTTCTATACCACGACTTTCCACACTACAGTTTTGGCTGATTGCAGGTTGGTGTCGGATCTCACCCCCCCCCAACAGGAGCATAATGAGAAAAGGCCGCAGACGCCACCTTACTGGCGTGGCGCTCTTTGATCCACACTGCCCCACTGTACAAAGGAAAATCGCTGCACAAAGAAACACTGTAACAATTTTATGAGGCTTTTCAGATTGCAGGTGTGCTGTCCCCTTACCCTTGCAATGTGGAAGGGACAATTGTGCATGATCCTGAGGAACTTTCAGCTATAAGACAAGGCAAAGTGGCCTTATGACCATTCATCTGGAACAGTAATGCCTTTACATAAATAAAAGTAGTTGACAGCATTTGAGAGGACCTTAGAGGAAGTAAATATCTGCAGTTTGGAATGATAAATCATCTAATTGACTTGAATAGAAGAGATCACATGCCAGATCAGAAAAGCTACTGGAAGATCAGTTGCATATTAGTTTACCTACAATTGCATTTATATCTGGTTGGAATGATCTATAATGTCATCAACCCTGTGGAGGTCTTCCGTGTTGACTCAGTTCTGATTGGGTCCACTACGTAGTGGAATGGTGCTCTCTTGTTTCCCTCCTGAACGTTATCAAGTGTCGAAATGGCCATTAGGTCTAATCAGGATCAGTCCTTCCTTGCGTTTTTAAATGATTGTCAAATGGCGACGGCATTCTTGAGACAGAAACATAGCAGTACTATGTCATTCTGCATTGTTTGACATGTCATGTTTATACTTTGGCTTTTGTTGCTGTCGTGACCCTCGCCAAGTTAGCTCAGTTCCGGCCATTTTGTTTATTGAGGCCTTACTCACGCTTTTGGTCTGACAAAGAGCTATCGAGTCAAGAATGTTATCTGCTTTTTGGAATGTGAATGTCTGGGTGGTGAAACTGCCTCTGCTTCTCTCGCGCTTCTCTTTCCCCTCCAAGCTCTTTCTTCTCTGGGAATTGAGTCATGGGGGGGCGGAGGGAGGACCTGATATATCTCTGCTGGGAACATCTGTGACTTGTAAAGATCTGACCAGTTCAGACAATAAAGTTTATTTTTTATTTATTTATTTATGGGATTTCTATACCGCCCAATCCCCAAAGGGCTCTAAAGTTATTAGCTTTCCTATGTTTGCCATCCATAAAACAAGAATTCTACTTCTGAAGTACTGATTCCTGTCTGTGAGCAAGGTTGGGGCTGTGACAGTTTCAGATTTCCGCAGTTAATTCTATTACATTACTTATTGGATGTCCCATCCTCCTCGTTGTATTGAGTTATCCTGTAAATCCTGCCTCGATTTAAACATGTCTCTATATAAGCTGGTTTACAATCTGAACGTGCATGGACTTATTCGCAGCACAAAGATGCACTTTGATGTCTGTCATGAAGAAACAGCAGGAAATCATTTTCTGGGGATAGCTTGTGCAAATCCACCCACAGTTTTATGTAGTGGCTTCGTGGAGGAGGGGAGAGAGGGAGACATCCTGCTGCTGAGATCTCTAGATGATGACCCAGGTGACTTCAACTTTTTACTCCACATTGATTGACTATCTCTGGGCCACTCCCCACTTACCTCGTCTGAGTGCAACCCCGCAGCGACCCCTCGTAGAAAAGCCTCCGTGGCTTTTGACCATGGAGACATTTGTTCCCCACTCATTTTCCATTCAGGAAATAGCGCGGGGTTCCACATCAAGAGTCAAAGAGGCAATCGAGCGTTCTGATTGGCTGGCATGCGTGTGCGTCATTTACACGTGGGAGTTGCAGCCAGCCGAAGGTGGGGCTCCATTTTGATTGACTGATCCGAAAAGTTGGTTTGGATAAGCTGAACACATTGTTTTGAGACGTCTGCACATGCTGACATCACTACCCGCTGCAAATTGCTTGGGCAGAAAAACGAAAGTAAAAATCGGTTTCGGTTTACACCGCCGACAACCCTGTGCTCAGCGGCACTTTGCCAAGCTGCAAAACCGTGGAGCTCGAGCAAAAAAGAGCAAAAAAGAGCAATGTTGGCACATCTTGTTGTGCACACGTCTCAATTTCCAAGCACTTTCTTACGGGGACACCCTCCCTAAACAAAATGGCGGTTCCTGTTTCCTGATTGGCCGGAAGCTGCGCGTCAGAGCGAATCAGCCGTGCGTAAACAGCCAATGTTGCTCAGAGAAGAGGACCTAATTTGCCGCGCGGCAAGGAGGTGGGAGAGCGGCAAATTCCGGGCAGCTGCGCAGTGGGCGCTGGTGCAGTGGGGGACGTCCAGGATCCCCGTGTCAAATAAAGAGGTGACCCCGTGGCTTATGGTGAATGGGGAGCGGCCCTCTATTTCAAGATGCCAGAGCTTTAGTTGGCACCCTTACAGTAATATCTTGGAAGACATCCACTTTGAACAACATTTCAAGGCAACCTGATGAGGAATTCAGTCAACTGTAAAGAAACAAATCACAGTACCAATATTGTTCTCATTCTTTGCAAAGTGTATCCCATTTGTGCATGTGGAGTCCCTATGGGGCAAAATAGTGTCTTCTTCAGGGCTGTTTCATGTATGACATGAGAAGTTTCACCTCCCTCTCTCCATATTCCATGCCCCCAATCTGAATTGGGCTCCTGTGCACCTGGGAATTGAGTCCAAGCATCATCTTTGCAGCACATGCCTGATCGAAAGTACTTGTGGTAGACCCAGACATGGCATAACATATGGTGATGTTCTTAGTGTGGTTTCAGAATCTGGGAAATCTTTGGGCAAGGAAATCTTAATCCTAATTCACAAATGTAAGGAAATGGGCAGAGACCTGAAGTGTTGGAATGGATCTTACTGCTTCAGACTGCACAGGTAGAGTTTCATAAAATCAGATTTTGGAATGCTCTCCTTGGTTAAAATCTCACCAATAGCCTTTTGCTGCTGCTGCTGCTGCTGCTGCTGCTGCTGCTGCAGCTGATGATGATGATGATGATGATGATGATGATTATTTAAATTTCATAGACCACCCAATCCCCAAAGGGTACAATCCCCAAAGGGTACAACAAGCAATCAATGCACAATAAAATACAAATCGTGAACAAAAATTAAATCTATTGTCGAAGGCTTTCACGGCCAGAATCACTTGGGTGCTGTGTGGTTTCCGGGCTGTATGGCCGTGTTCTAGCAGCATTCTCTCCTGACGTTTCGCCTGCATCTGTGGCTGGCATCTTCAGAGGAAAGATCTGGCTGACTTCATCCACGGATGTCCCATGGAACTCTTGAGCAAGAGAGCCCAGGAAGCATCCAGAAGGAGAAGGTTACTTTGGAAAATAATAATCACTAAAAATCTGCAAGGGAGCACGTGCAAAAGGCTGAGGTAAATTTACCTGGTTGTGTTCCCCTAAGCTTGTACAAGAAGTTAGAGATCAAATGCAGGCTCATGTTTTCTGTTCTTACAACATTCATTTTCCAACTTAAATGTTCAGCTTTTGGTTACAGGGCTTTGATGAGGAGAGGCTGCAGCGTTTGGGACTCTTTAGTTTGGAGAGGAGACGTCTGAGGGGGGATATGATTGAAGTCTATAAAATTATGCATGGGATAGAAAATGTTGACAGAGAGACCTTTTTCTCTCTTTCTCACAACACTAGAACCAGGGGGCATTCATTGAAAATGCTGGGGGGAAGAATTAGGACTAATAAAAGGAAACACTTCTTCACACAACGTGTGATTGGTGTTTGGAATATGCTGCCACAGGAGGTGGTGATGGCCACTAACCTGGATAGCTTTAAAAGAGGCTTGGATAGATTTATGGAGAAGTCCATTTATGGCTACCAATCTTGATCCTCTTTGATCTGAGATTGCAAATGCCTTAACAGTCCAGGTGCTCGGGAGCAACAGCCACAGAAGGCCATTGTTTTCACCTCCTGCATGTGAGCTCCCCAAGGCACCTGGTGGGCCACTGCGAGTAGCAGAGAGCTGGACTAGATGGACTCTGGTCTGATCCAGCTGGCTTGTTCTTATCGTCTTATGTTCTTATGATTGTTTGCCTGCCCAAATCTCCTTCTCAATGACAGATCAGCCATATGTAATACACAAAATTGAAAAATACATGATCTTAACATAGTTTTCTAAAACAATTTTTGATTTGGGAGTTTGGATTTATATTCCACCTTTCTCTCCTGTAAGGAGTCTCAAAGTGGTTTGAAAATTTCTTCCCTTCTCACAACAGACACCTTGTGAGGTATGTGAGTCTGAGAGAGTTCTGAGAGGTCTGTGACTATCCCAAGGTCACCCAGCATACTTTGGTAGAGGAGTGAGAAAACAAATTTCAGTTCAACCAGATAAGAGTCTGTCCCTCATGTGAAGGAGTGGGGAATTAAACCCGGTTGTCCAGAGTAGAGTCCACCACTCTTAACCACTGTGCCACGTTTGCTCTTTCTGGGAAAACTGCTAAACTAAACGTCCATATCTGTTTCTGGGATATGGACAGAGGTGGGATCCAGCAGGTTCTCACAGGTTCCCGAGAGTAGGTTACTAATTATTTGTGTATGCCAAGAGGGGGTTACTAATTGGTGATTTTGCCACGTGATTTTTGCCTTAGTTACGCCCCTTCTCTCAGCAGTAGCACACAGAACTTGAAGCAGTCTAGCAGGAGATGCACCGGCGTGCGTGGCACCCTGCGCCTGCGTGCATTCGTTTCCCACCTAAGGACCGGCACAGCAGCTGCGTCCTTGTCACAGCCCCGCCCATGAATGCCCCACCCCCAGAATGCCCGGACACGTCCCCGTCATGCCCCGCCCCACCCCATTGGCGCTACGGCACAGTTTGAATCCCACCACCATGGGAACCTGTTACTAAAATTTTTGGATCCCACCACTGGATATGGAAGTGAATATCATGATAGCTACTAGCTGTCTTTGAAGTCTTAGTTTTTAATTAAGTAGAAGCACAAACAGTGGTACCTTGTTGCACATTCATATTAAATGTGGTGCAATGTTCAAGACACCAAGGTACCAAAAAAAACCCCAACAATCCTATAATATCTGTAATTGAATAACTTCAGTGCTGAATGGCGCCTAATTTACTATGGAGCCTGATCAAATTATTTATAACTCCTACGAGTCACTTTCCTATTAAGATACAATGATGTACTGCACCATCCCAGTACATATTGAGCCTTTGGACTTCTGAAAATATAGAAGTTGCCTCTTCACATGCCCGGCTTCTTGCACAATGGCACAACTGCTCATATTTTAGGTCGAATCCCCACTACCGTCTTAGCCAGGTTTCAGAACACAAACTAACCAGGTTTGAGGGATGACTTCCCCATTGCTTGCGTGGCAGATTCCGTTTCTGGTGCTCGTTCTCCCCGTTAATCTGCGTTCCGGCAGGACCTGGTTGCAAGTGGCATAGACCCCATTAACATGGTTCAGAGCTGATCCGAGGGGAGGGATGAGGGTTGAAACCCTGACTCGTTTCCCGCCCTGGAGTGTGACGCAGAATTTGGGCAACCAATCAGCATTGCGATGCACACGCAGCCTTTCCTTGGTTTCATTTCTGCTTTTGCGATCGGCCAGCAGAAGGGGACGCAAACATTAAACAGTCAAACGCGTAACTTTGAATCGTTCATGGTTTACACAGGTAACGATTAACTGTTTGCACAGTTAAATAGTTAAACGTTAATTTTTTACATGCTGATTTGTTTGATCACACCCCTACAATGTACGTTTCCACAGTGGGAAAAGGTCCCGCCCCATCAAGGCACGCCAGCCAATCAGGGGAGACCGGCGAAGCGAGCTTGCCTGGTAGTGGGGATTGCTAAGAGTTCTGCCACCGGGTGTGTCTGCTGTGTGCTCGCTGTGGTGGGGAGGGAGAAACTCCGATGAAGAGGACACGGTTTCACAACGAACAGGTTTGGATCTGTGTGCAAATTTCAAGTGGGGATTCGACCTTAGTCTGTTATTTTAGAAGAGCATTCCTAATCCACAGACATTCAAAAGTCAAGTGAGGCAAGATGCAGAAAGTTTAGTACTATCTACTGTTTGTTGTTAATCACAAAATCATCATGATTGTTGTATCCTAGATACTTACCTCCTCCAACCAGTTTTAGCTTTTTTCGGGGCTCCGGGGCTCCTCTTCACTGGTGCCCAGGAAGCGGTAGCCCTTTGTCGGGGCAACCCTCAAAGGGGAGAGCAGCTCAGGTGGTTTTCTAATGCAAAAGGCTCCACCAGCCCCCTGCTGCTCTTCCTCTGAGCATGTGCAGAGCACTGCCTCCCCTGCAGGATGGATCATGTGCTTGGACTGCCTCTTCCCAGATGTTCAGGCTGGCAGATGGGGAGGGGAGCATGCCGAGCCCTCCAGGTAGTCATGGACCCTCAACCCAGACAGGCCTTACCACTGGAGGAAAATGGAGGAAAACTGGGTGCCCATAGAATTGAACCATCCACCCAAACTTCACCAAGTTTGGGGATTCTTCTGAGGAGAGTCACCAGCAGCTGTGCGGCAAACTTAGTGCCTCTGCCTTAAAAAATAGCTCCCCCCCAGAACTCCACTAAATATCTCCAGTTGAATGCAATTAGAGCAAAACAGATACCAATCCCCCGCACTGAAATCAACAGAGGGAACTTTTTTCACAGTGATGCTTGGGTATGACATTAGCCCATTAAAGTCTATGGTGATCAGGGGTGCTCAGGAGGGGCTGTTTTTTAAGGTAGACAAACCAAATTTGTTTGGTAGATGTAGGCGACTCTCCTTAGAAGAATCCCTACATTTGGTTATGTTTGGCTTAGGGCAGTGGTGGCGAACCTTTGGCACTCCAGATGTTATGGACTACAATTCCCATCAGCCCCTGCCAGCATGGCCAAGGGGCTGATGGGAATTGTAGTCCATAACATCTGGAGTGCCAAAGGTTCGCCACCACGGGCTTAGGGGGTCCAATTTTGGGGGCCCCCAAAGGGAAGGCTTGTCTTTCATTGGAGTTTTCAATTGTTTCCAGGGGAAGGTGATGGCAGCCCTTTCAAGGGGTCCATAAAATTTGACCCCCTGAACCAAACTTTACCAAACTTGGGGTTCTCCTAAGAAGAAGAAGAAGAGTTTGGATTTATATCCCCCCTTTCTCTCCTGTAGGAGACTCAAAGGGGCTGACAATCTCCTTACCCTTCCCCACTCACAACATACACCCTATGAGGTGGATGGGGCTGAGAGAGCTCCGAAAAGCTGTGACTAGCCCAAGGTCACCCAGCTGGCGTGTGTGGGAGTACGCAGGCTAATCTGAATTCCCCAGATAAGCCTCCACAGCTCAGGCGGCAGAGCTGGGAATCAAACCCGGTTCCTCCAGATTAGAGTGCACCTGCTCTTAGCCACTGCTCTTAGCCACTCCGCCACTGCTGCTCCTAAGGAGGTTAACCTAAAACTATGCTGCAAATTTAGTGCCTCTACCTTGAAAAACAGTTTCCGCAAGCCTTGAAAAAATTCCTTGAAGAGTTTAATGGAGCTGATTTTTTTTTAGATTTCCAGGAAAAAAAGTCAGAAAACCCCAATTACTGGTATGGGTATTTAATTTTTTTTCAGCTTTACTGAAAATGTCCGGGTTCATTAAATCCGAATCCAGAAAATGCCAAAAAAAAAATAAATTGTGCGCACTCCTAAATCTAGGAGTAATATTTAGCGTTGTTCTTCCTTTTTTGTGTGTGCTTTCTAACACTTAGTTAGACTAAACAGAATCTGGACTGGAGACTTTTAAGTTAAATGTTTGTTTAAGACATGCTGTGTGGTTTTAATCTAATAAAAAAGAACATTGAGGGAAGGGTGGGACTGTTTTGCAGCTGAGGAATGGAAGAAACCTTCCTCTTGAAGAGTTCCATTATATAATTGTGGGTGGCAGAAGCTGATGGGATAGAACACAGCAACGAGAAGCAACAAAAGAAATGAACTTGTTTAGCTTCCTAAATTTGTTTCCAGCTACCAGATGCTTCTGAAAAGCTTGCAGGCAAGAACTGGAAGTACTGGATCGGATCTCGCCTAAATTTTCATAAGTGCAGAGGGGGACAGTTTTCACCAATTACTCCCTTCCTGCAGCCATCCGAAACACCCTCTGGACGGCTGTTCTCTTGGGACAGGGACTCCCTGGAATAGCTGTGGAGGGAACTGGACGTGTGCCTTGGAAGGAGAGACCAGCAAAAATCGGGCCCCCTGCCATGTTCACAGAAATCTAGGCAGGATCAACTGGAAACCTTTCACAGACTACCTATGAGAGAAGAGAAATAATCTCAGATTTGAGATCTGAAAGAAAACATCAGACTGAAATAGTACATTGGAAGTGATAAAGTGTGTAACAGATAAATTGTTGCATTGTAATCAGATGCATGAACCTAGAGTGGATTAGAATTCAATAATGAGATAGCAGGAAGTCATTATCTGGTTATTGTAGGGGTGAGCCAGCGAACCCAGCAGAGCTTCAGACAGAGCACAGGAATGCCTGCGCCATCTGTCGCCCTCTGGGCAAGCACCCTCACCGGTCACAAGACCCCCATGACTCACAGGTCACAAGATGTCCTGGACAAAGGGACAAAAGGTGCATACCCCCAGGTATGGATTAGGCCCAGACAGGAACGTTTCCTCCCGCACGTACGCAGCTCCTATGGTTCATGTATTGCGCAACATTCTCCCGCTCTCCCGCCTTCCCAAAAACCCTAATAAAAGGTGCCAGGGACCGCCAGCTCAGCAGAGTAGCCAGATCCACGGATCACGCTATATCGCCACTGGCTTCTCTCCACCGGATGATATCACAGGCTCGGGCTTCTATTCCTGGCCTGCAATCGACTTCAGGTTATTTTCCTTTTTGGTGTTTTGTGTTCTTGTTTTGTATTGATGAGGTGGTAGTGTGGGATTCCCAGAGTCACACCTCCACCCCCCCTGGAGAGCTCAAGAGCCAGGTCATGACAGCTCTCCCCAGTACCCAGCCTCCAAAAGTACTTACCAAGAGGGAGTGGGGGGAGAGTGCCTGGTTGGAAGGAAGGGACCCTGGAGGAGGGGCCACCCCTATAGAAGACAGGGAGGGAGGGGCTGAGGAGGAAGCTGTTTGTTCGCAGTCCATACGGAGCTGGGGAACTTGCCAAACCACAAGGGAGAGGCAGCTGGTGAGTCCTCCACCCTCACTTCTGAGACCTGCGAGACCAGCGAGGAGCTGGAGGTGTCAGCCCCACGGAGTACTGAGAAGGGGTCCCTGCCAACAGGGGGCACCACAGTTTGGATTTATCCCTGAAGCGTCCATTGTCCTGAACTTGTGCTGCTCTTAGGTCAGCCACGGAATAAACTGGAAGTTTAAAAGGTGTCCCCACTGGTATTTGAGCATTATGGGTTTTAATGTTCAATTTATATCCATTTATTTATTATTTTTGCACAGGGTCTGAAGATCATTGCTGACATTGTATGGCAAATATAATGTTGGAAGATGAACATGTGAATGAACCAGAGATGATACTGCTGGTGTTGTTAGGTCTGGTGATTGTGCTGTCAGATATGGCGACGGCGTTGGCATCTTGGTTTGTTGCAGGCTCCTGGTTCCAAGAGATCTCCAACCTGACCTGGAGGCAAGCCCCCAAAAGCTTACACCAGAACAAATTTGTGGCTCCGCCAGGTTCTCCAATAGGTCTGTGTTTGTGACTGATGCCACCGAGGAGTTGCTCTACCCTGGAATGAACAAGGTGTTGGGTTTTTGGAGAACCTTCCCACCCCTAACATGTACAGAATGGTTCCTTCTTGTCACATCATTGCCATTGTACCGGATTGGGGCACAAATTTCTCTGCCCTGCTGTCTGCCCAGGACCCACCACTAGTGTCAGTCACTAGGATTGAGCCACTTGCCCTTCTCAGTTTGGTGGGGTTTTTTTTGCCACCTCCTGCATGGAAGGACAGTAGAAGTGTATGTTAATTCATTTAAACATGTAGGACATGTAAACAGTTTTGTTCCACCGGGCCTTTGGTGAGGCCGGCCACGAATTCCCCCTCCAGGATGTCCCTGTGTTGCGTGCCACTCCATCATTGGCTGGCCCGATATAATATCTAATTGCACTACTGTCCCCTCCCGGCCTTGGGATCATATAATATAATATAATATAATATAATATAATATAATATAATATAATATAATATAATATAATATAATATAATATAATGAAATGTAATGTAATATTGCTGCTGCTGTGTTTTTATGGTTTTATAGATTTTGTAAATTGTTTTAAATTAACTTAGTTATTATATGTATAATGTTGTTCTTGGCCTGCTGTGTTTAATATTACTATGTTATTGTTATTGCTGGCCTGCTGTGCACCGCCCAGAGCCCTTCGGGGATGGGCGGTTTAAAATCAAAGCAAAGCAAAGCAAAGCAAAGCAAAGCAAAGCAAAGCAAAGCAAATCAATCAATCAATCAATCAATCAAAATAAACATATATTCAACTTTAAATTCCCCATTGCAAGCAGTGTTCCGTGGTTCGGCTGTGTTCCGCGGTTCGGCTGTGAGGAGATCTCGAGGAAACCTGGATATTTTGGGTGACTATTCCAGGATTAATTGCCAGTGAGGAAATCACCATGGATTCTGCTTCGTTACCGTGTTTCCCTGAAAATAAGACAGTGTCTTATATTAATTTTTGCTCCCCAAGATGCGCTATGTCTTATTTTCAGGGATGTCTTATTTTTCCTCATCCACCTGTCGTGATGCTCTGGTGTTCTGTTCTGACGGGCATGTTTCCAAACAAAACTTACAATGGCCTTTTACTTCGGGATGCTTTATATTTAGCACTTTGGCAAAACCTCTACTACGTCTTATTTTCAGAGGATGTCTTATTTTCGGGGAAACGGGGTATTTTTAGCTATAAACATTTTTGGATTTTTTAAAAAAATTAAAATTAAAATTAAACCTCTCATTTTGAATTTCTCCTTGCCACACAATTCTCAAACACACAGAAGAAGTCCTGCCACGAATGGCAAAAAAAATGAAGGTGACAGTACCTCACCAGCTTATTGTGCATGATAGACAAACACAATACAAATTAACTGGGAAAACATTGCAAACAGCGTTTCTGATAGATTTTCAATGAATAACAAAGTCTCTACAGGAGCATTGAATCTGGGGAGAACAACACATAACAATTCAACTGGTATAAAATGTTTTTTAGATCGTATATTACACCCAAAGTGATTAAGAAGATGTCTAAACAATATGACGGTATCTGCTGGAGAAGCAATTAAGGAGGTTGGAACCCTTTTTCACATGTGGTGGACTTGTAAGAAACCCAAGACGTTTTGGCTAGAAATACACAAGAGGATACAGCAGATAATTAAATTTAAATTTCCTCTCACTGCAAAAACAATGCTGTTAGGTATACTACCAGAAAAGCTTGCCAAGAAATTGAATGAACTGTGCTGGTACTTCATAATTGCCGCAAGAGTGATAATTGCAACAAGCTGGAAATCTGATAAGGGTCTCACAACAGAATGCTAGGAAGACAAAATGACAGAATAGGTCCCTATGACCAAACTGACTAGTCTTGTAAATCGACGCTCAAAAGACGAATTTGATGAGAAATGGAGTCTTTATTTTTTATACCAAGTTGAACCAACTACGTCAAAACAAAGCAAGTTGAGGACTGAAAACCAATAATTTCTAAGATATAATAATTGGACTAGTAAAAATGCCCAGGAGTGAACAAATGACAAAGGTCGAATCCCCACTACCGTCTTAGCCAGGTTTCAGAACACAAACTAACCAGGTTTGAGGGATCGGCTCAAACAGACCGTCTTAGCCAGGTTTCAGAACACAAACTAACCAGGTTTGAGGTCGTTTGTGTTCTGAAACCTGGCTAAGACGGTAGTGGGGATTCGACCAAAGATTCTAAGACCTTATAAGGTCTCTCTTGTAAACAGAAAATGTTCTATTGGGATCCATTATGCAATATGTACTTAATATAATGATGCTTCGATATCTCCTTTGATGTAATCTTAACTCTTTTCTATTGCTTCTTTTGCTTTCTTTCTGTTCTGTTTAATATATGTTGAAAAACAATAAAAATGTTAAAATTCAATGAGCCGTTTCCTAACAGGTACCTGAACCCCGGGGAAGCCCAGATAAACTACAAAAGCCTGTTTCGCAGCTAGGAGATCTTAATTTTCGCCCCACTACGACTAGCATCATAATCAACCACAGAAAGTTTCCAGTTTAGCATTCTGCTGCATTGGCAAGCGGGCACTTGTACTTCATCACCTTTCCTGCTTTCCATTGGCAGTTGATGTGGGCGGCTGAAAGCTTACTAGAGATTGAAATATAAATGGAGGGAATGTACCTGCCGATTGGTGCAGAAGGCTGCTGGTGGTCCTGAAAAAAGATTAATTTTGCGGGGATATAATACAAAAGTCCAAAAAATTGTACAAGTAAAATTTGATAAATTACCGGAGATAATCCTATTAGGACTATACAAACAAAACAACTTAAATCTCATACAAAATTAATGACATACTTGTAAATTGGGTTATATGCCAGACCATACAATATGGGTTATATGCCAGACCATATAACCCATACTTGACATCAGCAGCGAGGATAGAAATAGTAAAAAAAAATGGAAAGGAACAGAAAGACCTGCATTAAGAGAGTGGTATACTAGAATGTGGAACTATATGGATTTAGATATACTATCTATGTCGTTACAGATGGAAAACTATCAAGTACAGTGGCGCAGGAGGTTAAGAGCTCATGTATCTAATCTGGAGGAACCGGGTTTGATTCCCAGCTCTGCCGCCTGAGATGTGGAGGCTTACCTGGGGAATTCAGATTAGCCTGTACACTCCCACACACGCCAGCTGGGTGACCTTGGGCGAGTCACAGCTTCTCGGAGCTCTCTCAGCCCCACCTACCTCCCAGGGTGTTTGTTGTGAGGGGGGAAGGGCAAGGAGATTGTAAGCCCCTTTGAGTCTCCTACAGGAGAAAGGCAGGATATAAATCCAAACTCTTCCTCTTCCTCTTCCTCTTCCTCTTCCCCCTCCTCCTCTTCCCCCTCCTCCTCTTCCCCCTCCTCCTTCTTCTTCTTCTTCTTCTTCTTCTTCACGAGAATAGACTTGGGATCCATTAAAAACTTTTTTTGAAACCAAACTTGAAATGAGTCTGTCTTGGGGAATAGGAATAATGGCTCCAACAATGATTGGGGATCGGGCGGTATAGAAATTGAATAAATAATAATAATAAATAATAAGTAATGAAATGTCAGACTTACAAACTAAATAAACTTAAGTGTGTACCTGTGACTGCAGAGTTCTCATCGACCCATATAACCCATGCCAGATTCTACAGCAGGGGTGTCAAACTCATTTGTTTGAGGACTGGATGTGACACAAGTGTGACTTGGTTATGCCAGGTCCTGAGTGGTGGTGGTGGTGGCTGCTTTGGCTGGCAAGTCCCCAGCAGGCATGCTAGCCTAGAATGGTACTGGGGTGGGGGTGGGATGGCTGCCATAGCTGGTGAGCCTGCAGCAACATCAGCCCTGATCAGCACTTGGGGATGGCATCTTGGACTGGTGAGCCCACAGCAGACTCAGCAGGCCAGATTGGGACCAAGGGTCAGGTGAATGCCAGGACAGGTGAGTGGCAGTGGGCTTGCCAGACCAGATTGAGAGCAAGGGGGGTGCCTCAGCTTGCTTGTGGGCCTGATAAGCCCTCTCAAGGGGCCTCTAATCTGCCAAGCAGGGACGAGGGTATAGGTTTTAATGGGGGTTATGGGCCACACCCCACCTGCCCTAGGGTGGCATGGCCACTTCCCAAGCTCCCCGCCTTTACATGCTTATAACAGCAGCTCTCTGAGGTTGGGGATGGCAGACTCCCCTGCCCTGCCCTGCCCTGCCCTGCCCCTCCCCTCTGGGCTGAGGCATAGAGGGAAAATGGAGCCTGGTGCAAAATCTGAGTCTCCCCGAGGGCAGCCGCTGTGATGCAGGAATCCACCCCCAAACAGCATCACATTCAATGGTGTTTAAACTAGATCCACCTTAAAGGGAGAATCTAACCTAGTTAACAACATTGAAAGTGATGCTGTTTTGGGGTGGATTATCCCCACCCTGAAACAGCATCACTTTCAATGTGTATGAAGTGGTTAAGAGCAGGTGCATTCTAATCTGGAGGAACCAGGTTTCATTCCCTGCTCTGCCACTTTGAGCTGTGGAGGCTTAGCTGGGGAATTCGGATTAGCCTGTGCACTCCCCCCACACCAGCTGGGCTAATACCTTTGGGCTAGCTCACAGCTTTTGGAGCTCTCTCAGTCCCCACCCACCTCACAGGCTGGTACGTTTGTTGTGAGGGGAGCAAGGGCAAGGAGGATTGTAAGTCTCCCTTGAGTCTCCTACAGGAGAGAAAGGGGGGATATAAATCCAAACTCTTCTTCTTCTAAATTGAGATTCTCAGATTCTCCTCTTTAAATCCATGTCAAGGGGGGGGGTGGATTTAAAAGGAGAATCTGGGGAAATTTGGGGGGGTGCCTGCTGTCAGGGGTGCAAATGGTTAGAGCTTGTGAAGACACTAAACTTTCAGGGTATCTTTAGGAGTCTTCTTCCTAATGATACCACTCCAGGTTTGGTGGAAGTTTGGTTCAGTGGGGTCCAAAGTTATGGACCCTCAAAGGTGTAGCCCTATCTTCTATTAGGTTCTCCATTGGAAACAATGGGGATGGGGTACCCCTTTGGGGAGTCCATAGCTTTGGACCCCTGGACCAAACCTTCACAAACCTAGGTGGTATCAATAAGAGGTTGCTCTCCTCGATGATCCTTCCTCCAGGTTTGGTGAAGTTTGGGTTCAGGATGTCCAAAGTTATGGATCCTCAAAAAGATGTAGCCTCATCTCTATTGAGCTCCCATTGAAAACAAGCCCATAGCTTTGGACCCCCTGGACCAAACTTCACAAAACCTGGGTGGTATCAATAAGAGACTCTCCTGATAATGCATCCCAGGTTTGGTGAAGTTTGGTTCAGGGGGTCCAAATATATGGACCCTCAAAGGTGTAGTCCCCATCTTCTATTAGTTCCCATTGGAAACAATGGAGGATGGGGGCACCCCCTTTGGGAGTCCATAACTTTGGACTCCCTGGACCAAACTTCACAAAACCTAGGTGGTATCAATAAGAGGCTCTCCCGATGATCCCTCCCAGGTTTGATGAAGTTTGGTTCAGGATGTCCAAAGTTATGGACCCTCAAAGATGTAGCCTTCATCTTCTATTAGCTCCCATTGAAAACAAGCCCATAGCTTTGGACCCCCTGGACCAAACTTCACAAAACCTGGGTGGTATCAATAAGAGACTCTCCTGATAATGCATCCCAGGTTTGGTGAAGTTTGGTTCAGGGGGGGTTCTGAAATATATGGGCCCTCAAAGGTGTAGTCCCCATTTTCTATTACTTCCCATTGGAAACAATGGAGGATGGGGGCACCCCCTTTGGGAGTCCATAACTTTGGACCCCCCTGAACCAAACTTCACAAAACCTAGGTGGTATCAATAAGAGATTTCTCCTGATGATCCCTCCCAGGTTTGATGAGTTTGGTTCAGGGATGTCCAAAGAGTGGACCCTCAAAGATGTAGCCCCTCTCATCTTCTATTAGCTCCCATTGGAAAACAGTTTCCATAGCTTTGGACCCTGGACCAAACTTCAAACCTGGTGGAGATCATATATTCTCCTGAGATGGACTTTAGGTTGGTTAATAGCCATAGTGGACCTCAAAGGTGTAGTCCCTATCTTCTATTATTCCCATTGGAAACAATGGAGGATGGGGCACTCCCCTGGGAGTCCATAACTTGGACCCCTGTCCAAATCCTCACCAAACCCGGGTAGTATCATCAGGAGAGTCTCCCAAACAATCTCTGAAAGTTTGGTGCTGCTAGCCCAAACAATGCGCCCCCTGCAGGCCAAAAACCAAAAAAGCACTAAAGCGTTTTATAAACCCACAAACGGGTGGGCGGAACTTCGGACAAGAATGGGGGGGGGGTTTTCAAACCCGAGAACCCCCCCTTACCTACGTGCATGCTCCCGCACCACATGTTTGTTCTACAGGATCTGCAGTAAAAATGCCCCAATCAGTTCCAGCTCTGTTCTCTGTTTTAAGGGCCAAACTAAACATGACAGCAATGGCGTACCTAAGGTATGAGAAGTGTGGCACATGCTGTGGACGCCTCTTGAAGAGGGTGCCATCACAGCCTTCCTGCCCTCTAGCTGCCCCGTTCATGTACCTTGCCTCGCTCCTACTGCCATCAGGTCCCTCAGCACCACCCAGCCACTGGAAGTTGCACACCCGCCCACACCAATCCGAACTTCAGGGAGAAGCTCCCGCCCTATAACCAAGCAACAAGGCACATGGCTGGCCAGCAGGAAGTCAGTGCTTACAATAAGCACTCTATTTCATAGATATGCCCCTGCATGACAGCATCCTTGTGAATACCACGAGGATGTCAATTTGATTTTTAAAAGATTTTAAAATGTTGTGAGGATCAAAATTCCGATAGGGCCCACAATATTGTCCTCTTGTACCCCCTTGTGCCTTTTCAAATACCTTGGGGGCAGGGAGTACAGCTGTATTGGCACTTTATGCCACATGGGGGGGGGGAAGAGGAACCTCTCAGCCGCCCATACTGTGAGCCCTGTTGGGCTCCAGCTTAAGAGACTTGTTTTAAGATGGTTAAATATATGAAATGTGAAAAGTCTGAACTAGAAGTTATGACAGAGCTTTCTAGAAGAAAAAAAATTGTAGCATTTGTGAAGTTAAAAAACCCCTTTCATGCTACTTCATCAATTTTGATCAATAGAAATTTCTCTGCTCCAGTCCACTGAGGAAACCATTCCTCCTACCACCATAAGATAGCTCTTTGCAGATTTAAAAACCAACTCACCAACCCTGCAAGGAGATTCAAAGGGGCTTACAAACCCCTTTCCCTTTCCCCCTTACAACAAATACCCTGTGAGGTAGGTGGGGCTGAGAGAGCTCAGAAGACCTGTGACTAGCCCAAGGTCACCCAGCTGGCATGTGTTGGAGTGCACAGGCTACTCTGAATTCCCCAGATAAGCCTCCACAGCTCAAGCAGCAGAGCAGGGAATCAAACCCACTTCCATAGGAGCAGCAGTGGTGTAGGAGGTTAAGAGCTCATGTATCTAATCTGGAGGAACCAGGTTTGATTCCCAGCTCTGCCGCTTGAGCTGTGGAGGCTTATCTGGGGAATTCAGATTAGCCTGTACACTCCCACACACGCCAGCTGGGTCACCTTGGGCTAGTCACAGCTTCTCGGAGCTCTCTCAGCCCCACCCAGGGGTGTTTTTTGTGAGGAGGGAAGGGCAAGGAGATTGTAAGCCCCTTTGAGTCTCCTGCAGGAGAGAAAGGGAGGGATATAAATCCAAACTCTTCTTCTTCTTCTCCAGATTAGAGTGCACCTGCTCTTAACCACTATGCCACTGCTGCTCCTGTGTTATAAATTTACAATTATCGGTGTATCTGAGTTCCCAACTTTCACTAGGGAAAAACATTATAACTCTATAACAATATATGAATTCCAATTTTTTAAAAAAAAACACAAACAAAAAGGGGACTTTGGGCAGAGTGTAAACTAATCTGTTCAAAAACTCTACTAAAATATTAATGATTAATGTAAAATATCAGCATACATCAGTCATCCAGTTTAAAGGTTACAACAGAAGCAGATTATACACTGGGTGGTAACTTGACCTGCGCTTGTATTGCAGAGAAGTAGCCAGAGTGTTTGTGCGGAGTGTCGGCGTGCAGCCGATGCAGGGAAAGGTGTGCGTGAAGCTAAGTCACTTTCCCCCTTCTTCCCTTCCAGCCCTTAACAGACCTTGTCATTTCTCAGCTGTAGGGGTGAGCCTGAGAACCCGGCAGAACTTCAGACAGAGCACAGGAATGCCTGCGCCATCTGTTGCCCTCTGGGCAAGCATCCTCGCCGGTCACAAGACCCCCGTGACTCACGGGTCACAAGATGTCCTGGACAAAGGGACAAAAGGTGCATACCCCCAGGTATGGATTAGGCCCAGACAGGAACGTGCTTTCCTTCCTCGCGACGTGACGCAACCCCTAAGCGAGTCATGTATTGGCAAGCAACATTCCCTCCCACTCTCCGCCTTCCCGAAAACTCCTAATAAACGGCAAGCCAGGGACCGCCAGCTCGGCAGAGTAGCCAGATCCACGGATCACGCTATATCGCCACTGGCTTCTCACCACCGGATGATATCGCTGCGTCTCGCCTATTCCTTGCGTCGCCCGTAACGACTTCATCAGTGTGCCACAGTGTAGCTTTACACAGCAGCTCAGGTGCAAGGAGAAAATGGCAGGGAGGGGGGGGTTATGATTTGGGGAGGGGGGGCTGGCAAGATTCTTGCTGCCTCAGTGCTTGTGCGCCAGTGCAATGAAAGGAAAGGAAAGGGGACAAGATGGGGGCACTAGCAGTGAGTGGCATATGAAAGGTTAATTTTCACCCCACTGGCTGCTGTTTCTGCAGCTGGAATACTGTTTCACACGCCTATGTGAAAGCAGCTACAGCTGACCAAACCGATTATGAATTGCAATTTATCTTTTACCGCTGTGCTATAGAGAGTGACTTAACCTACTGCATCTGTGTATGGTTCTCCAATTGCACAGTGGCAGATAGGAAGGCGCTCCAAAGGGTGATCACTACTGCACAGAGGATTATCGGCTGCCCTCTCCCCTCCTTGGAAAAACTCTACAATTCCCGCTTCCTAGTAAGAAAGCTCCAAAATATTCTTGAGAGACCCTGGGCTCTCATCCAGCACACTCTCTTTTGAACTGTTACCATCCTGGGCAGATCGCATACAGGTCTATCAAAACTAGGACAAAGAGGCTTAGAGACAGCTTCTACTCTAGAGCTGTGGCTATGCTGAACTCCGTGGCTTCGTGTTGATGTGTTTGGGGCTGTGTAGGGATGGGTGGAGGAAGGGGAAAGTGAGGATGGGGTATGAGTCTGAAATTGTGTGCATCGAGGAATGAGTCTGTAAATTTCGTTGTGCGTGCACAATGACAATAAAAATGCTTATGCTTAATCCAATTTCGGTCATGTTCAAGTCAAGTTCCACCTCAGCCATAGACCATAATACAAGAAAGACAGTTACTCAAAGGGTCCGAAGCAACTGACTAGCTTTTATCATGACAATCGTAACATAACATTGACATCAGAAGATTTAATGAAAGCCGCAGGAGCGATATTGCCAGCACTGAAGCACAGTTTGCCACGGACTTGTTAAGAAAATCAGAGTTTTGAAGGTCAGATCAGATTTTTCTGCTCAACAGCCTCTGAGGAGTGATTTATTCTTAACAGGCATGTGAACAGGACATTTAAAGTAGTGAACAAAATTGGCAGTTTCATCTGTATCTTGGAAGCAAAACTGGGTAACTTATAGGGTTCTAGAAAATTTGACTTCAGCCCCTTCCGCACACGCAAAATAATGTGTTTTCAAACCACTTTCACAACTGTTTGCAAGTGGATTTGCTTTTCTGCACAGCTTCAAAGAGCACTGAAAGCAGTTTGAAAGTGCATTATTCTGCATGTGTGGAATGAGCCTTCTATAGTGAGTTAAGTGTAATTGAATTCTGCTACAATAAGATTGCAGTCCTAGAGGCATTTTCCTGAGTTTAGGCCTCATTGAATAACATGGAACTTAATTCTGGGTAGGCATGCTCAGGCTAGCTCCCTTTTTGCACTTTGCAAAGTGTTATTTTCTATATATGTGTTGTGTAAGAAGAGTTCCCAGCATGTGGGCACTTTTGATGCACTCCAAAATTCTAGAAGTACCACAACTTGCATTACACATCCGTGTGCCCACAAAAACACATAGAAGGTTCCAGAACTGGAAAGCAAATCCCAGCCTCCTAAATCATGGTGGCTTTGTAAAATGCCATCAAGTTGCAGTCAACATTTGGTGACCATGCAGAGTTTTCAAGGAAAGAGATGTTCGGTTACGGGCTCTGCGTAGTTATCTCCTATCCCAATACTAACAGGCCCAACCACTTAGCAGCTGAGATCTGATGAGATCAGGTTAGCCTGGCATTCTGATGAGATCAAGTTAACCTGGATCAGGGGTCTGCAACCCGCAGCTCCAGAGCCGCATGCGTCTCTTTCATCCTTGTACTGCAGCTCCGCATGGCTTGGGTCCTCTCAGCCTCCTTCGGAGACGGTTAATGGGAAAGAGTCCCTGTTCCTAGAGAGGCACAGCCTGAGAAGGCTATCCTAAGCCACTTCTGGCTTCCCTGTCCCAGCTGCCTGGTTGGTTGATGCCTGTGATGACAGCGTGGGGTGGGGGTGGAGCACTGCTGGTGGATCCTCTTGAACAGGTGAGCGGCGAAGGGCAGGAAACGGGAGGGAGTTGCAGGAGTGCAGATTTTCAACGCAATCCTAATCTCAGTCCACCCCCCTTGAATGGGGGGTCAGGGGTCGACCCTGCTTTGGGTGGCCTCATTTCCCCCTCCCCGGGTCCTTCTTGGGGGGCAGGACCACATGGGGGACCCCAGCAGTGCCACCTTGGGTTGCAGACCCCCCAGCAGCCCCGCTGAGCTCCAGGGTCTTTCCTGACTGATGGCAGCCTGGCTGAGTCCAGGTGAGAAAGACGGTCAGGTTTTAAAGGAGTTGTTGCCTGCAGCCCTGCAAGGTTGCACTCGTCAGGCTGTTTGATGGGGAGGCGGGGGTGAGTGGGAATTGTTTGCTTCTGCATTGCCAAGGAGAACAGGAACGCATGGGGAAAGGAGCACACAAGGAGGGCAGGAGCGCAAGGAGGGCAGGAGCACATGGATTGTGGAAGATTTACTTCAGAGTAAACCAGTGGAGGGTAAGCTTGTAGATCGTGGAAGGGAGGAAGGCCGGGATCAGGTAAAGGTTAAAAAAACCCAATATATACAGTGTTATCTTCATTTTGAATATCAAAAAGTATTTGCGACTTCAAGTGTTTTCTTTTCCATGGAAAATGGTTCCAAATGGTTCTTTGGGTGTTAAAGGTTGCCGATCCCTGGCCTGGCCTCTTCTGTGCGCAGTGGGCTTGCAGAGGGCTCTCTTTACATTTCTCTGTTTACATGTGAGAAGCCACTTCCTCTTTTCCCTGGAGTTTATCTGCCCATCAAGTGATTCTTAAAGGCATAGATTTCATTACACCTGGTAATCAAAACTGCTGGCTTAGCCCTTTAAGCTGTACATGTCAATATTACTGTAATCCTCCCCCCGACCCCCAATTAAAAGAGGCAAAGCAGTTCTCTGGGCCACAGGCTACTAAAGAAGGGAGCAGATATTCTCTCCCCCACCCCTCCACACGACACTTCCCGCTGCTGCCTCTAGAGGACAGAGGTTTGTTGTTTCCAAGTTCTCTTTATATCGATATTTCGAAATATCAAGAGAATTAGAGTTCAGTGTTGTGTGAGAGCTTGAGGTAGCTGGCAACATGTGGGGGGGGCAAGGGGGAAGGTATACAAAGTGGTGGTGGGGAACAGAGAAGGCTGGTTGTGGGTGGAGGGAAAATCTCTGGGACAAAGTTGTACTCACTGGCAAATTGCCCTGCTCTGGCTGAGGAGCAAATTAAAAGTCATGCTAAAAGTGGTCTTGCTTACTGCGGAGAGAATGGAAAGTGAAAGAGGGGCTTGAGGAAACAGGTCCATACAAGAAATCTTGCTGTGACTAACATTTGCCCCCATCACACAGCAAGCATATTCATTATCATCATCATTTATTTACAGTCAACGACCAGTACAACAAAACAAATATACATCAAATCCACAGTTGCCATTAGCATAAACTGTATGTGTACCAAAAAAACACTAAAAGCACAGATGAAAGATGAATATAATCTGCACTTTGTGCACAGTTTCCCCTCACTCTGACCCTAGGCCCTGAACATGCCCAACTATGCCTTAGGCCACAGCTGCATGAAAGCTTCTTGAGCTTTCATTTGTCTCCATGAAGTTCTAAACCAAGTGAAGGAAATGTCTCTAGAAGAAGAAGGTAGGTCACTCTTCAATTAGAATCCTGAACTTGCCATAGGATGCTAACATAATGTATTTCCTCCATAGATAACTCTCTATTACTTCATCCACATAATTGAACTGCACGTTGAATGATTCACAGTGATACGTATTTTGCATTGCCACTGTGACACCTTATAGGATCGTGGAACAAATTGATGGTGTTGCTGTTGTGGTTGGCAATTCAGTTTCGACAGGGCCCACCTTTTGAACTGAGCAAGTTGGCAGCCATCAGCGTTGCCTTCCGTTGTGCTGTGTGACTTCAGCTTGTGCTGAGACACAGACCTACCGACCTAGTACATGCAAACATTTTTTTCAGGAGGGTACACTTAATCCTACTGTTCTATCTTCATTGGAAATGCTTATTTACAGTCAACGACCAGTCCAGTCAACAACCAGTCCAGGAGCAGCAGTGGCATAGGAGGTTAAGAGCTCGTGTATCTAATCTGGAGGAACCGGGTTTGATTCCCAGCTCTGCCGCCTGAGCTGTGGAGGCTTATCTGGGGACTTCAGATTAGCCTGTACACTCCCACACATGCCAGCTGGGTGACCTTGGGCTAGTCACAGCTTCTCGGAGCTCTCTCAGCCCCACCTACCTCACAGGGTGTTTGTTGTGAGGGGAGAAGGGCAAGGAGATTGTAAGCCCCTTTGAGTCTCCTATAGGAGAGAAAGGGGGGATATAAATCCAAACTCTTCTTCTTATATACCTGTCTTTCCCTCGACCAACTCAAGCATCAAGGGGGAATACAATAATGATATAGAAATACAGTAACCCTTTTTAACAATCACAGAGTTAAAACAAACGACAGCACAATAAATACATGATGCATTAAAATCAATCTAGAAATCCCTTATGAAGAGCTAGAAGACATCTCCTTTCGGTCAGACTCAAACTGGACCCAATGCTCTCCAGAATAGCTCTGTTTTACAGTTTGGTCAGAAAGCCAGGAAGACAGAAGGCCCCTAATCTCTTTGGGGTGGTATTGCTCAAGCAAGGGGCAACCACTGAAAAAAACCCCACGCAATCCCAGGTCATGGCAGAATGTGCTTCAGACCAAGGCCCATTCTGCACAGGTCAGTAAACATGGGTGTAGGATGCGGAAAAAATCCCGTTTTGGGGGGTGGGGGTGGAACTTCACACAGAGCTCACCCCTAAAACAAGTAAGAACATAAGAACATAAGAACTAGCCTGCTGGATCAGACCAGAGTCCATCTAGTCCAGCTCTCTGCTACTCGCAGTGGCCCACCAGGTGCCTTTGGGAGCTCACATGCAGGAGGTGAAAGCAATGGCCTTCTGCTGCTGCTGCTGCTCCTGAGCACCTGGTCTGTTAAGGCATTTGCAATCTCAGATCAAAGAGGATCAAGATTGGTAGCCATATATCGACTTCTCCTCCATAAATCTGTCCAAGCCCCTTTTAAAGCTATCCAGGTTAGTGGCCACCTCCTGTGGCAGCATATTCCAAACACCAGTTACACGTTGCATGAAGAAGTGTTTCCTTTTATTAGTCCTAATTCTTCCCCCCAGCATTTTCAATGTATGCCCCCCCCCCCGGGTTCTAGTATTGTGAGAAAGAGAGAAAAATTTCTCTCTGTCAACATTTTCTACCCCATGCATAATTTTATACACTTCAATCATATCCCCCCTCAGACGTCTCCTCTCCAAACTAAAGAGTCCCAAAGTCTGCCCCATGTTATTTTGCCCAACCCGGGTTTTTAAAAAATCGCTAAACTAGTGAGTCTTTTCAAAAAATCCTGGGTTGCAGACGCTCACGAGCAAACGGCCAGACAGGAGGCGCTTTATTTGCCTCCTTTCCCTTTTTAAAAAAAAATTTGCAACTTACATCTGCAGGTGCAGATGGTCATTTCGTGAGACATCCGCATGGCTGTGAGGGTTCATTTGTGCATGCTCGCATAGCTAAGCATTGGTGGGAAGTAAATTTTTTTAAAAAATAGACGCATCTCCGTGCCAAAGGCGTTTCTGTGGACTCCAATCGCTGGGCTGGATTGTTTCTGTGGACTCCAATCGCTGCCTGCACAGATTCATGTGAACGCGAAAACAGGAAAATGGGTTCCTTTATCCCGATTGCAACCTGTTATACATTTGCTTTGTGGAAAGGGTTCAAGAGAGTACTGACCATTAAGCTGGCTGGGAAGAACAAATCTGTCTCCTAGGAACAGGCAGGGAGAGGTGTTCCTTCAAATCTGTGAACCTCAGGACATGAAGAACATTAAAAGTAAGCACCGGTGCGCTGTACTGACCCAGACATAAATACACAGCCAGTGAAGTGATCTCAGAATCGGAGTCGAATGGTAGCCACCGATAATAAATAGGTTGCTACATTTTGCACAAGTTGAAATCTCTGCCTCATCTTCAACAGCAGCCCCACGAAGGGCACGTGACAGTAATTCAGACTTGTGGTAACTGAATAATGGATCACCGTGGCCAGACGGAGCATCTGCAGGCTGGGATCCAAAGGAGCAGCAGTAGCGTAGGAGGTTAAGAGCTCGTGTATCTAATCTGGAGGAACCGGGTTTGATTCCCAGCTCTGCCGCCTGAGCTGTGGAGGCTTATCTGGGGAATTCAGGTTAGCCTGTACATTCCCACACACGCCAGCTGGGTGACCTTGGGCTAGTCACAGCTTTTCGGAGCTCTCTCAGCCCCACCCACCTCACAGGGTGTTTGTTGTGAGGGGGGAAGGGCAAGGAGATTGTAAGCCCCTTTGAGTCTCCTTCAGGAGAGAAAAGGGGATATAAATCCAAACTCCTCCTCCTCCTCCTCCTCCTCCTCCTCCTCCTCTTCTTCTTCTTCTTCTTCTTCTTCTTCTTCTTCTTCTTCTTCTTCTTCTTCTTCTTCTTCTTCTTCTTCTTCTTCTTCTTCTTCTTCTTCTTCTTCTTCTTCTTCTTCTTCTTCTTCTTCTTCTTCTTAACTAAATGAAGCTAAAAGAAAGTATTTTTCACGGTCACTGGTTTCTCGAACAGGAGATCAGGATCCAGCAAGAATTCGAGCTCTTAGGAGAGTTTTTCGAAAATGCTTCATGCTGTCGGTTGTAGGGAGGACAATTCCACTCACCGCTTCCTTCTAGGTATGATATCATATCTGTCTTATCTGGGATTCGAGTTCAGTTTGCTCTCCTCAGGAATCAGGCCAAGGGAGAGACAGCAGCCGATGGAGGCTTATTCGAAGTAATCTACAGCTGGGTGTCATCTGGATATTTATGACATCAGCATATTGATAGCATCTCACTCCAGAACTTTGGATGATCTCATAGAGGGGGTCCACATAGATATTAAGGAATATGACAGATAATACAAAGCCTTGTGGACGCCCCTCCCCCTTCATGTCAGCTCCCAACGGATGATTCAGCCCTCATTTCTGCATCTGATTCAACCCTCATTTCTGCATCTGATTCAACCCTCATTTCTGCATCTGATTCAACCCTCATTTTTGCATCTGATTAAAAGAACCGGAGCCATTCCAGCAGCTTTCTCCATTCCAAATTTCCCTCTAAGCAGCTTTCTTCTCCATAGGGACACAAAAGCAAATCCACCAAATCAGAAGAAGTTAGAGCTGAATTTGGACACCGGGCCACCTATCTCCTGACCCCACGTTGCTCCTTTGGATGGAATGCATTATTATTCCATTAGTTTCACCCTGGCCTGCTAGGCTGAATCAATGCCTCTGTGTCGCAAAACAACAGCTACTACCGGGCCTTGTTTATTACAAGGAACAGGACAAACATGTCCCCATCTCCTGATGTGTAACTGTGGTATTTTTCGTACATGTTCCTACAGCTCTCCCTTAGATATGCCAGGTGACTTCAAAAGCTTGCGACAGCTCTTTTGCAAAGGACTGTGAGGCATCAGGGTGTGTACCACGAGGCAGGGAAGGATGCTGCACAACCTCCCTCGCTTAAGCAATCGCCGACAAATAAGCTATAGTCATTACTGTTTCGTATGCTCCTTTGACAGAGGATTTTCTGTTCTGGACAAGCTCTCCCCGGCAGGCACATGTGCAAAACACAGCTGGGAACAGGAACTATGGTTTAATTTGCCTAGGTTGCAACATGAGAATCCAATTTCAACCTCGGCAATATAGAGGCAGTTGGATAACCCAGTGGGAAATGAGGGGGGAATTTGATCCCTTCGGGACTACAGGACAGAAGGCTGTCTGGATTTGTGATCTGCGCTTTCTGTACTGTAGGTTTTCTATTTGTCCCTGGATGTGGAATAAGGAATAAGCTTGCAACACTCATGGGGAAACCCACGGCAGTAGAGGATCCCACCTCCAGCTTATATTGTAGCAAAGTTTACACAACGGAATTGCATTTACATCCTACCCTCACTGGCTTGCTGACACTGACATTACTCCAGTGTCAACAATACAACGCAGTGAACCTAACCATGTTCATCTGAAAATTCCAAGGAACACAATGAGACTCATATCTCCATCCAGAGGTAGGGGCCAAAGGGGGCCTAGGGGGCGGGGCGGCCTTGTGCTGGCATGTTTCCCCCCCCCCCCGGGGTACTTACCCTTGTGGAGGGGCAGATATGCCGGCGGCCACCCATCCCGCAGCCCCACCGCCTCAGAACACAGAGGTCTGAGCTGCACTGGAGCTGCGCTGGCGTCCCACTCGGTCACCATCATGGGGACCAGGCTGGGGCATTCCTGGGGTGGAGGTGACTTTTGTGAGCTTCTTCCTGGGATTGAGTGCCGAGAATGCAGTGCCCTGTCCCTCAGACTTATGCCGCCCTTTTGGTGACATACGACCTGTTAGGCCCATGGGGCTTCCTGGTAGCGGGGAGGCTTTTTTGCATTTTAAGCCCCACCCCATGCCTCCAGGAAGCCTCTGTGGGAGCAGCAGGCCAGCATAGCTGGGGGGCTGTAGCCAGCCAGCCCATTGAATGGGGCTGCTAGTCTCATGCAATGAGATTTGGATCAAGGTGTCAAACAGAAATCCGGCCTATTTCTCTTTCTCTGGTAATCTGGGCTGCCGTCCTGCTCACAGCATGCTTTAAATTTGACTCCAATGGGATATAAGTGCAGGGCTGAAATCATTCTGTCTAACTCGCTGTTTACCTTTTTGTCTGCTTAGAACTAACTGGCCTGTCATTTAGCAAGTTGCTCTGGCGGTGGCTGTAATCATTCCCACCTTTTCTGGCAAGGAGGTAAAGCCAAGGAAGTCCTATCCTATAACACTCTAAAGAGAGGACAGCACCAGTGTGCATAGAAGAAGAAGAGTTTTGGATTTATATCCCCCCTTTCTCTCCTATAGGAGACTCAAAGGGGCTGACAATCTCCTTGCCCTTCCCCCCTCACAACAAACACCGTGTGAGGTAGGTGGGGCTGAGAGAGCTCCGGAAAGCTGTGACTAGCCCAAGGTCACCCAGCTGGCGTGTGTGGGAGTGTACAGGCTAATCTGAATTCCCCAGAGAAGCCTCCACAGCTCAGGCGGCAGAGCTGGGAATCAAACCCGGTTCCTCCAGATCAGAGTGCACCTGCTCTTAGCCACTATGCCACTGATTTCAGATGGATGCTTATCATCTTTGCAGTATAGTCTGAAAAAATATTTACTTTTTAAAAGCATTTGTCTGCCACTTTCCTCCCCACTGGGGATCCAAAGTGATCTGCAGTACAAAATTACAATGCGGACAAACAAGGAAAAAGGGAAAATAGGTTTCTGAGGCCCCTTCTGCACGTGCAGAATAATGCACTTTCAATCCACTTTCACAATTGTTTGCAAGTGGACTTTGCTACTTTGTACAGTAAAATCCAGCTGCAAAGTGCATGGAAAGTGGATTGAAAGTGGATTATTCTGCATGAGCGGAAGGGGCCTAAGTGTTTTCTCTCTGCCATCAGATCTTCCTTTCTTCTAGCTGCAGGCTCTGCATGACCTGAAGGTGAACAGCCCTTTGACACATGTCCTTTGGTCAGTGGTGGGATTCAGCCGGTTCGCACCACTTTGGCAGAACCGGTTGTTAAATAGTGCTTATAAACAACCAATTGTTAAATTATTTGAATCCCACCACCAGAACCGGTTGTTACATTATTTGAATCCCACCACTGCCTTTGGTGCTTGTGCTTCTGGACCAACTCAGGCTTTCAAAGGTTATCTGCAAGAGAGACGTGACGCAGTGGTGGGATCCAAAAATTTTAGTAACAGGTTCCCATGGTGGTGGGATTCAAACAGTGGCGTAGCGCCAATGGGGCTGGGCGGGGCACGACTGGGGCGTGGCCGGGCTTTTTGTGAGCGTGGCATTAATAATTTCTCTGTTACTGTAAAAAACTCCTACTGTAAAAAAAAAGTTTCTAATTTCCAGCTGGTATCTTTCTGTCCATAATTTAAACTCATTATAGCAAGTCCTATCGTCTACTGCCAACAGAAACAACTACTTCTCCTCTAATTGACTGCCTGTCAAATACTTAATACTTTCAAATATTTAATTTTGTTTCTTGGAATCAAAAGAAGGATACTTTCCTTAAACAAGGAACTTTACCATATTTCTAAATCATGTTTTTAAAACAGCCCAACAGGGAGAATTATCCCGTTGTCTACCTTCGCTAACCAGCCACATAGGAAACAACAGGACTTCGTGATTTTTGGACCTAATGGAATTTCTAACGGAGAAGCGGACCCGATTAGTAACCCCCTCTCGGCACACACAAATAATTAGTAACCCACTCTCGGGAACTGGTGAGAACCTGCTGGATCCCACCTCTGGAAGTGAGGCAGAGGCTCAGTTTCAAGGGCATAAAAGCAATTGGTGGTGTTCAGTTTAGCCTCGTCCTACTCACCCAGGTCTACACAACTTGTGACACATCAGTCCGGCTGGAATCTACCAATCATATATTGCAGCCTTCCAGGAGTCTGACAACTCTCCTATTTGAGACTGAAAAAAACAGACTGTGTTTTGTTTTGTAAACACTAGGTTGGGCTTGGCAGATTATATTGCATAGGATTGGATGAACTTACAACTTGATTATAGTGAAGGAGTTTTATGAGGAAATTTTTTTGCAGAGAAAGGGAGGGGAAAGTGAAACAAACAAAAAGGGATTTGTGATAGCCTTTGTACTAGTCTTATTTCCAGGGTATGTATTTCCAGTATGTATTTCCAGGGTAAAGAATAGTGATCAGTCACAGATCAGTGGAAACCATTCTTGCAGAAACCCCATGAAATTGAATAGGAGTTGTCAGGTCTAGAGATGCCTTTGAATTACTCCGGGTCATTTAAGGCTAAGTTTGCAAAACAGAAGCTTAATAATTCTGGATACCATCGACTCAAAACTGAAAATACATATAGATGAGACAACACAATGAAATATCTGCATTTATCACAGTGATTTCCTCTGCGGATGCCACTGATTTCCAATATGTTGTGACAAAGTTATACATAAGGAATATGGCACAGAACTCAGAGAAGTCACAGAATTAAAAAAGTTGGACCATCCAGTCCCCCCCCCCCCCCCCAGTCCAACCCCAGAGGCACGCAGAGGGTGATCTAAAGCACCCCTGACAAGTAATCATCCAATTTCTGTTTAAACATTTCCACAGAGGAAGAACCCACGCAACACCCCTGGATAAACAATTCCACCAGCTCTGACTATTTAAAAGTTTTTTCAATATTTCCCCACCAGTAACTTAATCCCGTTATTACAAGTTCTATCTCCCTATAAACAGAGGTGGGATCCAGCAGGTTCTCACCAGTTCCTGAGAGTGGGTTACTAATTATTTGTGTGTGCCGAGAGGGGGTTACCAATTGAGTCTGCTTTTCCGTCTCCACGCCCTCGCCTCCCCGAGAGGCATACTGCCTTTGAACGTGAAGGTTCCATATAGCAATTGCGACTAATAATGTAACTCCCTGAACTGGGTTAATCCCTTTCAGGTACTGCAATTCATGGATTCTCAGCCTTTCGTACCTTTTATCTCACCAGTCTCTATCAAAGAACCTGTGTGTTTCACCATTGCTGTGTTCAGATTTGTGAGTTGGGGCATTTTCTATAATGTGATGATGATGATTTAGAAATGACCTGGTGCAAAAAAATTTTGGGGGGTCGTGGTGGGGTGGCTGCCCATGGGGGGGGGCATCCAACTCAGGTTTTGCCCAGGGCTCAGGTTTGCCTGGGTACGCCTCTGCCCCCTTTGCTGAGGGGGAGCTGGCGAGGGAACCTGTTACTAAAATGTTTGGATCCCACCACTGCCTATAAATGACAGCTCTTCAAAAACTTTAATCTCAGCTTCTCCAGGCTAAGCATTCCCAGCTCCTGCAGCCTTCTGTAAGGCGGGCAGTCCCATTCTATAGGCTGGGCACCCGGCCGTGGCGCCATACCTGCACTGGCCCACTGCCCCCAAGGAGACTTCCTGGAGGTACAGGGAGCCTTGAACTGCAAAAGGCCTCTCCCTTTCCTGTCACCGGGAAGCCCCCAGTGGCCTTAGTGGACTTGTGCCACAACAGGGCTTCTCCCTTGGCCATCTCACTGGACCACCCCATTTTGCCTGTGGTGATGGGGGCACAGGGACACTGGTGCCATGTCCGGCACTGCGTTCCACTGCTGGGGAGGGCTGTGGCAGCTGGTGGATGTGCCCCTCTGCCCGGACAAGCATCCTGAAGAAGACAATCTGCCCAGTGGGGGGATCCAAAAATTTTAGTAACGGGTTCCCATGGTGGTGGGATTCAAACTGTGGCGTAACGCCAATGGGACTGGGCGGGGCATGACGGGGGCGTGGCCGGGCATTCCTGGGCGGGGCTGTGGCAAGGATGCAGCCGCTGTGCCGGTCCTTGGGCAGGAAACAAATGCACGCAGGCGCAGGCTGCCACGCACGCCGGTGCACCTCCTGCTAGACTGCTTCAAGTTCTGCGCGTTACTGCTGAGAGGAGGGGCGTAACTAAGGCAAAAATCACGTGGCAAAATCACCAATTAGTAACCCCCTCTCGGCACACACAAATAATTAGTAACCTACTCTCGGGAACCTGTGAGAACCTGCTGGATCCCACCTCTGAATCTGCCGGCACGGTCCTGTGCCACTCCCTCCGGCAGATTCAGCCTCACCCCCAATGGGGCTGCAAGTCTCCAAGCTCCTAATCATCTTTGTCGTTCTCCTCTGTACCTGATCTAAAGTTTCTATGTCGTTCCTCTAAAAAGGTCTCCAGAACTGGACACAATACTCCAAACAGGTCTGACCATGCAGTAAACAGTGGTACAATTGTACCTTGTGTCCTACACACTATGCATCTGTTGATATTTCATAAGACTGAATTTGCTTTTTTTGCTGGCACATCATACTGGCTACTTATAATTTGCGGTCCACCAAAACCCCAAAGTAATCACACACGCTACTACCCTACAGCATATCTAACATGATATATGTGCACAAAATGTTTACCTCTTAGATGCAATCCACAGTCCTCCAGCTTACTAATCAAAACACCAAGGAGAACCTTAACAAATGCTTCACTAAAATCCAAACGTGCAATACGTTTGGCATCCCCATGATCTACCAAACCTGTTAACTGATCAAAAGAAGGAAATGAGATTAGTCTGACAAGATCTAGTAAAGACAAATCCATGCTGACTGCTTCTTATCACCAAGTTGTCCTCTACAACTGAGCCCTTTTAAAACCCACTCAAGATTTTAGCTGAGACAGAGGTTAAACTGACTGACCTATATTTCCCCAGACAAGTCACCCCTTCCTACAAAAACAGGCCAACATTCACCTTTCTCCAGTCGTTTGGTACATCACCTGTCCTCCAAGAGGCCTTGAAGATAACGGATAGTGGCTTTGCCAGCTTGCCGGCTAGTTCTTTAAGCAGTTCCAAGTGGGCATCATTTGGCTAGGGTGTTATACCCATCTGAAGCATCCAAATATTTCTGAACAACCTCTGTATTTATATCCACCTACAAGTCTGAATCCTGCTGTCAAGTAGGCCTCTACTGTTCTTCAGAACGAAGACTGAGGCAAAATATGTAGTAAGTCTTTCTGCCTTTGCTTTATCCTCTGTCAGAGTTTTTTTCATTTTTACTTAATAGTGGATCCACCACCCACACTTCCATTTCCTAAACATAACCATAGGGTTGGATCCGGGCTAAATTTTCCATCTGTGAAGGAGAACATTCCTGCCTCCCGCCTCCCACACCAGTCCACTAATCTTAACTCAATGCTACATCTGAAGTATTGAGAACCCTGAGGAACAACTGAGAGGGATCTGCAATAGGAAGGAAGAATCCATTAAAACAACCAGTTTACTCCCACCCATAGGAATCTACACTATGATGCACAAACTGAGGTAAAATTGAAAATCTTGTTCCAAAGGTCACTGGAGACTTATCGACACTCACTTCTGAGGGTCTGTTTGACCATAATGGGAATGGCAGAGGGTTCCAGTGTGGAGTAGTGGTTAAGAGCAGGTTAACTCAGTGGTGGGATTCAGCAGGTTTGCACCGCTTCGGCAGAACCGGTTGTTAAAATGGTGCTTGTAAACAACCAGTTGTTAAATTATTTGATTCCCACCACCAGAACCGGTTGTTAAATTATTTAAATCCCACCACTGGGTGCACTCTAATCTGGAGAACTGGGTTTGATTCCCTGCTCTGCTACTTGAGCTGTGGAGGCTTATCTGGTGAACCATATTAGCTTGTGCACTCCTACACATGCCAGCTGGGTGACCTTGGGTTAGTCACAGTTCTTCGGAGCTCTCTCAGCCCCACCCACCTCACAGGGTGTTTGTTGTGAGGGGGGAAGGGAAAGGAGATTGTAAGCCCCTTTGAGTCTCCTTACAGGAGAGAAAGGGGGGATATAAATCCAAACTCCTCCTCCTCCTCCTCCTCCTCCTCCTCTTCTTCTTCTTCTTCTTCTTCTTCTTCTTCTTCTTCTTCTTCTTCTTCTTCTTCTTCTTCTTTTTCTTCTTCTTCTTCCTCCTCCTCCTCCTCCTCCTCCTCCATTTTTTTTACATTTTGAAAACAGAAAATTGTGAAATATTTATATTAGTGGTGGTTGGCCAGAGAGCTTGAATTCTCTAGCAGCCTCTCTGGCCTTGCATCACTAGGATGTATCCTTCATTTCAACAGTGTCCCCAACTTTACTGTTTCTCACAGAAATGAATTGCAGCCATTCCCTCATGAAGGCGACAGTGAGGTGCTACACTTAGACCACCACAGGAGTGGACGTGAAACCTTCTCAATGGATTAAGTTCACCCATGTGAACTTAATCCATTGAGAATCAAATCTGTTCCTTGTGGACCTAGTAAATGACCTGGGAGTATCTGTGGCCGCAGCTAAAGGCACTGACTTGATCAAGAACCTCTTTTTGGCTTCTTGAAGCCTTCGTTTAGAAGGAATTCATTTTTCTGCTAACTTGAGGGCTTCTCCAGACATACAAAAACCTCTTTTCCCAATGTGCTAATTTTGTTACTGGGACAGGGGCCAAGTTTTGGGGATACTAGATTTGAAATTATATTGCTATTTCTAGGTATAATGATTGGCTGGACTGATTTTCCTTTACAGGTCAACTTACTTGGATAAAAATGGCATAACTGCCCTACAGCCCCTATTCCTAGGTTGGCGACAGAACTCCCCCCCCCCTTTCCCTCTACTGCTGTAGCTTCATAGCAACTGCCAATGGGTGCAGTTTCTTCTGATAGGAAAGGGGGAATTATGCTATCTGCTGCTTATCTGGCTGATGGTTGAGATCCCCCCCATATATTGTACATTGCAATTAATGTTTAATGCCGTGAAATGTTAACGTCGCATTAGAACATGCACGCATGAACAAAGGAATTTTTAAAAATGGTAATATCGCAGTTTAATTAAGGAGTAATAATCAGGACGTCTTAATTAAGGGATTCATTACATAGTTTGGTCCTGAAAAAGAGCAAAGGGAAGTAGTGAGCTCAAACGACCTTCTATGTGTGTGTGAAAAGTTGTTTTAGCAGCAGATCTAGAGAAAGACAAAATGATTAAAGGGTTCTTCAAAACAAAACAAAACACCTGACCACGTTTTGTTTGAAAGCGTGCCAAATGTCTAACTTTACACTCCAATAAAGTGGAAACTCCATATGACAGAAGACATGAAGTTACCACCCAAAGTGGTATCTCTGCGTCTTGTTTTCCCCATCTCTTCTGGTATGTGTGCTATTAGCAGTTGTTGTACTAATAGCAGCGTTGAGTGTGTACTTCCCTCCGGTTCGCATCATTATTTAGAATGGACGAGGAAATCTACGATGTTAAGCAGTGGCGTGGTGCCAAGGGGACAGAGTGTATGTGGTATTGGGGCAGGGAGCGCATGTGCCTCGGGCGCAATTCCGCCTTGCTCCAGCCCTGATGTTATGTCATCACAGTACAGGCCAGTGCTACTACACATCATGGAGCACAAGGGGCAAAACAACACCACTGCAATTCTATTTTCACCAGTAATCCCCATTGTTCATGTTTTGTGGTTCTTTTGAAATATGATTAAATCTTTGTTTTTTTCTCCCAAAGTTGACTCAGTTGGCGTGCTACAGTCATGGAAGAATAACAAGAGAATTTGTTGTGATCTTATATGTTGGGTAAATCTATTGTAAAAGGAAGGAATTTAGTCATTTCCAGTGATGTAAATTAGAAAAGAAGTTTCACATATAGTATTAAGGAAGACACGAGAAAAATAGCACCTTATATTAAAATGACAGCTATAGTGAGTAGATGAAAAGGCTAGTAAGTTGAAAAGGGTTTGATCCAGTGATCCACCCATGGAAAGTAATCATAGATCATGAATCTTTCCTTCATTCTCCTCCAGCATCCTTTTCTGAACCATGGAAAGTTTATTCCTAGAGACCCTGGGACCCATGTGGTCTAATAGCCACATGGGTTGGGAGATTGCAGTGGGAAGAGGGTAGGAGCAAAATTGCTGTTTCTTTTCTATTAGGGCCCCTTCCACGCATGCAGAATAATCCACTTTCAATGCACTTTCAATGCCCTTTGCAGCTGGATTTTGCAGTGCGGAATAGCAACATCTACTTGCAAACAATTGTGAAAGTGGATTGAAAGAGAATTATTCTGGATGTGTGGAAGGGGCATTAGTGCCATTCCATTGATGGAACATTGGAAAGTATGTGATCCTTGTGTCTGTGAACTGTCATTAGGTACAATCCATTCTTATAGTTGGCCCATAACAATAAAATATAATGGATTAGGTCAGTGGTGGGATCCAAAAATTTTAGTAACAGGTTCCCATGGCGGTGGGATTCAAACTGTGGCATAGCGCCAATGGGGCTGGGTGGGGCATGACGGGGGCATGGCCGGGCATTCTGGGGGGCAGGGCATTCCTGGACGGGGCTGTGGCAAGGACGCAGCCGCTGCGCCGGTCCTTGGGTGGGAAACGAATGCACGCAGGCGCAGGCTGCCATGGACGCCGGTGTGCCTCGTGGCTAGACCGGGTTCAAGTTCTGCGCGCTACTGCTGAGAGGAGGGGCGTAACTAAGGCAAAAATCACGTGGCAAAATCACCAATTAGTAACCCCCTCTCGGCACACACAAATAATTAGTAACCTGCTCTCGGGAACCTGTGAGAACCTGCTGGATCCCACCTCTGGATTAGGTTCAGCCATCTAGTTTGTTTGGGCGAAAATACAGGTAGGCTGTGTTCAGATCAAACTATGCAGAGCACACAGTCTTGGAAACGAGCCAGATCCACTGAAATCAATGGGAGTTTTGCCATTGGCTTCAAGGGGACATGGACTGAAATTTGCTTCTGTTTAGTGGTTTCTTTTATGAGCATGTCACTATACCAACCATGTTTAGGTCAAAACGAGATGCATGCCACACTATCTTGATGCTCTTTTTGAAACTGGAATAGCTCTTTCTGGTGTAGAGACCAGGACTGGATAATATGCAACAAGGAAAGGGGACACTGATCCTTTCCCTACCCTCCATTTCCTCACTCCAAGAATTTCTCCCACATAGGGGGAACATTTAAACCACTGCAGAGGACAAAATTGAGACCTTTTGGAGTGGGAAAACAGCAGGCATGGGAAAGGTGACGTGCCTCCTTCCAATATCACTTTCCTAATCCCCATTGTAACTCCAGAAGTTGGTTTGCTAGTTTCAAAAGGAGTCTTGGGGTATCTAGTATTTCTCGTTTGGCCTTTCTTTAGAAGTCAGTTCTATGGATGCCAACTGGACGTTTTGCCAAATCAGTGTGTTGAGCATTGAAATGTAAAGACAGAAAAATCCAAATCTTATTTGACAAAGTGTACAGGATCCCCCCCCCCCCCCCCCCCCCCGCTGCAAAGAACACATTTAGAAATGATATGGTTGTTTTGCCACTGTTACAACTTCCCCTCTTCTCTGAGTAGCAGGAAGTTCCATGGTTCTGTGCTTATCTGGGTTGGTTCCTTTAGAAGGAGGGGAATAGGACATTCTTTGCAGCCTTTGAGTTATTTACAATCGTACAAATACAGCACAGGTAGAGCCACAAAGGCATTTATCCAGGGCAAAGCAGATGCGAGCTGACATTTGATCCAGAAAGCGAGGTGGGGGTGGAGGGGCAGCAGAAGGCACTTTCATTCATGAAAGAGTAAGGCCCCTTCCGCACACGCAAAATAATGTGTTTTCAAACCACTTTCACAACTGTTTGATCTTGCTATTCCGCACAGCTTCAAAGAGCACTGAAAGCAGTTTGAAAGTGCATTATTCTGCATGTGCAGAATGAGCCTAAGAGTGGTTTTTGCTATCTTCCTCTCACTGCAGCCCAGTTGGCATCATGAATTAATTCCACCGTGGATCTTGATATATATCTGTGACATACAAATATATTCAAACAGGCCCCCTTGCCAAAATGTTCCTGAACAGTGCTTTTCTGCATCAATCCTCAAACCAGTATTGCGGGGATCTTCCCAGGAAGGCTAACCTAAAATCCTTTAATTAGACGTGTCAGGGATTAAACTTGTGCCTCATATTTGTAAATCAGATTGTTGTTTTCCACAACTGCTATTAGGTAGTCTCCAAGTTAATGATTTATATCTTGAGAGAGGATTTTAAAAAATCAACTTATAATACCAATGTGCAGCCTCATGAAACTCCTACATCCCATTTTTTTCATCCCTTAACCACAGGTCCCCAGCCTTGTTAGAAACCTTATGGAAATCTGAGACCCGATCGCTGGCACCACAACAAAATGACTGCCAACAAAATGGCACCACAACAAAATGGCACCAACAAAATGGCTGCCAACAAATGGCACCACAACAAAATGGCTACCAACATAAAGGGCCAAACCAGTCACAAAATGGCTGCTATCTAGGGAGAGGCCAATATCAAAACGTTGGTAGGTTACATAAAATGTTGAAAGGATCTGAGCCAAACACCCTCATATGATGGAGGCAGGTGTTTCCAGATAACCACTTCCTGTAAACACAAAAGCAGTGCCTCCTGGGCATCTTTTGCTCCAGCAAGGTGATGGAAAGTCAGATTTGGCTTCTTGCTTTGGAGAAGAAAGTGGGCACCAACAAACACATTGTGTGGAACCATGGCACTCCAGGTACCAACCTGGATATCACAAAATGCTGGGAGGTTCTATGCCAAGTGTTTGTCTATGATGGAAGCAGCTGTTTCCAAATGGGTATTTTGTTCAGACACACAAGATGCTTCTTCTTCTGAAACATCTTCTGTCCCAGTGAGGTGGACGGAAGCATGGTTGGCTTTTTGCTCTGATGAAGAATAAAGTGGGTGTCAGCAAACACCATAAAACTGATTGTAAAATTGAATTGGTCCCTGGTGCCAAACTTCCCAAGGGACGCCTCTACCCCATGAGCCCGGTGGAGGATGCCACGCTTCGGGAGTTTTTGGAGAAAAACTTGGCTCAGAATTTTATTCAGAAGGCCACCAGCAGTTTTGCGGCCCTCGTACTTTTTGTTAAGAAGAAAGACCGATCTCTCCATTTATGTATGAACTATTGAGGTCTCAACACCATTCCTAACTCCAACAAATACCCCCTCCCACTCATCAAGGACTTTATTGGCCAGTCTGGGAAAGGGGAGTTTGTTTACAAAACTGGATCTATGGGAAGCTTATTACTGGGTGCACCTTGCAGATGGATTTGAACATTTAACTGCTTTTTTAACACGTGCTATGGCCAATTTGAATATCAAGTGATGCCATTTGGACTAAGTGGAGCCCCCGGGGGTTCTATGACCCTCATTAATAATATCCTACAAGACTTACTGTTTAAGGGGATGGTAGTGTATTTGGACGATGTGCTTATTTACTCCGAGGATGAGGAGTCTGATGTGCGTTTAGTGCGAGAGGTGTTGAAGAGACTTCTGGACAACTCCTTATTTGTTAAACTGTCTAAATGTGCCTATCACCAGGATACATTTTTTTGGGTTATCGGGTCTCGGCTATGGGAACTGAAATGGACCCTTCCAAAGTTCAAGACATCCTAAAATGGCCACCACCCACAAACAACTGCAATCGTTTTTGGGGTTTGCAAACTTTTATCGTTACTTTATCCCAATTTTGCTGAACTTGCCTTACCCCTCACAGACTTACTCCGCATCAAAGGAAAGGGGTCCTCCACCTCGCATCCCAGTGGGCCCCTAGAATGGTCTGATGCCTGCCAACATTCGATGCCCTTAAATGAGCATTCACCTTGGAGTCCATGTTGGAACATGCTGATTCTGCGCTGCCTTTTGTCGTTCATGTAGATGCCTCCGACAAGGCTCTCAGGGCAGCCCTCCTCCAAAGAGGAGTGGATGGCATATTGTACTCCTGTGCTTACCTTTCAAAAAGGTTTACTGGCTCTGAGCTAAACTGAACTGTAGGTAACAACGAGACTGGGGTATCAAGCAGGCTCTCGCTATGTGGAGGCATTGGTTGGTCCATTTGAGGTGTGGACCGACCATAAAAACCTGACTGTGCTGAGTCTGGGTGCCTGTCGGCTAAGCAGCTCTGCTGGGCTGATTTCTTTTCCCATTTCAATTTCACCATCCACCTTTTTCCTGGGTAAATCCAGCTGTTTGGCGGATGTGCTGTCCTGCCTTCTGGAGGGGGCAGTGGAGGGGGTGGAGCTACAGGCTCCACAAAACATTCTGCCCCCCACCCAGCTGGGCATGACTGTCACTACCCAGTCACAAACCCGCCTCCAGAGCATGCTGGCTGTCGCCCCGTTCACGCCCCTACCATCTAAACTGCTCTCCTCCTTTTTGGAGGCAGGCAAGCAGACCATTTCCCCTGATGAGAGTGGCCTGTTGAGCTTACTTGATGGTCTATAGAGGTGGGATGATCTGTTGTTTGTGCCGCCCGCTCTCCATGCAATGGTAATCCAGCAGGGGCATGATTCCAAAACTGCAGGACATTTTGGCTTTGTAAAAACACACCATCTTCTTAAGACGGTAGTTTTGGTGGCGCTTGATGTGTAAAGATATTGATGCATATATCAGGGGCTGCTCAACATGGCTAAGAACAATATGGGTAAGCCCCTAGGACTGATGACCCCTGGAAGGTTATTTCGATGGACCTTATTACTGATCTGCCTGTTAGTGATGGCAAGACTGTGATTTCGATGGTAGTGGATTTGTTTTCCAAACAAGCACATTTTACTCCCTGCTGTTCCATTCCAAGAGCCCCTAAGCTGGTGAAAATGTTTATCTAGCATAGTTATCACTTGCATTCTGCTCCCGCTAAGACAATTTTGGACAGAGGCAAATTTTGTTTCAAAATTCGGGAGGGCGTTTTTATGGCTTTTGAGGGTGGAGCAAGCTTTATCTTCAGCTTATCATACCCAATCTGACGGTCAGTCCGAACCTACCAATCAGACATTGGAACAGTATCTCAGGTGCTACAGTAATTATCACCAGAAAAACTGGGTGGACCTGTTGCCATATGCTGAGTATGCTTATAATAATGCAATGCATCGTAGTACTGGAAAAGCACCTTATGAAGTGGTTATAGGATGATCAGGGAAGCCCCTACCGCTTCTGGGACAGCCTCCTGTCAATCCTTCTGAATTGCAGAAATGAATCCAACAGATAGTGGATGGTTGGGACCCTATCCTGTGAGCCCTTCAGAAAGCCAAAGACTCTCAGAAGAGACAGGCTGATGAACATCGTCGCCCTATTACATTGGCAGTGGGGGATTCTTCCACCAAGAATCTCAGAGATATGCACAAGTACACTAAACTGGGACATAAATACATAGGACTTTTCAGAGTCTCTCATATGATTAATGAGGTGACTGCACAGCTTGAGTTCCCTAAAGCTTCATAAAATCCACCCTGTTTTTCATTGCCGCTTGCTCAAGAAAGCCACTTCCCCGGACGCCTGGCATCCAGCATCCTCTCCTCCTCCTCCTCCAGTTCTGATTGATGGTGCCAAACATGTTGAGCTACAGGAAGTGCTGGACTCTCGCATCTATCATAACCGCTTGCAATACTTGGTGTCCCGGAAAGGCTATGCACCTGGACAGAATGAATGGGTGAATGCCAATGACATCAGAGCCCCTCTACTCATTAACGCGTTCCATCGTGCCTGTCCAAGAAAACTGAGGGGAGGGCCGTAAAGGGAGCAGAAATGTCAGGATGTCTTTGCTAGGAGGGGGGAATAGCTGGGGAGAGCTTTAGCACTTGCAGGTGCTGCTTATCTGTTTCTCTGGCCTTGAAGTACTGAGCTTAGATGAGAATTCAGGGTAGACTGTTTTGCTGCATTGATTCACATGTGGGGGTTTGGGGGAGTGCTACATTATATTATCAGCTGTTCTGCCACCAATTTGCCAGAACAGCCTTTTGATGTGTTTCCTCATGTCTTCAATAAAATCCTTGAACCCATCAAGTGAGTTATTGTCTGAATGGGGAATCTGACAGTTGTGGATCATCAATAAGAATGTTGGGCTAAAACTTAGTCGCAGGTCCAATTCTGCGTTTTTGTAGGCTCTGGGAGAGTCTATAACTGAGGCCCCTTTCTCACAGTTAGTCCCTATCGGGAAGAAAGGCAAGGTACAAATGAAACAAACATCTCAAAAGAACCCTGCAAGGAAGATTAGAAAAAGCTAGAGTGATTCAATCATGCTTATACAGTGAGTTTATATTAAGGCTGAGTGAGGAAAATTTTTTAACCTAGGCCGTTTCCGCATGGCCATGCTCTGGGTTGGGTCGGCGTACATGACGCTGACCCAACCCCCCCGGGTCCATTCGCACGAACGGTCCCGGAAACTATTGGGAAGATGGTGCTGTGCTGTGCCGTTGCCCGATCGATTCACCTTCCTTGTGACAGTCCAGCGCATTGCCAAGGCCAGGGGACACACCCCCTGCCCTGCGCAACCGCTCCGGAGTCACAGGGCAGGGGGGCGTGTCCCCCGGCCTCAGCGACGTGCCGGACGGTCGCAGGGAAGGTAAGTTGATTGGGAAAGGGGGGAGGGATGGCACCTTCCAGCCACTGCAGTTCGCACGGCAGCAGTTGGAAGCCGCTGTTTCCCAAAAACCTCGCTCGGGGAGCGAGGTTGGGAAACAGTGGTTTCGCGCCGCTGCGAAGCAGCTGCACCCCCCCATGCAAACAGCTCCCTGTGGACGCCGTTTTTGCCGTCCCCAGGGCGCTGTATTTGGCCCATGCGGAAAGGGCCTAGTCTTAAAAGTCCATGTCTAACACTATCATCAAATGATTCTCACTAATCACTTTTCAATTCCTCTAACCCATTTTCAATTACCTACAATCAGTGCAACGGCTGGTAATTACTAGACAGTGTTTTGTTACAACATGGAAAAGAATGTGATTGCATGGTGTTCACATTCAGAATGTAAAAATTAGACTTTATAGGCCATGCTAGTTCATTAAAAAAATTAAACCGAAGCAATAGAAAAATGTCCTGTCTGTTGAGACTAAGGTTGTTTTTTTCACAGCGAAACTGTACCATTGTTAGCACAGGGAATATCCCAGTGCAGCCTGGAATTCTTCACGGTCCTTGAAGCTGCACTGGGTTTGCCCCTGCGTTGCACCGCCATTTCCCCCTTTCCCCGTGGCTTTCAAAAACCGCCAAACTGGAGGTTCTTCTAATCCAATCCAAAAACCTTTATTAGGCATAAACCAGAAGTACCATACATTCCAAGTACAAGAACAGGATCATGGTTATATATCATGTAGAACATGGATTAAAAATGTAGTAACTGCTTTAGAAATTTCTACATTAGGGCTGTTCAATAGCTTAGACATTTTTAGTTTGTCTGAGAGAAACATAAATTCAAGAGGTAGTAAAGCTCCCAGATCGGTTCTAGTAGCATTATACCTCGAACAGTAAAGCAGGATATGAAGGACTGAGTCCATAGTGTTGGGACAGTACCGACAACAACACTCACTTTGTGGGATGTTAAGGAAACGACCTTGAAGATAGACAGAGGGGAATGAGTTGGAGGTTCTTTTGAAATGCCCCTATGTGACTCTGCTTGCTTCTGTGTGCTTCCGCTGCCATGAAAACACCACAGCAGCAGAACCAGGGCCATTTTCCCCACCTTGCCGCTCTGTCCCAGCAATCAACCTGCGCTTCATATTTGACAGAATCAGTGCCCTTCCCCTGTCTAAAATCCATTTGCGTTTGAGAGAATCATTCCCCTCCCATTTGGGGCACTTTCAAACACACACCCCCATCTAAAATCCATGTGTGTTTGAGAAAATTGCCCCCTCCCATTCAGGGCAGTTTCAGCCCCCCCCCCCCCATCTAAAATCCACGGTTTCTCCCTCACGCCCTGGGGTCGTGCGGAAACAGCAGGGGCATTATGTACCGGCTTTGCTTCGACTCCCGGGAAGAACTGGGGAGCCGTGTGGAGTAAAGAACCAGGAAAAAGCACCGTGGCTTGTAAGATCCCCGGGACATTATGACCGTGCAAAAATGGTCTAAGAATCACAGGTAGATTTTGAATTTTATTTTAAAAATTAATTTCCTCTGGATTTTATCATAGATCAGCCTTTTAAAATTTCATCAGAATGCAATATCATTTGTGGGGGAAGGGGCTACACCATCTTATACATCTTAGAGGAAGGGCTGAATTAAAAATGTATGCGTTAGATAGACCCAAGGTCAAAGTCATGCCTTACCGGTGACTATTGCAAAAGCCATTTCAAAGAAACGTGATCAGAATGAAAAAGGATCCCCTGCTCCCTCAGCTGACGTCCAGACAGAACTAAAACATGATGAAATGGTCTTCCTAGAAGAGATTGTGCATACACTGTCACTGAACAGCTCATATAGCATCATCCAAGGAAGTTCTGTCATGGACCATTTCGGCTTATGAGGTTTCAAACAGCTTAGTCAGGAGCAAAACAGTCTCAGTAAGGAACACAAGGCTGCTGTTACCCTACGTCTCTTCTCTCTGTTCCTTGTAATCTATAACACATGTGACATAACCTCATCTCAATGAGTTTCTTCAGTTCCTGTCAGTCATCTTGTACTTCCTTCCCTAGTTGGGACCAGCTGTTTGCTTCCTTCCCTTTTAAAAGAGTGCAGCGTGTACATACATCTTTTTATATGTTCATATATCCTTTTATATATCCTTTTATATGTAAAAAAAAAAGGAAGAAAACGTTTCGAAAACAGCCAGAGGAGTGCAATGAGGATGTGGGAAACCTCATTCTTCTGCAAAAGAAACTAACAAAGAAAAGGCATCACTTTGGCCTTGGGTCCAGAGGTGGGATCCAACCAGTTCTCACCACTTCTCTAGAAGTGGTTACTCATTTTTTCTGAGTGCCGAGAAGGGGTCACTAAAGCAACCTCCCTGCCCAATAGGGACTGGAGGTGCGTGTGTGCGACGGCCCCACTGTTTGAATCCCACCACCATCGGAACCTGTTATTAAAATTTTTGGATCCCACCACTGCTTGGGTCTATCTATTGCACAGGCGTCTCAAATAAGTGACCTCCAGATGTTGCATGATTCTGGGCTACCCCATCCCCTGCCAGCATGATGCTGGCTTGTGGATGATGGGAACTGTAGTCCATGACATCTGGAGGGTTCTGGGCGAAGCCTGACATCTGTGATCGATATTGCACATACATTTTTTATTCAGCCCTCAGGGGCAACAGTGGTAGGAGGGTTAAGAGCTCGTGTGGCTAATCTGGAGGAACCGGTTTGATCCCCCCAGCTCTGCCGGGCCTGAACTGTGGAGGCTTATCCCAGGAAATTCAGGGATTATACAGCCTTTGTACGCTCCCCACATATGCCAGCTGGATGACCTTAGGCTAGTCACAGCTTCTCGGAGCTCTCTCAGCCCCACCTACCTCACAGGGTGTTTGTTGTGAGGGGGGGAAGGGCAAGGAGATTGTAAGCCCCTTTGAGTCTCCTGCAGGAGAGAAAGGGGGGATATAAATCCAAACTCTTCTTCTTCCTCTCAGATGTATAAAATGGTGTAGCCCCTTCCCCCACAAAGGAAATCTCCATCGTGAAACTGCTGGATTAGAATTAATTCCAAAGATATAATGAATATTTGGGATTCCTCATGCATTGCAGACATCACATCAGGGGCGTAACGAGGCAGCCCTGGGCAAACTGTAGCCCTGGGCACAACCTGAGTTGGATGCCCCCCCCCCCCATGGGCGGCCACTCCACCACGACCAAATTTTTTTTGCACCAGGACATTGGTGCCTGCAGGGGGTGCATTTTTAGACATATCAGCACCAAAATTTCAGCATATCATCAGGAGACTGTCCTTATGCTACTCCCCAAGTTTGGTGGGGTTTGGTTCAAGGAGTCCAAAGTTATGGACTCCCAAAGGGGGTGCCCCATCCCCCATTGTTTCTAACGGGAGCTAATAGGAGATGGGGGCTACAGTTTTGAGGTCCATAACTTTGGCCCCCCTGAACCAAACTGCACCAAGCTTGGGGGGTGCCATCATCTCCAGATGATACCCTGAAATTTTGGTGCCGATACATCCAAAAATGCACCCCCCTGCAGGAACATCCTAGAAATTTGCCCAAGAATCTTTGTTCTGCATTGAGTTTTCTGCATTGCTGTCAATAGAGGGGGTTGCAGGCCTGTGGGGGGCATTTATGAAGGCACAGTCTCCAACTTTCAGGATGCTCATCGGGGAGACCTGCCCTAATGATACCACCCAAGTTTGGTGCAGTTTGGTTCAGTGGGGCCAAAGTTATGGACCCTCAAAACTGTAGCCCCCATCTCCTATTAGCTCCCATTGGAAACAATGGGGGATAGGGGCACCCCCTTTGGGAGTCCATAACATTGAACTACCTGAACCAAATCTCGCCAAACTTGGGGGGTAGCATGGGACAGTCTCCCTGATGATAGTTGCTGAAAAATTTTTATTGCCAAGCTAACTTACAAGCTTCTGCGCCTCTGCAGGCTGCAGGCCAAAAATGGAAAACCACTAAAAAACCCAAAAACGAACCCAGCATTTTGATGCCCCCCACAAGGTGATGCCCTGGGCAGCTGCCCGCCTTGCCCAATGGGCATTACGCCAGTGCATCACATAGTTAGCTAAACACGGGAGAATGCCAATCACTGCTGTTATGAATGGTCTCTGTACATTTTTAGTGATATTTGAATTTCTTGTATTTCACACCCTTCCTTTTTTATAAACACATACAATTTCTATTCGAATAAAAATGGTTAGTAATTAAAGTGCCTTCAAGATTCCTGTTCAGTGCTGGATGAGCTTTGGCCCAAGTCAGGAAATTGGTTGATTACCATGTTTGTGAATGAGGATGGAAAACCCCCAGATGAAATCCTTTATTACTGAAGGTTAAAAAGGTGGGATGTTCGCTTTCATGCAGCCGAATTTATTAGCTCCCTTTAGTCATCCAGAATGCAATGTTCTCCATGGTGTCTCTTTTGGCACCCTAAGACCCACTCTATAAGAAATTCATGGGTAGATGGCTCTTCCCTGATAAATAGACCGATAAATCCTGATGGCTTCCCAACTTTATGATGGAAAAAAAAGTCTGGTTGTGAAAAAGTTGCTACTAAAACAGGATTTTCTATTTTAACAGGTGAGCCACCAGCAACTTGAGGCATTCAGCGTGGTTACAAAAATGGTATGTAAGTTGTGCAACTGGAGCATGCCAGGTCAGCTTCTCAAAAATGTTGAGATTTCCTCATCTAAAATGAGCCAAGTTGAAACCATTGCCACTATGACAGTTTCTATTCTCTTGGCTCCCCTGATAGTAACTCCATTTTCTAACTTCCCTCATTTGGTGTGTGTTCATCTGTTTTGGTGATCCTTGCTCTCCTAGGTCGTTTCCCCACTTACCATCTGCTGCGGGCTACTCTCGCCAAGTAGCGCAGGGTCCCGCGGCACTCCCCACTACAGGGGCAGTGACAACGCAGCCACCCCGACGCTGCCGCTCTCGCGCCCCCTCAGCGTGCATCATTCCTGGTGCTCCTCAAAACGGCGCCTTTTAATGACCCCGCATGGGGTCGTGGAGAAGCCCAGGAGCGCGCCAGAAATGACGTGCGCTGAGAGTAGCGCACAGCAAAGGGTGGTCGATGGTAATTGGGGAAACGACCCTAGTCTCTTACTTGTTTGCTTTCTGTTTTACCCTCACTTGGAATCCTCTCTTCTTCTCGGGACTTTTCTTCCCAATCAAAATTATTTTCTATTTTGGAACATTTTTGTGAACTACCTTGCCCACTCATCTTCCATCAGCTGCTGTCCTTCTATCCTGATCTCTTCTTCTAACCCCCCACCCCAAACATAACTAGTGAAAATAGTGAAAAAGAGAAACCTTGTTAAACAGAAGAAATATTCCTAAAGAATCTATTTCTCTGCGAATTTCGTTAGACAATGGCTACAATTCAACACAGTCGTTGGCTCATTCCGCACATGCAGAATAATGCACTTTCAAACTGCTTTCAGTGTTCTTTGAAGCTGTGTGGAATAGCAAAATCCACTTGCAAAACAGTTGTGAAAATGGTTTGAAAATGCATTATTTTGCATGTGCAGAAGGGGCCGTTGTTTCAATGGTTAATAGCCCAAATAAATCTGCTCAGGATGCTGCTGCAAATCTCTGCCACGCCAGCGTGCAGGAGGTGATGTTTTGATTGGACTTTATTTCTGCTTCACGCCTTTGATAGTCTATTCTGATTTGAATTTTTATTTAAACACATGACAAAAGAAATACATTAATTTTCATGCAGTGTTCTTTCCATTATCCCTGTCTCCCCTACTCTTTGTTGTTTGTCAAGTTCTAGACTCAAAGGCCCTGGGGTCAGAGATCTGCCCTGTTTAAAGTTCTGTTAACATATGATTACAAACTCCTCCTGCTCCTACATATGCAGCTTATCTAAAATAACATATTGTATATGAGGGGTCACCAGCATTTTTTAGCATGTTGGTGTAACCTCTATCTGTGGGTTCTGTGGGGCAGAACTTGGAATGAGTTTGCAACAACAAATTTAAAAAACAAAACAAAATGGTTTACTTTCTTAACATATAACATCAAACATCAACATTTAACATCACACTTCAAGGTCCTGTTCAGGTTGCATTTTCAAGTCCTTAAATTTACAGTCTACTGATACTGCCAAGTCCAATTCTTCTTTGCAAGTGGGTTGGCTCCTGAAGACTCCAAGGGCTTGATGAACAGGATTCAACATGATGAAGGTTTCCAGGAGAACTCTCACCCATTACAAACATTAAAAAACCCTTAACAAGGTGTTAAGGGCTTATACAAACCAAGGTCCGAGTCTGGTAGCCTTGTCTCCTCCAAACTACATGAGCTCTGCAGCCTTCTGCTGCTTTGAGTCTCCACCCCTTTCTGGGTCAACCCATTCTGGGCATGGGGGTTGCATTGGCACCTTGGAAATGTTGAGGCAGGGTGATAGGCACCACAGGAGGTAGAGTCTAGCACAAAATGGTTGCCAAAGGAGGTGGAGCCAAACTAACACAAATAAGCGGGAGGAGGATGAAGAATATACGAACACAGACAACCAATGGCAGAAAAGGAAGATAAAATTCATACAGGGAGAGGAAGACCAAAGGGATGGGGAATGGGTGCTTTGCTGCTCCCAACAACTCACAACTGATATGTAGTTTCCTGGGTTGATTCCTCACGGTAGAAATAGAATGGGTTGACGAAGGGAAATATCCTGGTTTGGGCAAGAACTTTGCTTGGTTCCCTTCCTCAAGGTGGCATTGACCACTTATATTTCCTTCAACCCTGGTTTAAAAAAAAACACACCAACATTGCGATCTATTTGAAAAATCCCGGGTTGAACAGGCTTCCTTTGTTTTTCCTGCCTATTCTCCCACCTTGCGTCATGTTAGTTTTGTTTCTGACCCGTGTGACCGCCCGCGATTTCATGAATGCCCCCGTAGCATGTTTTCTCCTTCTGGCAGCGACTGCGAGTCCCATTTCACCCAAATGTATACAGCAGCAGATTCACAACAAATGTTCACAATGGCCCCATTTCCTTTTCCTTTTTGGTTGCTCAGAGCATGTAGCTAGGCAGATGCACACCTTTAGATGTGGATGGGACATATTGCTTTGTTCCCTTTTTGGACAGATAAATCACAACATGGGGTGTTGTTGTTTTTTTTGCATACTTCTTGTTTACATGTGTTGTAGTTTCAAAGCCCAAAACTTTTTTTCCATGCTGGAGAAATGGGAGGGGGAGATGCTGCTTGGGCGCCCGAGGTTGCTGTACATTCTCCACCAATCAGAAGTGTTTCCTTAGCAGAAGGTGGAAGTGGGTGGAAGGGGGACTGTGATGATGGAACAGCCAATCGGAACACAGGAAAAATAGATGTTTGCACCTGCGCATTTGCATTGTAAAAAAAAAAGCGGGTTTGAAGGGGCAGAAAGAAAATGGATTGTTTCCTTCACAAAAAATGGGCACCCATGCAAATGACAAAAGCAGAATAAAAAATAAAAAAATAACGGATATAACCGGTTATTACTATGCGGAGAAGTGAGGATAAAAAAAATGAAAAGTTCATTTATTTATATGAAGGCACCTTAGAAATACCAGCCTTTGGGGGGTGGGGGCTGTGGATCCCCTAGAACAGTGGTGGCGAACCTTTTCGAGACCGAGTGCCCAAATTGCAACCCAAAACCCACTTATTTATTGCAAAGTGCCAACACGACACTATAACCTGAATACTGAGGTTTTAGTTTAGAAAAAACGGTTGGCTCCGAGGCATGCGTTATTCAGGAGTAAGCTTGGTGGTAGACGGTGGCTTTGCTTTGAAGCAACCGTGCAACTCTTCCAATGGTGAATCACGACCCTAGGAGGGTTTACTCAGAAGCAAGCCCCATTGCCAGCAACTGAGCTTACTCCCAGGTAAAGGATTGCGCTTTAGTTCTTCGCATGAAAATCAGTGGGGTTTAACAGCGTTTAACAGGATCACCTACACTGCTTCCCCAAAACTAGGTCTTAGGTTTAATGCTAATAATCGAGCCCAGCGGCCCAGGCCAGTCTAGATTGGGGGGGGGGGGACTCTGTTTGCGCATGCCCACAGAGAGGGCTCTGAGTGCCACCTCTGGCACCCGTGCCATAGGTTCGCCATCACTGCCCTAGAATTATAGCTCATCTCCAGATCTCAGAAATCACTTCCCGTGGAGAAAATAGACCGCCATTCCCCAAAGGGCTCAGGGCGGTAAACAACAGGAAATAGAATATACATCTTAAAACATAAGTTTAAAACACAGTATGAAATGACTCCATGCACCTTCTGTAAAACAGGAACCATAAAACATCCGACGGCGTCATAAACCCTCCCCCTTCATAACCACGGGAGGCCAGATGGAAAGGTAATGATGTACTCAACCAGGCTGGCGGAACAGGTCCGTCTTACAGGCCCTGTGAAAACTTTGCAGGGCCCTGGTCTCCCTTGGGAGCATGTTTCACCAGGTAGGGGCCAGGGCTATAAAAGCCCTGGCCCTTGTAGAGGCCAGCCTGATTGCTTTTGGGCCAGGGATCACCAGTAGGTCCTCCTCTGAAGAACGGAGGGGCCTGGCAGGGCAATATGGGGAGAGACGGTCCCTCAGGTATACAGGTCCAAGGCCGTGAATGGTCTTAAAGGCCAAGACCAGCACTTTAAACATGACCCAGTATTCGATTGGCAGCCAGTGCAGATGGTACAAGACCGGCGTTATCCAGTTCCTGCTCAAAGTGCCCGTAAGGAGCCTGGCTGCCGCATTCTGTACAAGTTTCAATTTCCGGATCATGGCCAAAGGTAAGTCTGCATAGAGCGAGTTACAGTAGTCTAGCCTGGAGGTGACCGTTGCACGAATCACAGTGGCCAGATCTCGACGGGAGAGATACAGGACCAATTTCCGTGCCTGCCGCAGATGATAAAACGCCGTCTGTGCCGTTCGGGTGACCTGGACTTCCATTGATAATACTGGATACAGAATCACCCCCAAGGCTTTTGGCGGATGAGGCTGGTTGGAGAGTCTCACTATGCAGCGTAGACAGGTTAAAGGACCCCGGCCTCTCCCCCCGACCAGGCCACAGAACTTCCGTCTTTGCAGGATTTAACTTCAGTCGACTCACTCTCAACCAACCAGCCACAGCATCTAAGCAACGCTGGAGAGCATCAGGGGCCGAAGACGGGTGGCCCTCCATCGTGCTTTGTGTCATCCGAATATTGATGGCACTGCAGCCCAAAACTCTGGACCAACCTCGCCAAGGGGGGCATGTAGATGTTAAAAAGCATTGGGGAGAAGATTGCCCTCTGCGGCACCCCACAGACTATGGGGTGTCGCTTGTTTAGTATGTGGATTCTGTGGTATTACACCCCCTGTTGTCCCTAGGCTGCATCCTCATATATTTAGGAGTTTCCCAAGCTGGATCTGGCATCCCTATTCCCCCCCTCCATGCCCTGCCAGTGGCCAGTGGCAACTCTAATGACATCTAGTCACTGCTTTTGCCTGTACAAAGACCCTGCCTACTTTCCTGAAGCACATGGGCTTGGTGCCCATGATTTCCACACAGGGGTACCCTGTTTAACAAGACATATACTTGAACCATATTATGCCTTTTCTAATCTTTCTCTGAGGGCTTGTTATGTGTTATTGTCACAATGTGGTGGTTCTTTTATCCTGCATGTTACATCTAATTGCTAAACAAATATCCCTGCTTTTGATCTGAGAAAACTGGTGCCGATTCACATCCTGCGCTTCAGAAAGATGCTGCTTAACCTGAACAGGTCTGTTAGGTAATCAGTGGACCCTGTAACAGAGAAACTCTGTAATCGGTCTCTTTTGTAATTAATGAACTATGTGGTTGAATAGTTTTTCTCTACTCCCTGATTAATTCTGTCACTGATTAACTCTGTAATTGATTCACTTGCTTTTGACTGATATGATGTTATAACTGAAAAACGTTCTCTCTTGAATTAACTGTAATCTATTGGATTTGGTATATTTTTTCAAAGTCCTGTTGTATCCAGTCCCCCCAATTGGGGGAAACAGCATCACTTTCAATGTTATTTAAACCGGGAAACCCACCTTTAAGGTCGATTTAAATGGAGAATCTGGGCTCCCTAGTTTAAACAAGTGATGCTGGAATCCACCCCCAAACAGCATCATTTTCAATGGTGTTTAAACTAGGGAGCCCAGATTCTCCTTTTAAATCCACCTTAAAGGGAGAATCTGGGGTCCCCAGTTTAAACAACATTGAAAGTGATGCTATTTTGGGGTTGATTCTCTCCCACCCTGAAACAGCACCACTTTCGATGTTTAAACTGGGGACCTCAGATTCTCCCTTTAAAGCCATGCCGGGGGGGGGGGGGGATTTAAAAGGAAAATCTGGGGAAATTTGCTGTCAGGGGTACAATTATTAAACTAGCGGCACCAAACTTTCCAGGTATCTTTAGGAGACTCTCCTAATTATGCCACCCAGATTTGTTGAAGTTTGGTTCGTGGGGGCCAAAGTTATGGACCCTCAAATGTGTAGCCCCTATCTTCTATTAGCTCCCATTGGAAACAATGGGTGATGGGGCACCCCCTTTGGGAGTCCATAGCTTTGGACCCCCTGGACCAAACTTGACAAAGCCTGGGTGGTATCAGTAAGAGACTCTCCTGATGATCCCTCCCAGGTTTGGTGAAGTTTGGTTCAGGGGCTCCAAAGTTATGGACCCTCAAAGGTGTAGCCCCATCTCCTATTAGCTCCCATTGGAAACAATGGGGGATGGGGAACCCCCTTTGGGAGTCCATAACTTTGGACTCCCTGAACCAAACCAAACCAAACCTGGGTGATAGCATAAGGAGAGTCTCCCAAAGCATCCCTGAAATTTGTGGAGCTGCTAGCCTAAAAACTTCACCCCCTGCAGGCCAAAAACAGAAAAAACATTGAAAATACAAAAAATCCCACAAACGAATTTGCATCTTTGGTGCTCACCACAAGGGGGTGCCCTGGGCAACTGCCCACTTTGCCCAATGGGAGGAACGCCTCTGGTAGTGACGGTCATGCCTAGGTGAGTGGGGGACAGAATGGTTTGAGGAGCTCGCAGCTCCACCCCCTCCGCCACCCCCTCCAGCAGGCAGGAAAGGGCGTCTACCAAACGATTGGATTTGCCCAGGAAAAAAGTGAATAGTAAAATTGAACTGGGAAAAGAAATCAGCCTAATGGAGCTGCTTAGCCAACAGATGTCCCAGGATACAGCGCAGCCAGGTTTTTGTGGTAAATCCATTACCCCATATGTTCCTACTCGGTCTCTGCGTTCAGTAGAGGCCAATTTGCTGGTGGTCCCCGGCCCCTCAATGGTGCGGCTGGCCTCCACGCGGGCCAGGACCTTTACAGCTCTGGCCCCGGCCTGGTGGAACACTCTTCCTCCAGCTGTCTGGGCCCGGCGGGATCTTGGTGAATTCCACAGGGCCTGTGAGCCCGTGTTGTTCCACCGGGCCTTTGGAGCGTCCAGTCGCTGATGTGGTGCCCCCTCTCTCTGCTCTCTGTGCTGTTACACCAGGGTCCCCCTCATATTGAGGGGCCCGCCATCCCCCCTTCTTGGGGTAGGTTTCAATTGGGGTTTTCTGGACGCCTCTTGTTTATTTATCTATTTAATTATTACCCGCTGTTTTATATGAAGTTTTACTTCTACTTCTACTTCTAGAAGCCATGGGATGTTAAGAGCTCTTATACATATTATTAAGAAGAGACAAATGAATCCCAAAGACGGCTAGAATAAGTATACAACAATTTTACTGAAGAAGGCTTTTTTAAGCCGAAAACACAATATCAAGCGCGATGCGTTCTGTTTGATGCTTGCTTGTAATATACGTCCTACCTTACAAGGTTGTCCTTGAACTGACTTTCTATGAGCGACTTCTTGGATAGCGTCAGCTGGAGAGCCAATTTCATGAATGGACTGAGTCTACAAAGAGTTGTTGCCTATTATGAATGAAGTGCCTATTTTGACTTGGACTAAAGTATTATGAATGGGAATTTAGCTGTGTATTACACCACAGTAAAATACTTTGAATGAGACCTGAAAACTGCTGTGTTACATTGTGACTAAAATATTGTTTGTTATCTAACGTTTGTTGTTCATTATGAAATGATTTTTCTGTATATAATTCTTCTATGAAGCAATAGGTTTGTACAACTTTGGTACAAAGAAATTTTTGTTTATGTTGTTATTCCTATGAAGCAAAGAGGAAAATACATATATATGAAAATAATTTCCAAGTCAAGCACATGTTTTTATGTTATTACGCTACTATCCTGTGGGTCCTGTTTAAAGGTTATAAAATATTAGACACTTCATAACACATAGCACCATTCAGAATTTTAGGTTTTGACAAAGTTCCTCACCAGAGACGATTGAGAAACTCAGCAATGAAGGAATAAGAGGGGAAGTCCTCCTATGGATTAAAAACTGGTTGAGAAACAGGAAGCAAAGAGTGGGTGTAAATGGGAAGTTCTCACAATGGAGAGATGTCGGGAGTGGTGTCCCCCAAGGATCCGTTTTGGGACCAGTGCTCTTTAACCTATACATAAATGACCTGGAAGTAGGGGTGGGTAGCGTGGTGGCCAAGTTTGTGGATGATACCAAATTATGTAGGGTGGTGAGAACCCCAAGGATTGCGAAGAGCTCCAAGCGGACCTTGATAAAATAGATGAGTGGGCTAAGAAATGGCAAATGCAGTTCAATGTATCAAAATGTAAAGTGATGCACATAGGGGCAAAAAATCCAAACTTCACATACGTGCTACAGGGGTCAGTGCTATCAGTCACAGACCAGGAAAGGGATTTGGGCGTCTTAGTTGATTGTTCCATGGGAATGTCATCTCAATGCATGGCAGCTGTGAAAAAGGCAAACTCTATGCTGGGGATAATTAGGAAAGGAATTGATAATAAAGCTGCAAAGATTGTCATGCCCTTATATAAAGCAGTGAAGTGCTGACCCCGCGCAGATTACTGTATTTCAGTTCTGAGTCGCCACATCTCAAAAAGGATATCAAAAAGATAGAAAAAGTGCAGAGAAGGGCAACAAGGATGAATGCGGGATTGGAGCACCTTCCTTATGAGGAAAGGCTGCAGCGTTTGGGACTCTTTAGTTTGGAGAGGAGACATCTGAGGGGGGATATGATTGAAGTCTATAAAATTATGCATGGGGTAGAAAATGTTGACAGAGAGAAATTTTTCTCTCTTTCTCACAATACTAGATCCAGGGGGCATCCATTGAAAATGCTGGGGGGAAGAATAAGGACTAATAAAAGGAAACACTTCTTCACACAACGTGTGATTGGTGTTTGGAATATGCTGCCACAGGAGGTGGTGATGGCCGCTAACCTGGATAGCTTTAAAAAGAGTTTGGACAGATTTATGGAGAAGTTGATCTACGGCTACCAATCTTGATCCTCTTTGATCTGAGATTGCAAATGCCTTAGCATACCAGGTGCTTGGGAGCAGCAGCAGCAGCAGAAGGCCATTGCTTTCACATCCCAAAGGCACCCGGTGGGCCACTGCGAGTAGGAGAGTGCTGGACTAGATGGACTCTGCTCTGATCCAGCAGGCTCTTTCTTATGTTCTTATGTTTTTAGGACTGCTAAACTAAGCATGAAGCTGCTGGGATAAATCATCACAGGTGCTCCTAACATGCATATGACACCCAGCTCTATTTCTCTTTTACATGGGGGTTTGTGGAAGTTCTGAACAGATGCCTAGAAAAGATATAGAGATGAATGAGGGCCAATAAACTATTTCTCCGTCCAGACAAGATTGAGTTGCTACTGGTCTATGGTGGGATTGCTCGAGGACTGAGAAGTCAACCAGTCCTTCAGAAGGTTGCATCCTCCCTTGAAGAAGTAGATTCATAGTTTTGGGGAGCTGCTGGATCCAGATTTATAGTTGGAGGCCCAGAGCTCCACTGTGCAGGGGCGTACCTAGGCAAACTGGAGCCCTGGGCAAAATCTGAGTTTGATACCACCCCCCCCCCCCCAATGGGCGGTCAACCTCTCCCACGGTAACTAAACAATGATTTTTTCCACCAGGTTGTTTCAAAGTCACCATCACATTATAGAACATGCCCCAACTCACAAATCTGAACACAGCAAAAATATTTTTTGAAAACATTTTCAAAATGCTTTCGAAATGTTTTATTACTGCTATGAAAACATTTTATAGTGTTGTATCCAATCCCCCAATTGGGGGAAACAGCATCACTTTCAATGTTATTTAAATAGGGGACCCCAGATTCTCCCTTTAAGATGGATTTAAAAGGAGAATCTGGGCTCCCTAGTTTAAACAAGTGATGCTGGAATCCACCCCCAAACAGCATTGTTTTCAATGGTGTTTAAACTAGGGAGCCCAGATTCTTCTTTTAAATCCACCTTAACGGGAGAATCTGGGGTCCCCAGTTTAAACAACATTGAAAGTGATGCTATTTTGGGGTGGATTCTCCCCCACCCTGAAACAGCATCACTTTCAATGTTTAAACCGGGAACATCAGATTCTCCCTTTAAATCCATGCCAAAGGGGATGGATTTAATAATAATAATAATAATAACCTTTATTAGGCATTGAGAGAATAAAACAAAGAAAGAAAACAAGCATTGGCAGGAAGGGGGTGGATTTAAAAGGAGGATCTGGGGAAATTTAAGGGGTGCCTGCTGTCAGGGGTGCAATTATTAAGGTAGCAGCACCAAAATTTCAGAGTATCTTCATGATACCCTACTGATGATACCACCCAGGTTTGGTGAAGTTTGGTTCAGGGGGTTCAAAGTTATGGACCATAAAAGGTGTAGCCTCCATCTCCTATTAGCTCCCATTGGAAACAATGGGGGATGGGGCACTCCCTTTGGGAGTCCATAACTTTGGACTCCCTAAACCAAACCTCACCAAACCTGGGTGATATCATCAGGAGAGTCTTCTGAAGAATCCCTGAAATTTTGGTGCTGCTAGCCTAAATACTGCACCCCCTGCAGGCCAAAAATGGAACAAACACTGAAAATACAAAAAATCCCACAAACGAACCTATGCCCCCCACAAGGGGGTGCCCTGGGCAACTGTCTACTTTGCCCAATGGGAGGAACGCCTCTGCCACTATGGCATGTATTGCTTTTTAACAGCTTTGGTTGATTAAAAATCATTGAAAATCATTATCTGGCTGTGGTGATCCATGCTCTGATTAACTATTACTGTAATGCACTCAGGGGCGTAACAAGGCAGCCCTGGGCAAACTGTAGCCCTGGGCAAAACCTGAGTTGGATGCCCCCCCCTCATAGGCGGCCACTCCACCACGACCAAATTTTTTTTGCACCAGGACATTGGTGCCTGCAGGGGGCGCATTTTTAGACATATCAGCACCAGAATTTCAGCATATCATCAGGAGACTGTCCTTATGCTAGTCCCCATGTTTGGTGAGGTTTGGTTCATGGAGTCCAAAGTTATGGACTCCCAAAGGGGGTGCCCCATCCCCCATTGTTTCCAATGGGAGCTAATAGGAGATGGGGGCTACAGTTTTGAGGGTCCATAACTTTGCCCCCCCCTGAACCAAACTGCACCAAACTTGGGGCGTAAGCGCCATCATCTCCATGATGATACCCTGAAATTTTGGTGCCCGGATACGATTCAAAATGCACCCCCCTGCAGGAACAACTATCCCTGAAATTCTGCCCTAAGAATCTTTTGTTCTGCATTGAGTTTTTCTGCATTGCTGTCAATGGGGGTTGCAGGCTGTGGGGGACACATTTCTGAAGGCACAGTCTCAAAACTTTCAGGGTCTCGTCAGGAGACTGCCCTAATGATACCCCCCAGGTTTGGTGCAGTTTGGTTCAGGGGGGCCAAAGTTATGGACCCTCAAAACTGTCAGCCCACATCTCCTATTAGCTTCCATTGGAAGGAATGGGGATGGGGGCACCCCCTTTGGGGAACTTCCCATAACTTTGGACCCCCTGAACCAAACTTCACCAAACCTGGGGGGTAGCATAAGGACAGTCTCCTGATGATACGCTGAAATTTTGGTGCCGCTAGCCTACAAACTGCGCCCCCTGCAGGCCAAAAATGGAAAACCACTGAAATACCCAAAAACGAACCCAGCATTTTTATGCCCCCCGCAAGGTGATGCCCTGGGCAGCTGCCCACCTTACCCAATGGGCATTACGCCAGTGCTCTAAGTACCCTTAGCAAGTGGGGGAACAGAAAGAGTGTGGCAAATCCGGGAGAAGGGATAAACAGGCTGTGGATATACTGTTTCGGCAGAGTCTGCCCTTGTGGGGATGACTCCGCTTTCTTTGCAAATAAAGCTACTTAAAACTCTCTTCTGTTGGCTTGATATTTGGTAAAGAAATATTGGGCACCACAGTGATGGCCATTATCACAGATGGCTTCAAAAGCAGGCTAGCTATCTGGCCACTGGGACTCCTGCTCCCAGATCTTGTTTTTTTGCCTGTACTCTGGAAGATGGTGGGAGGAAAAGAAATCACCATCAGGCAACAGTATTACATCACATATGGGAAAACTCGATGTAATGTCCCTGCCTCTTGGACTGATGGTTGGCAACCCTGCTGTAAAAGATTAGACCAGTGGTTCTCAACCTTCCTAATGCCACGGCCCTTTAATACAGTTCCTCATGTTGTGGTGACCCCCAATCCTAACATTTATCCATTTTACAGATAGAGAACACTGATGCAGAGAGTCTTAGAGTCTCCAGTTGTTAAATTATTTAAATCCCACCACCGGAACCGGTTGTTAAATTATTTGAATCACACCACTGGGGAGCAGCATACATTGTTCTGGGTGCCCGCTGGGGAAGAAAGCAGGTTACATAAATGAAATAATTTGTAATACATACAAATAAAAGGAACCTTGTCCATAGACAGTACACTTCTGAACACCAGTGCTAGCCTAGGAGGCAACCTCAGTGGGAAGACTCTATGCCCTAACTACCAGTAGTTCCTCCAGGGCAACTATGTAGCCACTAGGTGAGTCTAGATGGACCACTGGTTGGATCCACCTCTTTATAATTGGCGTTGCAGAGTTTCTACTTCAATGCCCAGTGCTGTGAATTAATTAGATTTCTGTTACTGGGAAATGTATATCTGTCCATCGGACCCTTTTTGAGCAAGCAACTGATTGAATTATGAGGGTTAATGTGAGTTTGGGAACTGTCTGCACTCGAAGGTTTTCAACCCAGCAATTGTAGCAGAAAATGCCCAGTGGGGTTACATTAGACCAGTTCCATGGCACAAGTCGGCCAACAGCTTTGGAGAGGTGTGAATAAAGTTCCCCTCCTGGGCAACGATCAGCTGTTTCCCGCCATCTCGCCCAAAGACGGGGGCGCGGCCTCCGCACAACTTCCCCCCTTCCCGTAACAATGATGTCATCGCCTCTGCTCCTTTCCCCGCCCACAGTAGCTGACTGCCCTCGCTGCCCTCCAACCAAAGGCGGGGGCTTTTTTTTTTTTTTTTTTTGCTGCCACCACAGGGGCGGGGCTTCCTACCAGAAGAAGAAGACGCGGCTGGCACCGAAGAGCAACGACAGGGAGGGAGGAGAGAAAGGGGGTAGGGGGCGTGGCTTCGGCAAGTGACAGCGACGGGGCGGGGCGGCCAGGGGGTTGTCAGCACGAGGAGCGTCGGTTGGCTGAGCACTGAGGGGAGCTGCGCGTGAGGCGGCTGCATAACCGAACGGCAGCGCGAAGAGACCCCCAGAGAGCGAGAGGGCGAGGTCGGAGTCCAAAGGGGCGGGGCGTCTGAGGAGAGGAAGGGAAGGAAGGGAGGGGGCGAGGAGGTGAGGGGCGGGCGCCCGCGTGAGGGGCTACGTGAGGGCAACTCGGCGAGTGGGCGGGGCTTCGCCTGCGCCTGGCTGTGGAGGCGCCGCCGCCGCCGCCGTGAGAAGCCCCCCGGCCCGCTTTCCTCGCTCCCTCCTTCCTTCCTCCTCGGCCCGGCGGGGATGGCGGTGCTGGACCTGGCCCTGGAAGGGCTCGCCATCTTCGGGCTCGTCCTCTTCGTGGTGCTGTGGCTCATGCACTTCATGTCCATCGTTTACACGTAAGTGAGGCCTCATTGCTGCGCCCCCCCCCGTTTCCCTGCTCTTTCCACGGAGATGCGCCCCCCCCCCCTTAATATGCTTCTTGTCTCCTTCACCCGCTTCCTCCCCCCCCCCTTTGCTCGCGTAGGTGAGGCACCTGTCGTGCCCTGCCCTTCCACATCACCCAGGAAGCACGAAGGCTCGGCATCCCACCAGGGCGCTGACGTAGGCGTCCCCCCCCCGCCACCCACCTCCCCAGTCTTGCCCCCCCCCCCCCCCCCCCCATCCTCAAACTGCAGAGTCTCTACAGCTTATGTATTAGTCAGTGTTGGTAGCTTGGTTTTATGTTCTCTCCTCCCTAGTGGAATAGAGCTGTAGCTCCCCACCCCTAAAAATGATGAAACAGAAATACCTGTAAGATACAAACTTTAAGTCCCATATTATACGCTAATTATTTGTTATATGCTGGAATTTGTATTGGCTTCTTCTAAGTTTTATGGATGGTCTGTGACTGCAATAAATAAACCACTTCTACCTGTAAAATGTAAAATAGGCGTTTCCCCCACCCCTCCCCCCTTCCATCCCCTTCCCCAGACTGCAGACTGCACTGTGTAGCTTGTTTATTAGTAATCTTAGTGTTGGTAGTTTGGTTTTATGTCGCCTCCTCTCTATTGCAATAGAGCTATACTCCCCCCTCCCCCCACAAAATGATGAAACAAATACTTCTAAAATACAGTTCTCTGCCATTATGGACAATCTGTTAACTTCTGAACATTTCTGCTCGCTTTTTACAATGACAGTGTTTCAAATATCTGTGAGTGCCTATTGTACTTGAACTCGTGAACCTCTGGAGCTTTCTGTGAATCGTTTGTATACTTGACAAGTGCTGTCGAATTGCTGGTGATAGTGATAACCCCCCCCCTTCCCTGAGAGTTGCTTTTGATATCACAATGTACAGTTGTTTTTGAACCTGTCCCCCATGATTTTCAACTCTGTGAACATTCGTGTGTGTGTGTGTGTGTTTGTTTTCTGGAGAAGTGGTGTGTGTCTGCATGCAGATTGCAGACCAGGATGCAGCCATAGCCCGTGAGAGAACCATACATAAATCCTGAATGGGTTTGAAATCTTCATACACCTGCCTTATGTATGTACTTTGGGCCAGTGGCCACTCTGTAGACTCTTGGTCATTGCGGAAAGGCTGATTATAAATGTTATAAATAAAATAGATAGTCTACACCCTGTAAACAAACATTAACAGAAGGACAAGTCTTGCTTTAGTGTTCTACTGTGTAGTTATGCATATTGTGTAGTTAAGTGATATCACTATACAATATCAATTTATGAGCTTGCTATTAATTGGTTGGTTAGTGCTTATTATGTATGTACTGTTCTGAGTTGCAGTAAAAGTTAAGGTAGTCCCTTGTCAAGCTCTAGGTCCCCTCTGCAAGCACCATGGGGTGACGTCACATCACAGCATTTACTACAGAGCTACTCTGTAGCAAGACTACAGAGTTACTATTTTTAAAGTATTTAGTTGAAACAAATTCATCACCATTCTTATAATTACTTTCCAGCCAGCCCCAATCCTGGAAATCAATTGCTTTGGTTGCTTATGCATAAATATCAAGTATAACCTTGAGTAGATTCAATGTGATTTGCTTTTAATTGCTTTTTTAAAATGGCTTTTTAGCTAGTGAAACTGATAATGAATTTGGAATAAGAATATTGCCAAGGCTATGTCATGTGAGTCAGTTTATGAGTTTTTTTAAGGATCATTCAGAAATACAGCCGTATATTGTCCTATTGTTTTTGTTTCAGACTATATTAAGTGTGACTTAAAGTAGGATATAACAGTCAGCTTTTAAAAGAAGTTGAACATTTCTGCACATAGGTGCAATACAATGAAAAAGAAAGCAAATGTTTGTTGAAATATTCCTAAGCAGTAACATTGAACTCCTGAGGAAGGTAGTTTGCCTTGGAAAGTTTTTGGAAAGACATGTCTTCCACCTTGAGACAGTGGATTGTGTGTTTGTGGAAAGGAGTAAATCCCCAGAAAAAGAGATTTGAAAAGGGAATGTGTCGCTGGTGCAGTGTTAACCTTTTCCTTGTTGAGTTACTGTTCACATTTCTCATTACTTTCCTGTTTGACAAAGGATACTAAGCAACATGTTATAAAATGAATTCAGTGTCACTTAAAAAAAATTGGCCACATTTTGTTAAATGGTCCTCATTTTCTTGAGTAACTTTAGTGCAAAAGGTTCAGTTCCTCTTAGAGGACTCTGGCCAATTCCCCACTGAGAAATTAAAGCCAGATACAACCAGGTTTCAAAAGAAACAGCACCTTTTCATCGCAGTTTCTCCCTCCCCACTGCAGCGTGTGTCTAGTGAAGACCTCGATGTTTATCGTGGATTCAAGCAATGTAACACTCCCAATGAACACGCGATCTGCTTGATAGGTCTGTTCTTCTTCATCTTGATTGGCTGTTGTGTTGGCACAGGAACTTTTTAAAAACTTTTTTAAAATGCAGCTATGTCACCTACACGTAAGCAGAATTCCCCCGCCTCTGATTGGCTATTGTGCTGGAGCGGGAACACTACTCCACCCCAATTGAAAATTCATGTTATTCTTATTCTTGTTTTTATGCTCAAACAGAGCCACATGTAACCAATTTATCAGAATCATTGTACGGTAGCTTTCTATTTACATTCCTTTGTAGCCATGCCCAGTGTGGCACAAAAAAGGCTGCGTGCGCTCTGTGCACAGCCCACTGCACTCTGATTGGCTGGAAGGTTCAAAGGGCGGGAACAATAAGCCGCTTCTGTCCCCTGTTTCTCCCTACCGTACTGGGTTCAGCAGGTGATTGAAAAAAAAAGGTGCACTTCAATGCAGGTTCTGGAAAAAATGCGGGGGGGGGGGGGGCGCATGCCAGAACCGGGATGAAGCCGTGTTCAGCGCTTAAGCTGTGGGGAATTCTTGCTTAAACTGTGATTTTTTTGCATGAGTATAATGTGATAAATTGACTGTGGGGAATCACCCTCTGACTCTCAATGTGCATATTTGGTTGCTTGCTTTTTAGAGACCGCAGAGAAGCGTGTAAGGGAGGTGTTTTTAGATAAGGGTCTCATTTAGGTTTTGTGGTTTTATTGTTCAAGATCTCAATCTGAGAACAGGGAGGATGAAAGAAGAAAATTACTTTGACACTTTGCAACCTCAGTCCTGGAAAACAATTACTTGCCTGTGCATACCAGTTTTGGGGGCTGAGATAATGGCTTTTCATGTAGTCAAACTGATAATGAATTTGGAATAGGAATATTGCCATGACTACGTCCATGTGCGTAACTTTGTAAGTTTTAATAATTTGATTGATGCTTAATGATGTAACAACTCCCCCTCCCCCCTTGAACTTTTCAAAGAGGTGTGCCACTCTACGTATCATCTAAATATCATGTGGTAGTAGAATACTTCACACCATTCAGTAAACATCCCATGAAAGCATTCAGGCACACTAAAATCTTGAAATTCTTGAAACTGCTAAACGACTATAAGATGTTATCAAGTGGATTTGCTAATCCCTTAAAAAAAGATTCAGAAGAGAAGAACTAATTGGTTCTCCAACAATTGTAGTACTCAGAACAAAACAAATCATTTTGGGTGAATTCAGTAGTCCACAAGGTATGTCACCATCCAACATTGCATTGTGGGAATGTGCAGCTTTTAGTTCTTGCAGAATAACTGCCTGCTTGGAAGTTTCATTAAGCGCTTTGTCTATACAGCAACTTAATCCATGCTTGGATATCATATGAGGATTAGAAGCTGCTATCAGGATAGGTGGAGCTGTCCCTCTTGGTTGTAAAGTCTGAAAAATAAGCACAAGAATATGTATGCTCTTATACCTGAGTATAGATTGTGAATTCTTGCCACTAATACATTCAAAAATATCCTGCTAAGTTCCTGTTAATATTTTATTGGGGTGTTTATTATCTGGCTTTAAAAACAAAAAACCACTCTTGTGTGTTTAAAATCCACAAGGAAGAAACTTGTGGGCATAGTGTTTCAATCTAGATACAATGCTTATTGCAACAATTCTTACAGTACACTAGTTTTTTGCCCTGCAAAACAGGGCTATATCTCATATGTAATTTGCAGGGTTCAGGATAATTCTTGGGCTGCATCCTTTAATTAGGAGGTGAATTTCTTTAAAGTTTAACGACTCTGTGCTGTAAAATGGACATGGTTGTTCTCCAGTTCACATGGGCCACTTTAATAAAGTAGGTCGATATTGTGTGGAGTTTTTAAAAATTGTTTTCTAATTTTTTTGCTTATCCCTTTATTTTGTGGCCAAGCTAGAAAGTTGCCAGTCATTATGATCTTATAAGCTATACACAGTAGCCTTATTTTATGAGTTTGATGCTACATTTTGCGAGTGGCACCACAGTTTGGAGTCCTTTTAGTTATAATACTAGAAGCTGTGCATCAATGGTTACTTTAAAGAATATGACAGGAGGCTGTATTTGGAGCTGATATAATGCTAATCTGGAAGTGTGGTCTTGAAAAACTGTTTCAGCCTTCGTTTTCTCCATTTGTTCTAAAGCTGCTGGTGACTGCATTTAGACACTGTAGTTTGTGCCTCCAACTCAGACTGTACAGTCAGATACAAAAGGCAAACCCTGGTTTATATGAAGAACTTGGTTTGTCTGCTTCTTGTCTCCTGTCCTAGCAGATGGATCATCATCCCTGTACTGTCGTCTTTGTAACCAAGTGACTGCAAGGGACAATGCAACTCAACAAACTGTGATTTATGAATTAAGACTCTACAGCAAATCATAAAAACAAACTGTGATTTATGAATTAAGACTCTACAGCACATCATAATTAATAGAAGCTGTAGTTAACAAAACCATTTTTGAAACCTCAGTTTGACCACCCAGAAACCTTCATTTGTTGGGCTGCCTGAATTCAGACATCCTCACTAACCTGGATTTGATCAGCTTTCCTTATTGCGATGTGTGCTATGTCAGCTTTTGTTCACCATTGTGTACAAATGGTGTCATTGGCCAGTGTGTCTCCCAGTACCCGCTTGCTGCTTAATTCTTGAGGGTAAAATTTAAGGAGGCTTGAATGGAACAGGAAAAACGGGATATTTCAGATTGTCCCCTTACCAAGTTCATCCCAGGCAAGTGCAGTACATAGAAGCATAGAGGAGCCAAGCCCTAGGAATATCTGGTATCCAAGACTGGGAAAGAAAGAGCTGGTAGCTCTGTGACTTCCCCACATGGCTTGTGTCTGACACTTTTACTCCCAGGAGAGTTAAGGAGATCGTGGCAGCAGCAGCTGACTACTCCATATCCCCGCAGTGGCTGAGGCTTGGTTTAAATGTGATGCTGGCAAATCAAATGCAGTTCCCCGAGGGACTATGCATTCACACAGTGTCTTGTTTAAACAGAGGCACTCGAGCATCCCTTAGGTGCTTTCTGTTCTGAATAATTTAGAAAGCAGTTGTTTCTAAATTATAAATTTGATGAAGGTCAATAAGCCAATTTTTAAAAAAAATTTAAAAGATCTGTTTTATGGTGATTTTAGAATTGACCCTTAGAGATGCAGACAACAGATCAGTGTTTTCTTCAGGGGAAAAAAAAATCTTTCAGTCATTCAGTTTATGCCAGATTGATTCTTATGGCTATACTGTGGTTCCAGCCTTTAATATGTATGAATTATTATGTGATCCACTGAGAATCCTTGAGCACACCCTTGACTTTTCTTTCAAAAATAGCTTTTGGAGACTTTATTGAGTAAAATAAGGGCAGAACCCCTTCCAGCAATTTTCTGCGCAAAATTGCCACCTTGTCTTCAGGAAAGAAGGCACATGCCCTGTGAGTGTTGCTGGTGGGGAAGCATGATGGAAATTATTTTGACCTAGAGACAAAGTTTTAACAACCTTCCTCTTCACTTGCACCCAAGTCTGTGGCCTGCAAAATTTGACAGTAATAATTGCATTCAGTTAGATGTAATTTGGTCTAGCTGTAATGCTGTTGCATGGATTGCTCTTTCAATTATCTCTTGCATGCAGTGTTGTAATGTAATTATTGCTATTAAGAAAAGTAAATGTCTGTAGAGGAGGGAAATGAATGTGGGAAAGATCATTTAATCTCCTGGGGTGAGTAAAAAGTGCCGCAGGAGAGACAGTTATGTAAAGCTTCCTGTAGAAAGGCTCTTAGTAATCCTTTTTCAGACAAGGTGAAATGGCCCATCATGGAATCCTATACACAGACACTTAAAGAGCCTTGTAAGAGTTGTGTCCTGTCGTTAGCATGTGTGTCTATTCTTTCTTGCAAGCGTAAGAGAAACAGCTCAGTTCTGAAGGCTCCATTCTGAGCTGGGGTTTTCTTAGTTCTGGGGCAAGCAGAATAGCCCCACGTGAATTTTTCACACTAGAGTCCTAGCTTACATAGGGATCTGTTAAGAACAGTGTGTCAGCTGGTTGAACTTGTCATTTCTTTCTATCCCAGCAATAGGAACAGAAAGAAGACATAAGCCTGCTACCCTAATTACATTAATCTGGCTGGCAAATGCTGCAAAGTTGGCTACTGCAATTCTGGTTTTGTTTCTCATCTGCTATATTCAGAGGAACAAAAAAGAACCCTGATTGGGGTTTGCTTTCTGCCTGTCTCCGAAAGAGAATTTGAAAGCTTCTCTTCAGTCTCCATAGCAATATTACTCACTCACTGCGGCTGCCTTTCCCTCCTTGATCCCCTTGGCTTGGTTCAAGAGGTAGACATCTCTTTAAAGCTAATGAAAAATGTCTAAGCCAGCTCTTCCAATGTAATTGGGGGGTAGTAGGATTCTAGCTCCATGTAGGAGTGGAGAGAAGAAGAGAGTACAGGAGGAGAGTCATATGAGTGGATCATGGATTGGGCAAACATGCCCAGTTCACTTCAAGGCTGCAGTGATGTTACCTTTTACTGATTGGAAGCTGAATAATGTAACCTGAACACATGCTCATCTCTCATGTCATAGGATCACATTATTTGCTGTTCAGATATCTATCCATTGTGATCTCTGTGTAAACTGTAGATGCGATCTCTGTGTTTATTTGATAGAGCAATTTCCAGTGAGGTTGAGGCTGTCAACTGTTCTCAGTTTCAGATACACCTGTGCTTTTTATGGGGGTGACATACTTCATGTTTTTTCTGTAGTTATTTGAAAGGATAAACTTTCAGTTCTTCAAACTGGCAGATGCATTCTCCGGTACTTTATGGAGTTGTTGGTGAAAAATCTGTTGAACCCACCTTAACAATAATAGATCCCTCTCACATTAATTTTTTTAGTCTGTGTTTTCCAAGCTTTGTTACGAGGCTGTCATGTGCAGCTAAAAATTTTTTTAAAGCCTTGCTGAATTTCATGCCCATATACTGAGTTGCTCTTTGGTTCAAAGCATATCAAATCGATTTCTTCCTTTAGATAAAATACCTTGTTCTTCATTGAAAATTTTTGATTATGTTACCACTGACTTGACTTTTATACCTATGAAAGTACTGGGAAAGGTATATGAATTTGCATTACTTGAACACTTGAAATTACTTGCATTACTTGAAATTACTTGCATTACTTATCCAACTGATCCCTCCTTCTTAAGGGACACAATGTTGGGTTTTCCTTGAGAACCTTTTGACTTGTGGTGTCCTGTGGTTGGGACTTGAATGCATTCACATTTTCCTGATCTCTAACAATTCCTTATTTTATGATCAGTCACTTAAATCCCATTGGAGTTTTCTGAAAGTTGGAATGGAGTTGGCACAAAAGAGTTGAACTTCCTTCGTTCTTTTCAGTTGACCAGCTGCTCTTAGTGCTCAAGAAGCTACCATGTACTGACCATTGATCTATCTAGGTCTGCTTTGATTGGCAGTGGCACTCCAGGGCCTTGGCGGACGGCACTCCACAGCTGTCTTTCACATCACCTTATCCTTTTAACAGGAGATGCTGGGAATATTCTGCTTGTGAACTAGATGCTCGATCACTGAGCCATAGACTGTCTTTAAGTATGTCAGTCTGCCTTAGGCTGCTTTTTTGTTGAACATACTTGATAAATAAGCTCTGGAGTGGTACCTTCAATTTTATGCATTGTTTAGTTTTGACTTCTATTCCTGGGCCAATGACTCAAAAGGTGCTTGCTTGCGCCCTCCATAGTAACATTTCTTGTACAGGCTTATTTCCTCAAGCCCTACTTTCATTTTCCACTCTCTCCATGGCAAGCAAATCTACTTTTGGCACAATTTTAATTTTGCTTTGCTGCCAGAGCGGGACATATTTGCCAGTGGGTCCAGCTTTGCTCTGGACCTCTTCCCTGTGCCCACAGCCAGCCCCGCCTAGTCTTAACCCCCCCCCCCTCGCACTGCTTTGTACGCTTCCCCCTTGTCCTGTTCCCTGTTGCCGGCTACTTCCTGCTTGTCCTGCTGTATCATTTCTAGTGCCCATGGCCTCCCTGCTCCTGCATATCTTTAGATTTAAAAAAAACCCATATCGATAGATCCTTAAATTGATACTAACACTAAAAAAGTAAAAATACTAAGACTAGTTTATCAGTCCAAACACCCGATTTACCCCTGCATTTGATCAACAAACTTGGACATCTCCAACCTTGTAGTTTTATTCAGGAGCTATCAGTTATTCCAGACCCACGCGCCTGTCAGTCTTGACACTTGCGTTTACAGTACATTGGGAGACAGACATTTATGAACCCGGGGAGCTTGGCAAACAGCAGTTCATGTTGTCCTTTTGTGGTTTTGCAGTTTTCACATCACCATTACTCCCTCCCTCACCCCTTTCCTGCAATAAAAGACCATCAGTGTTTGGGCAAAGTGTACAAATGCCACATTCTAGACTTTTTTTAAAAAAAATTCACCTTTTAATGTCAATATATCAGTCTATTGATGGATTGATATATCGATAATATTAAAGAACATGTTAATAACTGAAGCATGCATGCGTGATAGAGAACCTGTGAAACATTGCACACACACACACACCCCCGATACAAGCAAAAGGCCAGCTGATGGGTAATGCCTGTCCTGCTGCAAACAGGACGGTGGGTAGTAACGCTGAACATGTCCTGGAGCAAAGATTCCCTGGCCAATTCTCTTTGAAGTCATGGGAACATCACCGTATGCAATCGGCCAGGGTATTCATGAATCATGGTAAATTTTAGTAACATGCCCGTCCTTCCACAATATGTCTTTTTAAAAGGAAAGTTTCCTAAGGTATTTAAAACATTCTTGTGTGAACTGAGTTTTCTGCTGTTCTTTTCCCCCCCACAGCCAGCCACTTTATTAATACTGTTGTGACGTATTTTCTGCAGAAATCTGCTTGGGCTGGAAAAAATGTTTTAAACATACCTACTACAAGGATGAGTGATTCATGAGAATATCAGTAGGTAGTTTGCTTTTTGGACAGCAGCATCTGAAGGGTGGGAATCAGCAGCAGTTGTGTGGTATCCAGGCTTTGGGCCTTCCAAGTCTGTAAATTAGAAGAAGGTAGATTATATATTACTGTAAGGCAGTGGTTCCCAGCCTTCTTGATATAGTAACCGGTTAGTCTAAATCAGGGGTCTGCCACCCACGGCTCAGGAGCCGCATGCGGCTCTTTTGTCCTTGTACTGCAGCTCCACGTAGCTTGGGTCCTCTCAGCCTCCTTCAGAGAGTCGCCCTAAGGGTTAATGGGAAAGAGTCCCCGTTCCTAGAGAGGCACAGCCCGAGACGGCTATCCCAAGCCACTTCCAACTTCCCTGTCTCAGCTTCCTGGTTGGCTGATGCCAGTGATGACAGCATGGGCCGGGGGTGGAGCACTTGAACAAGTGAGCGGCGAAGGGTGGGAAACGGGAGGGAGTTGCATGAGCGCAGATTTTCAGCGCAGTCTTAACCTCAGTCCACCCCCCACCCCCCTTGAATGGAGGTTTGGGGTTGACCCTGCTTTGGGTGGCCTCATTTCCCCCTCCCCGGGTCCTTCTTGGGGGACGGGACCACATGGGGGACCCCAGCAGCTCCACCTTGGGTTGCAGACCACCAGCAGCCCCACTGAGCTCCAGGGGTTTTCCTGGCGGATGGCAGCCTGCTGAGTCCAAGTGAGAAAGACGATGTCAGGTTTTAAAGGAGTTGTTACCTGCAGCCCTGCAAGATTGCACTCGTCGGGGCTGTTTGATGGGGAGGCGGGGGTGGGTGGGTGGTAATTGTTTGCTTCTGCATTGCCAAGGAGGGCAGGAGTCTTACACGTGGATCTTGGAATCTGCTCCAGCACCCTGGGATAGCATATGGTCAAAATGACTGCCTTCTCCAGACTTCTGATGAGAACTCTGCCTCCCCTGAGAGACCCAGCCAAAAGAGACCTTCTTCCTTGCTCCTAAAGGTTTTAATCAGCCCCTTTCTCCATCTACTGACCAGGTCAGCCTGAGTCAAAGAAGCATTTCATGAAGCCTCCAGGAGTTTTCTTCCTGAAGTCGTTTCTAGTGTTTTGGAACCTCCAAACCTCTGATCCTTGCTTGAAGAAGTGTGGGGGAGGGAGGAGCTTGACCTACCTCACTGTCTCTTACTACCTCTATTAGTATTTCCTAAAAGGTGACACAGGTGAAACTGGAAAGCAGTTGAGCTGACTCACCCCTTCCTCCCGCCCAGAGGAAAAAGGTTAAAAGGTTCCGTTCAGACCTCCAGGGAGAAATTTTCCTCCATATGTCTTTGTGAGGACTGTGAGGATATACATGAAGCTGCCATACTGAGTCAGACCTGAGTCAGAGTGAGGGAGGGCAGGGCAGGGAGTGAGGGATGGTATGCAAGGGAGGGGGAGGGGGCCTGGCATCTGGACATGGCCCCCCACCCACCCTCGCAGAGGGAGGAGAGGGGTGGCATGCAAAGGTGGCATGCATTTCCGGCAGAGGCCTTTCACTTTAGAGAACCTTCAAACTGGAGATGGCGGGTATGGAACCTGGGAGGTTGTTCCACTGGTGTGACATGTGTTCGTGAGAATGACACATAGGATGCCAAGCATACAAAGAGCCTACCTCAGAATCTATAAAAAGCTATAAAACTTGCAGCATGAGCTTCCTCACCCAAAACAGCTGCTCATCAGGAGCACTCGGAGTGGGTGGAGCCACACTTCAGTTCATAACTGCTGCAGTAACAGGTGCTTCTGAATTAACCTTCTTGTTGTCATTTCTTGAAACTGAGTATTTAAATACTGTGAAATAAAGGAGTGAAGAAAAGTTTTGTTTAGGTGTGGGCTGCTTGCTTGGGGCCCAGCCCAGCACACGACGTTTATAAATTGTTCTGCCTGCTGGGAAAAGAACCCATCCACAAATGGGTGTAGCCTTTGCTTTTTATGTTTTGAGGAAGAGCACAAAGGAGACTGTTGCCAGCATTGCCTGAAGTATACAAAATAAGCTAGATATAACTGTGATAAAAAAAATACAGATTGTTGTGGGAGAAAGCTCTTACCCCAGACAAATGGCTACATCCTTGCCCATTGTCCCAAATTGGCCAGTTCTGACAACATCGGATTCCATGGTGTGGGTATGCAGCAATCCAAAATCATCTAACGAATCACAGTCTAATCAGCAGAAGCAATGTCTGCGGAAGCAGAAATCAAAGGCTACTGAACGTCATGCTTCAGTGAAGTTAGCAAGTGACCACAAAAAGGAAAAAAAGGAATGAACAAAACTTGCACCCACTGGCATTTCAGTGGAACCTCAAAAATAAGTGCTAGTACAAGGCACAGAAGTCATCAGATCAGTCCAGGAAGTTTTCCGAAAGAATTGGGAACTGAGGGGTCAGTTACTGGAGAAATTAACATTACCAACAGTGTTTCTTTCAGAGGGGCAGATTGAGGACACATCTGTTAGGTGTGCCTGCAGGCCAGGATGCAAAACATCAGTCTCAGAGGTGGGAGAAAGCCAACTCACCGTATCAGAGAAGTAATAGAAACCAGGACATGCAATGAGGCAGTAGCTGCGTCTCCTTTCAGTATCGGGCATGCTCCGAGTTGACTCAGCAGTCTGAGATGTGCAGTCATCACAGCTTTGATAAGAGCCAGTTCACGCAGAGAGATATTCACGAGGCCTCAAAGATCAAAGAGCTACAAAGGCGACAGCCCAAAGGGTTGATTATGAGGTTGCAGGGAGTCTTGTTCCGGGGATGAAGAGGCAAAACAGCTCTACTCATCGGCCTTAAGGAGGTGCCTAAAGTCATGATCAACAGAAGAATTTTGTTAAGGGTGTTCTATTAGGGCAAAGTTTGTACAAGGCATCTGAAACAAGGCAAGCTAAAAATGTGGAAGTGCTGCCACCGAAGCAAAATTCCCCTCAGAACAAGTTGCGCTTTGTAGAACTGACTTGGTGTGTAAAGGGCAAAGTCCTGCAGACAACCGTAGCCGGCAGTTCCTGATCCATTATTTCAATTGGGGTACTCCAATCTCATGTTCCAGTGACGTTGCCAGTGCTTCCAGCATTACCAAGAGTGACTAAGGGTGCACGGAACAAGCCAGTATTGGCACCTCCTATGGCACAACAGTTGGGGAGCGTGTATAGATTACAATAGGAAGACTGTCAGTTCCTTTATGTACATCCTGTAATAAATTCAATTGTGGTAGAGGCACCAGTTTCTAAAAATGCACAAAAAGAAAATCCTGCTGACCGAGGGCAGGAGAACTGGGGATACTGTGGGTAGAAAACTCCATTTGTCAGCTGCATTCTCCCTTATGGTTACTGTCTGTGTAGCATGCATGGCTAGATGTCAGTATGTATCGTGGGAGCACCTGTCACCTGCTAGCAGCAGTGGTGTAGTGGTGAAGAGCAGGTGTACTCTAATCTGGAGGAACTGGGTTTGATTCCCCGCTCTGCCACCTGAGCTGTGGAGGCTTATCTGGGGAATTCGGATTAGCCTGTCCACTCCAACAAATGCCAGCTGGGTGACTTTGGGCTAGTCACAGTTCTTCTGAGCTCTCTCAGCCCCGCCTTGCTCACAGGGTGTTTGTTGTGAGGGGGGAAGGGCAAGGAGATTGTAAGCCCCTTTGAGTCTCCTACAGGAGAGAAAGGGGGGGATATAAATCCAAACTCTTCTTCTTCCTCCAAAGCATAGGCTCATTCCACACATGCAGAATAATGCACTTTCAAACTGCTTTCAGTGCTCTTTGAAGCTGTGTGGAATAGCAAAATCCACTTGTAAACAGTTGTGAAAGTGGTTTGAAAATGCATTATTTTGCGTGTGCGGAAGGGGCCATAGAGTCAGGCCTCATGGTTCAGTCAGAGACATTTAAGTTAATTAAGCAACGGATAAATACATCCCATCAAATTCCAAACAGTGAAAGCCCACCTGTCTGTATGAGATGTGCTCACTCAACATTTTATGAGCCCAGTGTGAGAAGAATGGCTGAAAATTCTAGGAAGAAACACTGTGCGTAAAGAGATGCTGGCATGTATTAATATTAGCTTGTACCAACTGATGCAGATTACTGATGCATCCGTGGTTATATGTTTATTGTCACTTTCTGGCTATCCCTGAGTATCAGGTGCCAAGTGGAGCTGTTTTTACAGTGTGATTCTGAGCATTTTTAGTTGGCAGCAGTTAAGAGTGAGGTTGGATCGAAGGCACTGGAAGCAGTCATAAAGAGTTGGAAGAGAACTGGGCGAGATTGCTACGCTTAATTGTGCAGTTTTCATACTTCGGGATTCTTCTGGATAAGAAAGTGGGATGGATGTTTTAAATATTTTAAATGTGCCCTGCTTGTTCACCTTTAAATTCTTGGCCCAAGATTAAGGAGTGGTAGGTTTTTTCAAACACATTTTGCTCTGCAAGCTTTTAAGGGTTGAAATCTTTCCTGTCTGACTTCTCAGACTGGCCCTCTAATAGAATTAGTTGACTTCAAGGGATTCTGCAGAAACTCCTAACTAGAAGCACCCTGTGGCTGGGAACAGCACAGCGTTGGTGCAGCCATGCCACCGCCTAAGAGACTTCCTGTGCCACAGCCATCAACTGGACAGCATCGTTCCTCTGCCGTCATGAATGCGCACTGTAAGCACAGTGGGCTGCGCCACCATTTTTGCCAGCATAAGTTCATGCCAGCAAATGGGGATGTTCCTGGGCCATAAGGACTTAGGAAGTTGACTAATGCCGATCCCAGAAAAAACTCCTTCGGCATCAGCATGAGCTGGCGCCTGGGTGTCGCACTGCGGCTCCCCCGCACTGCCATAAGTACCGCGGTGCTGGCATAAATGCCCCTTCCGCCCGTGCAAGTAGCTCTGAGGCCATGCCACCTCCTGAGCACTTCCACCCCTTGTGGATTGTGCTATAAGTCGTACCTTAAATATTTACAACTTTATCTGCACCAGACACACGTTAACAATGTGATCATCAGATCAACCGTGTTAACGACAGTTCTTTAAAAATGTGTCAAATGTGCAGATCTCTCCAAAGCCTTAATTATGCCTTCCAAAACTTGCTTATCCAAACTTAAGTTAATAAAATCATAAAAGAATGCATCACTAGCACCACACTTCTGGGAGAAGTGGCATCTCAGCGGTTAGGCCTATGCTTGGCATTCAGAAAGTCTGGGGTTCAGTCGCCAGCAAACTCCAGTTGAGGATCAGGTAGTAGGTAATGTGAGAGATCTCTTTCTGACACCCTAGAGAGCTGCTGCCAGTTAAAGGTGGCCTTGATAGACCAGTGATCCGATTTGTTATAAGGCAGTGGTGGCGAACCTTTGGCACTCCAGATGTTATGGACTACAATTCCCATCAGCCCCTGCCAGCATGGCCAATTGACCATGCTGGCAGGGCTGATGGGAACTGTAGTCCATAACATCTGGAGTGCCAAAGATTCGCCACCACGGTTATAAGGCATCTTTATATATATTCATGTACACTTAACAGTGTAATCTTGTGCAGTTTTACTTCAATCTAAGCCCATTATTTCTATGGGGCTAGATTGGAGCAACTGCATAGCATCCGACTGCCAGTCTTGGAGTTTGTTTTGAAGCCTGCTGCTGTGTGGGAATTTAATGGGGCTTACTGTCAGCAAATTTAAGGCTATGAAATGTTCCTACTTGTACTAAGATATATTTTTCTCCTGCTTCTCACACCTCTTCATTATTTAATGTACAGTCAGCTTTAAAAGGGAGTTCATAATTGTTACTGGCCCTCATCACTGCCCTCTTAATAGAAGTAGTCTCCTGCTGGCATGTGTCTTACTCCTCCTTTCAGCCAAGTTAGAAGCCTTTTTCCAGCCATTCAGGTAGAAGAGTTGCTTGCATTAGAAGAAGGCTCTTTAGACCGGAGGAAGCATTCACGCTGTGTTAAACCAAGTGGTAGGATATATAGCAATTTGGGGAAGTAGGCTGAGGTGAAACTTAGACCAAAAGTGATTGCTAGCACAATCTAGCCCAGGGGTGGCCAACCTATGGCACTCCAGATGTTCATGGACTGCAATTCCCACCCCCCCCACCCCCCCCCCCCCCCACCCCCCCCCCCCCCCACCCCCCCCCCCCCCCACCCCCCCCCCCCCCCACCCCCCCCCCCCCCCACCCCCCCCCCCCCCCACCCCCCCCCCCCCCCACCCCCCCCCCCCCCCACCCCCCCCCCCCCCCACCCCCCCCCCCCCCCACCCCCCCCCCCCCCCACCCCCCCCCCCCCCCACCCCCCCCCCCCCCCACCCCCCCCCCCCCCCACCCCCCCCCCCCCCCACCCCCCCCCCCCCCCACCCCCCCCCCCCCCCACCCCCCCCCCCCCCCACCCCCCCCCCCCCCCACCCCCCCCCCCCCCCACCCCCCCCCCCCCCCACCCCCCCCCCCCCCCACCCCCCCCCCCCCCCACCCCCCCCCCCCCCCACCCCCCCCCCCCCCCACCCCCCCCCCCCCCCACCCCCCCCCCCCCCCACCCCCCCCCCCCCCCACCCCCCCCCCCCCCCACCCCCCCCCCCCCCCACCCCCCCCCCCCCCCACCCCCCCCCCCCCCCACCCCCCCCCCCCCCCACCCCCCCCCCCCCCCACCCCCCCCCCCCCCCACCCCCCCCCCCCCCCACCCCCCCCCCCCCCCACCCCCCCCCCCCCCCACCCCCCCCCCCCCCCACCCCCCCCCCCCCCCACCCCCCCCCCCCCCCACCCCCCCCCCCCCCCACCCCCCCCCCCCCCCACCCCCCCCCCCCCCCACCCCCCCCCCCCCCCACCCCCCCCCCCCCCCACCCCCCCCCCCCCCCACCCCCCCCCCCCCCCACCCCCCCCCCCCCCCACCCCCCCCCCCCCCCACCCCCCCCCCCCCCCACCCCCCCCCCCCCCCACCCCCCCCCCCCCCCACCCCCCCCCCCCCCCACCCCCCCCCCCCCCCACCCCCCCCCCCCCCCACCCCCCCCCCCCCCCACCCCCCCCCCCCCCCACCCCCCCCCCCCCCCACCCCCCCCCCCCCCCACCCCCCCCCCCCCCCACCCCCCCCCCCCCCCACCCCCCCCCCCCCCCACCCCCCCCCCCCCCCACCCCCCCCCCCCCCCACCCCCCCCCCCCCCCACCCCCCCCCCCCCCCACCCCCCCCCCCCCCCACCCCCCCCCCCCCCCACCCCCCCCCCCCCCCACCCCCCCCCCCCCCCACCCCCCCCCCCCCCCACCCCCCCCCCCCCCCACCCCCCCCCCCCCCCACCCCCCCCCCCCCCCACCCCCCCCCCCCCCCACCCCCCCCCCCCCCCACCCCCCCCCCCCCCCACCCCCCCCCCCCCCCACCCCCCCCCCCCCCCACCCCCCCCCCCCCCCACCCCCCCCCCCCCCCACCCCCCCCCCCCCCCACCCCCCCCCCCCCCCACCCCCCCCCCCCCCCACCCCCCCCCCCCCCCACCCCCCCCCCCCCCCACCCCCCCCCCCCCCCACCCCCCCCCCCCCCCACCCCCCCCCCCCCCCACCCCCCCCCCCCCCCACCCCCCCCCCCCCCCACCCCCCCCCCCCCCCACCCCCCCCCCCCCCCACCCCCCCCCCCCCCCACCCCCCCCCCCCCCCACCCCCCCCCCCCCCCACCCCCCCCCCCCCCCACCCCCCCCCCCCCCCACCCCCCCCCCCCCCCACCCCCCCCCCCCCCCACCCCCCCCCCCCCCCACCCCCCCCCCCCCCCACCCCCCCCCCCCCCCACCCCCCCCCCCCCCCACCCCCCCCCCCCCCCACCCCCCCCCCCCCCCACCCCCCCCCCCCCCCACCCCCCCCCCCCCCCACCCCCCCCCCCCCCCACCCCCCCCCCCCCCCACCCCCCCCCCCCCCCACCCCCCCCCCCCCCCACCCCCCCCCCCCCCCACCCCCCCCCCCCCCCACCCCCCCCCCCCCCCACCCCCCCCCCCCCCCACCCCCCCCCCCCCCCACCCCCCCCCCCCCCCACCCCCCCCCCCCCCCACCCCCCCCCCCCCCCACCCCCCCCCCCCCCCACCCCCCCCCCCCCCCACCCCCCCCCCCCCCCACCCCCCCCCCCCCCCACCCCCCCCCCCCCCCACCCCCCCCCCCCCCCACCCCCCCCCCCCCCCACCCCCCCCCCCCCCCACCCCCCCCCCCCCCCACCCCCCCCCCCCCCCACCCCCCCCCCCCCCCACCCCCCCCCCCCCCCACCCCCCCCCCCCCCCACCCCCCCCCCCCCCCACCCCCCCCCCCCCCCACCCCCCCCCCCCCCCACCCCCCCCCCCCCCCACCCCCCCCCCCCCCCACCCCCCCCCCCCCCCACCCCCCCCCCCCCCCACCCCCCCCCCCCCCCACCCCCCCCCCCCCCCACCCCCCCCCCCCCCCACCCCCCCCCCCCCCCACCCCCCCCCCCCCCCACCCCCCCCCCCCCCCACCCCCCCCCCCCCCCACCCCCCCCCCCCCCCACCCCCCCCCCCCCCCACCCCCCCCCCCCCCCACCCCCCCCCCCCCCCACCCCCCCCCCCCCCCACCCCCCCCCCCCCCCACCCCCCCCCCCCCCCACCCCCCCCCCCCCCCACCCCCCCCCCCCCCCACCCCCCCCCCCCCCCACCCCCCCCCCCCCCCACCCCCCCCCCCCCCCACCCCCCCCCCCCCCCACCCCCCCCCCCCCCCACCCCCCCCCCCCCCCACCCCCCCCCCCCCCCACCCCCCCCCCCCCCCACCCCCCCCCCCCCCCACCCCCCCCCCCCCCCACCCCCCCCCCCCCCCACCCCCCCCCCCCCCCACCCCCCCCCCCCCCCACCCCCCCCCCCCCCCACCCCCCCCCCCCCCCACCCCCCCCCCCCCCCACCCCCCCCCCCCCCCACCCCCCCCCCCCCCCACCCCCCCCCCCCCCCACCCCCCCCCCCCCCCACCCCCCCCCCCCCCCACCCCCCCCCCCCCCCACCCCCCCCCCCCCCCACCCCCCCCCCCCCCCACCCCCCCCCCCCCCCACCCCCCCCCCCCCCCACCCCCCCCCCCCCCCACCCCCCCCCCCCCCCACCCCCCCCCCCCCCCACCCCCCCCCCCCCCCACCCCCCCCCCCCCCCACCCCCCCCCCCCCCCACCCCCCCCCCCCCCCACCCCCCCCCCCCCCCACCCCCCCCCCCCCCCACCCCCCCCCCCCCCCACCCCCCCCCCCCCCCACCCCCCCCCCCCCCCACCCCCCCCCCCCCCCACCCCCCCCCCCCCCCACCCCCCCCCCCCCCCACCCCCCCCCCCCCCCACCCCCCCCCCCCCCCACCCCCCCCCCCCCCCACCCCCCCCCCCCCCCACCCCCCCCCCCCCCCACCCCCCCCCCCCCCCACCCCCCCCCCCCCCCACCCCCCCCCCCCCCCACCCCCCCCCCCCCCCACCCCCCCCCCCCCCCACCCCCCCCCCCCCCCACCCCCCCCCCCCCCCACCCCCCCCCCCCCCCACCCCCCCCCCCCCCCACCCCCCCCCCCCCCCACCCCCCCCCCCCCCCACCCCCCCCCCCCCCCACCCCCCCCCCCCCCCACCCCCCCCCCCCCCCACCCCCCCCCCCCCCCACCCCCCCCCCCCCCCACCCCCCCCCCCCCCCACCCCCCCCCCCCCCCACCCCCCCCCCCCCCCACCCCCCCCCCCCCCCACCCCCCCCCCCCCCCACCCCCCCCCCCCCCCACCCCCCCCCCCCCCCACCCCCCCCCCCCCCCACCCCCCCCCCCCCCCACCCCCCCCCCCCCCCACCCCCCCCCCCCCCCACCCCCCCCCCCCCCCACCCCCCCCCCCCCCCACCCCCCCCCCCCCCCACCCCCCCCCCCCCCCACCCCCCCCCCCCCCCACCCCCCCCCCCCCCCACCCCCCCCCCCCCCCACCCCCCCCCCCCCCCACCCCCCCCCCCCCCCACCCCCCCCCCCCCCCACCCCCCCCCCCCCCCACCCCCCCCCCCCCCCACCCCCCCCCCCCCCCACCCCCCCCCCCCCCCACCCCCCCCCCCCCCCACCCCCCCCCCCCCCCACCCCCCCCCCCCCCCACCCCCCCCCCCCCCCACCCCCCCCCCCCCCCACCCCCCCCCCCCCCCACCCCCCCCCCCCCCCACCCCCCCCCCCCCCCACCCCCCCCCCCCCCCACCCCCCCCCCCCCCCACCCCCCCCCCCCCCCACCCCCCCCCCCCCCCACCCCCCCCCCCCCCCACCCCCCCCCCCCCCCACCCCCCCCCCCCCCCACCCCCCCCCCCCCCCACCCCCCCCCCCCCCCACCCCCCCCCCCCCCCACCCCCCCCCCCCCCCACCCCCCCCCCCCCCCACCCCCCCCCCCCCCCACCCCCCCCCCCCCCCACCCCCCCCCCCCCCCACCCCCCCCCCCCCCCACCCCCCCCCCCCCCCACCCCCCCCCCCCCCCACCCCCCCCCCCCCCCACCCCCCCCCCCCCCCACCCCCCCCCCCCCCCACCCCCCCCCCCCCCCACCCCCCCCCCCCCCCACCCCCCCCCCCCCCCACCCCCCCCCCCCCCCACCCCCCCCCCCCCCCACCCCCCCCCCCCCCCACCCCCCCCCCCCCCCACCCCCCCCCCCCCCCACCCCCCCCCCCCCCCACCCCCCCCCCCCCCCACCCCCCCCCCCCCCCACCCCCCCCCCCCCCCACCCCCCCCCCCCCCCACCCCCCCCCCCCCCCACCCCCCCCCCCCCCCACCCCCCCCCCCCCCCACCCCCCCCCCCCCCCACCCCCCCCCCCCCCCACCCCCCCCCCCCCCCACCCCCCCCCCCCCCCACCCCCCCCCCCCCCCACCCCCCCCCCCCCCCACCCCCCCCCCCCCCCACCCCCCCCCCCCCCCACCCCCCCCCCCCCCCACCCCCCCCCCCCCCCACCCCCCCCCCCCCCCACCCCCCCCCCCCCCCACCCCCCCCCCCCCCCACCCCCCCCCCCCCCCACCCCCCCCCCCCCCCACCCCCCCCCCCCCCCACCCCCCCCCCCCCCCACCCCCCCCCCCCCCCACCCCCCCCCCCCCCCACCCCCCCCCCCCCCCACCCCCCCCCCCCCTAACCCGGCAGCCCCCACCCCCCAACCCCCCCCCCCCCCACTGGAATGCCAAAGGTTTGCCACCACTGCACTACACCATGCTGGCTCACTGTCATGCAATAGCTTGTTTCATTGTGTCCTGACTGGATTGGAGAAAACTGTTCCTGCATGCTTGTCACCTGTGTTAGAACCAGATGAAGGACTTTTTTATTAAGTTGCCTTGCATAAAACAGACCAGGTTGACGATATGTTCCTAATAAAAGATATTTTGTTTTTTAGGCGTCTGCACCTCAACAAGAAAGCAACAGACAAACAGCCATACAGCAAACTTCCAGGAGTTTCACTTCTAAAACCATTGAAGGGTGTTGATCCAAACCTCATCAACAACCTGGAAACTTTTTTTGAGTTGGATTATCCAAAAGTATGTATGAAACTTTAATTTTTAACCAAAGCAAGCCTCTTGAATGGGTATCTTGCCCAGCAGGATATTGTAATACCTCATTATACCGTGGATGGAGGGATAGCAGATGAGCTGAATAGCCATCTCATCCACTCACCGCACAATGGAGGAAGTAAAAGAAGCACTTCCACTTATGAAGCGTGACTCTCTCCTCCCTTCTCTGCTGCAGCCACAAATGCCCCTGTAAAGCTTCTCCTGTGGGACATCTCAGGAACATTTGGGACTGCAGCAGGAGCAGGGAGGTGAGAAAGGAGAATCTTTTAGTGGCCTTAAAAACACATTCAGTCTGGGAGCTGCCTATTTGGCAGCTTCTTGCACAGGTTGCTTAGTTTTACTGCAGGCTAAATTGTCTCACTGAAGTTTAGGCTAAACAAACGTGGAAGAGGGCAAACTGGCAACAATTGCTCGTAAGCATTGCATATGCATCTTCCGTAAATGTCTGATGTGGCAAACTGCAAGTCCGAAATTTGGAATGTAAAGTGGGGCATAAGAAATGTATTTTGCTGAACTACATTTGAGAATGAAATTCATACTGCCGCCTACCAAACTGAGAACAAATCATTCTTTTCGAGAGCAATTTTTGAGTTCTGCTCAATAGCAAAAGAACTATGTATCTTACAGTGGTGTGCTAGTATGTGTAAATTGCTGTTTTAATCATCCTTTCAACATTTTGGGACACAGAAAATGCCTGGGTTGCAGGTTTACTTCCATGTGAAGCTATCATTGATTTGCTAATAGATTTGCCAATCTTCAAGTAGCACTTGGAGATCTCCTGCAAGGGCTGATGGGAATTGTAGTCCATGAACATCTGAAGTGCCAGAGTTGGACACCTCTGCACTAAATGGACATCTGCACGTTTGGTTTGGTAGCAAGGTTAAAGAAACAAGGGGTTTTTGTTTGGTTGGTTGGTTTTAATTTTCAATGTTATGGCTTGGATCCAGCAGAGTGGAAGTGGAAACAAATGGACTTAGCACAGTTCTGCTTGCCCAATATCTTGTGCAACGCCTAGTGCTTTCCTCCTTATATATTATAATATGGCCTGAAAGTTTGTTGCACCATATCTTGCGCAAAGGAGAAAAACCGGTGGGGATGCAGTAAGTTTGGTTTAGTCTAAACAGCTGCCACAATGTTTTCTCTTTCATTTCCACTTGCTGCAGCGCAAATTGAAATTTTGTTCTGGATCCAACCCCGTTCTTACAAGTAGGCGAGGTATTTACTTAGTTGAAAACATTTCTGTCCCACATGTCTTGTCATAAAAGCAACTCATGCAAAGTAAATAACAACGCATGAAAATCAAAAGTTTCACAAAATGCCAAGCAACTTTACTACGCAGCTTTTATCTTTTATTGAAGCATGCAGAACTTTTATTGAAGGCTGCAGAACTCAAAGTAAAAACCCTCCTCACCTTTTGTGGCAAGCCATTTCAGAGAGCCCGGATGCTTCAATAAAAGATAAAAGCTGCGTAGTAGCCAGACTCTGACAGATGGGGCTCCAATAGAAGATTGCTCTGAGCTGATCTGATGGAACAGATTCATGCTGGGAGAGGCAGCGCTTCTGTTACGCTAGCGCATCTGGCTCATATTCTAACCATCCTGGCGTTTTGTTTCTTTGAACTACTTCAACTATGTATAACCCGGCCCTTCACAAATTTTCTTTGACTCTATGAGCCAGACCAAACATTTAGGAGCCAGACTTACTCAGTTTTCGTGTATGAATGACCATAATTTCTAGCTATTACTATCATAAAACCTAATCCTAGTTTCTCATAATTTTGAACAGTAGTGTTATATGTAAATAAATACAGAGATTGCCCTGATAGTCATCCCCACAAGAGAAAACTAACAGAGAACTGATTTGATATTTTTGACTGTTCTTTATCTACATACTCCAGATATTTATGACTGCTCTTTAACTACATACCCCAATTAAGTCTCAAAAAAGAAAGGACCAGACAGATTATCATGGCACACCTTGGAAGGGGGCCTAAAATATTGATTAATCATTTGCTGAGTTCCAATTGTGTTATCAAAAGAGTTCTTCTTAGAGCAAACTCACCCCCTGTTGTAGGGAAACTATTACCAATTATTATCCAGGTGTTTTATAAATAATAGCTTGCATCTTTATTTTGAAAATCAAACCTGGGTTAAAGTTGATCTCTGTTATAAACTGTATAATAACTTGCACTGCAAATCTTTTTTTCAGTTTGAAGTGCTTCTTTGTGTACAAGACCACGATGATCCTGCCATTGATGTGTGTAAAAAGCTCCTTGGCAAATATCCCAATGTTGATGCAAGACTATTTATAGGTGAGTGAAAAACAGCTTTTATTATTTCTGTTGTCAGATTTTAAAGAATCCGTCTGGGTACTGTATTGAAATGCAAATTGTTAGTGGTCACAAGATTCATCTGGATAAAGCAGTGGTGGAGAACCTATGGCACGGGTGCCAGAGGTGGCACTCAGAGCCCTCTCTGTGGGCACGTACAGAGTGCCCCTCCCCACACATCTAGGCTGGCCTGGGCCACTGGGCTCAATTATTAGCATTAAACCTAAAACCTAGTTTTGGGGAAGCAGTGTAGGTAACCCTGTTAAACGCTGATTTTCATGCGCTGAACTAAAGCACGATCCTTTACCTGGGAGTAAGCTCGGTTGCTGACATTGGGGCTTGCTTCTGATTAAACCCTCCTAGAGTTGTAATTCACCTGTTGGAAGAGTTGCATGGTTGCTTCAAAGCAAAGCCACCGACTACCACCAAGCTTACTCCTTAGTAACGCATGCCTTGGAGCCAACCGTTTTTTCTAAACTAAAACCTGAGTATTCAGGTTAAATTGCCATGTTGGCATTTTGCGATAAATAAGTGGGTTTTGGGTTGCAATTTGGGCACTCGGTCTTGAAAAGGTTCGCCATCACTGGGATAAAGTATACTTGCTTTTTGAGTGTACGGAACAGTTTCTTCTCTATGCAAGTGTCTCCATTCACCTTGGCCTGTAGAAATCTGATAATTCTAGTCTTACAGTTTAAAGTATATTTCAAACATAAATGATTCCAAATGAAAACAGCCTGAATTGGGTGTGGTGTTTTTCCCCCTTCTCGGAAGAATATCTATGCAGCTGTTCTGGTGAAATGAGGTCCTCAAATATTTATTGGAAGTCTCTCAGCATTGACTATTCCTGCTTTGCCTTCTTGTATGGTGTTGTTTCTAAAATGCCATGGAGAGAATATAAAGCTTGATCTTTGTCTTTTATTTGCCAGACTTCTGTTGTGTGCCCATAGAACATATTTACATGTGCTTATTAATATGGAGAGTACGCATATGATGCTGTGTGTCAGTGCAGGTATTCTGACAGTACACTTGCAAAGTAGGCATTAGTTGCATCTGTTTGAGCATAGGTTTGTCTAATGCTGGGATACCAAACTAGTGTGCAAAGTAACCGCAGGTACCTAGGGCAGATGTTGTTGCTTGTTAAAAATGTATATGAACTTGATGTGTCTACCTGTGCCTGCTCCATCAGATTGCAGTGAGCTGGATAGATAATTGAAAATTCAGTATTTACCTCCCAGGGTAGGCTGTATAAAAGTTTCACTAGATGTTGCCTTCCAGGAATATGTGGCAAGAACTTCAAGATGCTATGTTGTCTGTACATCCCTGTCTCAGCTGCTTGCTGCAGGCAGCCCTTTGCCATATGCATCTCATAACAGTATCTAAGAGCTCCACTGGACTCACAGTTGCTGTTCTTGAGCTGAGTTCATTAGAGGTCAAGAACTGAGCTCCCCCTCACTAACAATCCTAAACAGTGGCTGGACAAACACTTGTCAGAGATGCTCTAGGCTGATCCTGCATTGAACTAGATCATAGGTGTCAAACTCGTGGCCCTCCAAATGTTATGGACTACAGCTCACATCATTCCCTGCCAGCATGATTTATTTTTATTTTTTATTTATTGTTTCGATTTATAAACCGCCCCATCCCCTGGGGGCTCTGGCAGGGGATGATGGGAACTGTAGTCCATAACATCTGGAGGGCCACGAGTTTGACACCTGTGAACTAGATGGTCTGTATGGCCCTTCCAACTCTATGATTCTATGAATCCTTGATTAAAGTGTTGAAATATGAGTTCGAAATTCCACTAAGTAAGAACATAAGAACAAGCCTGCTGGATCAGACCAGAGTCCATCTAGTCCAGCACTCTGCTACTCGCAGTGGCCCACCAGGTGCCTTTGGGAGCTCACATGCAGGAGGTGAAATCTCAGATCAAGGAGGATCAAGATTGGTAGCCATAGATGGACTTCTCCTCCATAAATCTGTCCAAGCCCTTTTTAAAGCTACCCAGGTTAGTGGCCATCACTACCTCCTGTGGCAGTAGTTAAACACCTACATGTTAGGAAAACTTGAGAGTGTAGAAGCTTCCCTTCACCTTAATTCAGCTTTAGCTTTGAAATAGTATGCTTCGAAAACAAATGTGTGGTTTTAACATTTTTTTTTTCATTAAGGTGGTAAAAAGGTTGGGATAAATCCAAAGATCAACAACTTAATGCCAGCATATGAAGTTGCCAAATATGATTTAATATGGATCTGTGATAGCGGCATTAGAGGTAAGAACGTGTTTATGATCAGAGACCTTTTTTTAAAGAAATGTAATGGGATTAGTATTATGATATCATTCTTACTGTCACTAACAAAGCTCTTCACAAAGCAATATAAAAAGACGGCAGCCCTTCCCAAATGCAAAGTCAAACATTTACTGGAGTTTATATGCTACCTGTTTAACTATGCTACCTGTTCTGCTGGTGTGTCACACTTAGATGAAGCTTGGGTAAAGAAACTGGATTTTCTTGCATTACTGCTTAGTTGTTTCAGCTGTTAAGCAAGGACATTCACCTTATGTTTGCTGTTCCTGGTGTTGTAGATGGTAAATGATTAGGCATTGGTAAAGGAGACTTAGGTTTTTTAAAAAACATCATGTATGATATAGCAGTAAGTGCAGTACAAGCCTGATTGCTTTTTTAAATAGAAGGAATGAGATAAAAGTTTGCAACAGGACAATAGGACAAACATCCTCTTTCCCTTCTGCTGCTGTTGCTACTGCAGTGGTAGAACTCTAACTCCAAATAGCTTACCCTCCTCACTTTGGTCATGACATTAGGAGATCCAGTACTCACTTGACTAGATTCACAGTGTTCTAGGTGTTAACATTTCACACCTTTCTCACTTGAACGTAGAAGTTTCATGGTGTACTCTGTATGAATGACAGTTATGTTGTTGCCTTTTGTACTTTGCTTCGTACCTTTTAAATGGGAAGTGCTTGTCTTTTTAGACTGTTCCTGGTGTGTTCAAACCAAAGCTCTAACTTAGAATATTTCAGACCTCTGTGTAAAAATGCTCGTTTTCCTGTTAATGCAAAATAGCCCCTTTTTTTGTTTGAAAGTGTGGGTATAATTGAGAAATCACATTTCTCCATCAGTTTAAACTGTCAATCCATGTTAACCACAGTCCACTTTTTATTTTTAGTAACGCCAGATACACTAACTGACATGGCCAATCAGATGACAGAAAAAGTCGGATTGGTTCACGGCCTGCCCTATGTGGCAGATAGACAGGGCTTTGCTGCCACTCTAGAACAGGTGGGTGCTGTTTTGCTGTCTTCCTTTTTTCCTCAGTGAAATTGCCCTTTGCTTTGTAAACTTACATTCTTCGAAATCGGTGACATTCTAAAGCTTTAAAAAGCATAGAAGATGAACTGCCATTTTAAGAATCAGAACTTTTTTTGCCCTTCTAAAATAACCTAAAATATTTTTTCACATCTGTATTGTCGAAGGCTTTCACGGCCGGAATCACTTGGGTGCTGTGTGGTTTCCGGGCTATATGGCCATGTTCTAGCAGCATTCTCTCCTGACGTTTCGCCTGCATCTGTGGCTGGCATCTTCAGAGGATCTGATCCTCTGAAGGTAGTAAAGGTAGTAAAGGATCTTCAGATCCTCTGAAGATGCCAGCCACAGATGCAGGCGAAACATCAGGAGAGAATGCTGCTAGAACACGGCCATACAGCCCGGAAACCACACAGCACCCATTTTTTCACATCTTTCATAATGTAGAATGAAGAGTATTTTCTGACTATTCTGTATGATAACAGCTCTGAATTTAGAGCAGCTATAGTCAGTTCTGTATGTCACTAAGATTTTCCAGTCATATGGAGCAGCCTTCTCTTCTGGACTTCCATAGAGGCACTGTGGTAAAGTGGGTTAGAGCAAGAGAATAGAATATGGGAAATCCAGGTTTGGCTTACCACTGTGCCATGGAAATTTGCTGCTTGATCTTGGGCTGGCCAGCCCAGCCCACCTCTCATTTTATATTGCGGGGTTAAAGTGGAGGCAACGAGAACCGTGCAAGCCGCTTGGGGGCCCCATTGGGGACAAGAGTGAGGTGTAAAAAAGGGGTTTAGTGCGGAACACATTTGAATTTTCCACTATTGGCACTAGCAAGTGGACAGAATGGAGTTTGAGTTTTTGGTGGGAGTTCCTGCACTTTGCTTTCAAGTTCAGAAAGGCCTCTGTTGCTCATTTAATCTGTAGCTTCTGAGCTTCTGCAGTTGAACGTAATTCTGGTGTTGCAAAACCTGTACTGTTTTGTCGCGGTCTGTTTTTAAAATTCATGTGTGCAGGGACGAGGTAGTAAAGGAACAGAAGTCTCTTGCGCCAGCTGGTCATGGGACAGGTGCTGCAAGCTTTGACATTCTTGCTGCTTTGTTGTCCTGCCGTCCTTACTGATGCTTTAACGCTGAGTGGAGCTTTTGCCACTGAAATTCAGTGCTTTGACGCTTCAAATTACTTATGTAAACTGCAACTGGAGATACTGAATAATGAATATTACTACATTAGAAGAGTTGCTCTGTAGAGGAATTTTGGTTGACACCTTCCTTTTCCTCATTATTTCCTAACCAATTGACTTTGCCTCAGTTTCTTCCTGCCATTTTTCCCCTTTTCCTTCTGGATAACTATCTTTATTGGAACCTTTCCTTAGAGTATTGCAGTGCTCACAGCTCAGACCATATCTAAATGTAGAGCTGCTCAGACTCATTAGGATCTGTGCAGGTTAAAATCTATATAGGTTTAAATGCCCCCAAAGAGGCAATGTGGATGCGCTCTTAGAATTTTTTATTGTGTGTGGCGTGCAGTCAATTTCTAGTATTTGTCTAAAAGAAAGCCAATGCAACATAATGCTGTAGAGGCTCTGATTCAAATCCCTGTCAAAGGCGGTTTCTGCACAGGCTGAAAGCAACGGCTTCAGCCTGGTAAAACACCGTTTTGGCGGGGACCCTTCGCACAGGCGCCGCTGCCAAATCAATGCAGCAGTGCTCTGTGCCCGCCAAAACGGTGTTTTCGAAACTCACTTGGGGAGCGAGTTTTCCTGCAAACGCCGGCTTCCATCCGCTGCCATGCGAATGGCAGCGGTGGAAGCCGGCGTTTTCCCCTCCCCAGCCCCAAACACCTCCTTACCTTCTGCTGGCAGCCGTCACTCTGTCATCACTCTGAGGAGGGAAGGGGACACGCCCCCTGGCCTCTGGTGCTTCAGCCATTGCTCTGGCTCCAACAGCTGTGCATCCCATGGGGCCGTTCGTGCAAACGTCCCCAGAGCCTGCATCGGCATGATTAATGCCGATGCAGGCTCTCTCCCTTGGCTGTGCAGAAACAGCCAAAGTGTGATTTGATGTTCCTGTTTCATGGACTGTAGAAGGGAATTCACATTTAGACTGTTTGGAGGCCTACACAGATGCATATATATTTTTAACCTGGCTAACAAACAGGCAGGCCGTGCTCTCTGCAAAGGGTCAAAAGCTTCTTGTCTGCTTTTACACAGTAGACAGTGTCTCCATAATTCCCAGATGGCAAGTATGGAAATGATGCTGACAGTATCTTCTGATTCATTAAGCAGGTGTTAGGTATAGTATGTGAGTTGATTTGTTTTTTAAGAAATGCATATGGTAATGTGAGAGGCGGTAGGATAATTGCCCTACCTTTTTTCCTGAACAGGTATACTTCGGCACTTCTCACCCGCGATCATATATTTCTGCCCATGTAACTGGCTTCAAATGTGTAACAGGAATGTCTTGCTTGATGAGAAAAGATGTATTGGACCAAGCTGGCGGACTCATAGCCTTTGCACAGTACATTGCAGAGGATTACTTTATGGCCAAAGCAATAGCTGACAGGTAAAATTCAGGAAAAATCCTCCTTGGAGAATATTTTTGGAAGCTCGATTTATTTTGTACATAAAACATAATCCATAAGCAATCACCCTTCCAGTTTCCCTACTCTTCGGGACAGTGGTTCATTTCTGTTGATTTCTAAAGCTTGCAGTAGCACACTAGAATAGCTGGCTTCTGTTATATCTCAGCACTTCTGTTCTTCAAAATCCTGTTTAACTGGCTTTTTAAAACTGAAGATTAGGGGTAACCATCAAGCATAATGTGAGAAGAAAACCCAGCTCTTTCCCTTCAAGAACTTCAAGGGCCTAGCCAAGTTGTCTCAACTGAGGAATCTTGCAGAGCAGAACTCTCTGCTTTACATGCCGTTTCAGACTAGAGATGGGTGTTACCATAGTCAGTGCCATCCTTTTCTAAACATATAGAAAAGAGATGTGTGGAATTTGGATTCCACCCTAATCTAATCTTCTCGAAACGCTACCTGTCCTCAGGGATAAAGCCACTGTGGAAATGCAGGCTTGCACCAGCAGGCAGAACTAAAACTGTCCAGCTAGAATTGAACCACAAAATGTTTCTGATTGTGTTTGGCTCTTTGGGTAACATTTACATTTCAAGGCGCTGCTAAGTATTTTGATAACCTTCTGAGAGAGGTGCGTAATAAAAGCATTCTAGCAGCTGTCCTTGATGTGTGTGCAGAAAAATTAATGACTCACAATTGTTTATGGAGTTGAAAACAGTTGCTTTCTGTCATGTATCTTGGTTATTAATTACATTTATTCATTTTCAGAGGCTGGAAATTTGCAATGGCCCCACAAGTTGCAATGCAGAACTCTGGCTCCTATTCCATTTCCCAGTTTCAATCCAGAATGATCAGGTGAAAGTTCTAACTTGACTCTCTTCTTCTCACGCTGCGTAATGTCTTTCAGAGTTGCATACGGTTTTCAAGTCATACAGATGTGTCCCATTGGGCTAGAATCGCTAAAATGCTTGTTCAGTGTCACACACAACTTTCTTGGAGAAACTGTATTTAAAGAAAAATGAGAGATTGAGAATGCATGTGACTAAAAATGGATAAACCTACCAGTCTGAATGATGATATTTGTAACCATTTCAGTTATAGTTTTTCAGCTGGTGTCCAGTTTTTCTCTCATAAATGCATATTCAGATTTTTATTAGCACATGAAGTATTTTCTGTATATTTTATAGGAATAATAGCCATTTATTGACTCAAAATATATTTTGAAATAATATACAAATGCAATATATATTTATGGGTATTCTGCAGCTTTTGACCATTATTTTGTTTTGTATACTGGCAAAAGATGTAATATATATTATGATAGCATCCTGAGACTACCCTTTTGTTTGTGTGACAAAGCATAAGGCAATTTTTTTAAAGTCCCAAGTTATTAAATACAATATTAAATATATAAAGACATTCAATCCCTGAGTTTACATGATGCATACAGGCTCCTAATGGTAAGAGCAGAAAGAATAACTCTCAGGAGTGTAACTCTCATATCTCTACCAGCCAAGAAAAATAAATGGTGAAAATCATGTGAGCAGACAGGAAACTTGTCAACAAGAGGTATTACAAAACAAGCCCTTTGAATGGAATATAAACCACAATTACAGAAGAAATGAGCTAATGATTCAGTTTTTTTCTGTTCCTCATGGACAGGTTCTCTAGGTTAGAGGTGCTCCAGTACAACAGCCCACTCATTCCGCCAAAGAGAGTGCATTTACCTGGGCTAAAAAGAAAAACTTCCAATATATTGGGACTGTATGAAAGTTTAAAGTATTGTTGTTGAACAGGAAATTGGGGTTGAAAAGCCCCAATAAAGTACAGAACAGACTCTTTGAGTCTCATTGTTGATTCTATCCCGATCATACTTCTTTAACAATTCAAAAGAAGAGGATGGTGAAACTGTTCCAATGCTGCTTAAATTCTTATCTAATAGGATACTGCAAGATGACAGTTTGGAATCCTGCTGTGACCACAGTAATAAAACTGGCAAAGAATCATGGTCAAACAGAAAATCTAAATTTCCCTGCAGCAGTCCAAGCCTTCAATGCAACGGAACTACAACCAGCTTCCAAACACAAGTTGGAATTTGAAATACATTTTGGGATCCACAGTAGGGCTGAAAGAAAGCCTGATCAGATTCTACTTGACCAGAAACTGTGGATGCCCATAAAGGAGCTTCATAGAGCAGAAGAGACAAGATCTTCGTGCAATGTACTTCAAGAGCCGTAGGAATATATTGGCTGACATCTTGATGAAAAAACCTTAGAATAGCAGACAGGTGCATAAGAACACAAGAAAGAGTCTGCTGGATCAGACCAGAGTCCATCTAGTCCAGCACGCTGCTATTCGCAGTGGCCCCCCAGATGCCTTTGGGAGCTCACATGCAGGAGGTGAAAGCAATGGCCTTCTGCTACTGCTGCTGCTCCTGAGCACCTGGTCTGTTATGGCATTTGCAATCTCAGATCAAGGAGGATCAAGATTGGTAGCCATAGATCGACTTCTCCATAAATCTGTCCAAGCCCCTTTTAAAGCTACCCAGGTTAGTGGCCATCACCACCTCCTGTGGCAGCATATTCGAAACACCAATCACACATTGCATGAAGAAATGTTTTATTTTATTAGTGTTAATTCTTCCCCCCAGCATTGTATGCCCCCTGGTTCTAGTATTGTGAGAAAGAGAGAAAAATTTCTCTCTGTCAACATTTTCTACCCCATGCATAATTTTATAGACTTCAACCATATCCCCCCTCAGACGTCTCCTCTCCAAACTAAAGAGTCCCAAATGCTGCAGCCTCTCCTCATAAGGAAGGTGCTCCAATCCTTTAATCATCCTCGTTGCCCTTCTCTTCACTTTTTCTGTCTCTTTGATATCCTTTTTGAGATGTGGTGACCAGAACTGAACACAGTCCCCCAAGTACAGTCGCACCACTGCTTAGCTGCATGACAACCTTTTCAGTTTTATTATCAATGTACAGGAGTAATAATAGCAAATAATATGGCAGATCCTTGACCACTGAGGAGCCACATGTATAACTTATATCCATAATTAACACCCCGAAGCACCTTTGGAGCCATGGCTGAGTATTTGAAGTCTTAAAAAGGCAAGATTAGAGTACCATTGTTCCCTACTTGAACCATGGAGGGAATTTTGACAAATTAATCACAGCTGGATGTTTTGCCACACTGTGTGCCTTTTTAAAGACTGACTGTGAACCTGTGTTTTCAGCCTTTGAGAGCCCTATCCAAAGGGGAGGGGGCTGAATCCTTTCATGGGAGCGGCGTGCCACCGTGCCGGTAGATTTGCCCTCCTTGGGGCACTTAACCTGGCGGAGGGGCAATCCTGCCTGCATGCTGTTGCAGCCCCCCCCCCCCCCCGCCCAATGCTGGAATGTGACACAGGATGCTATGCCAGGACCCTTGCCACTGCCACCAGGGGTCAGGGGAGGAGCCAACTGTTGTGGCTCCCTCCTGGCTTTCGCTGGCATTTCACTGGCTGCCCATACTGTGGACTTAAACCATCCTTTTGCATGGTGAAAGTCCATTGGGGGCCATAGAGGCTTCTCATCAGTGGGGAGGCTTTTTGATTTGTTGAGCCTCCCCACTCTGCCAGAAAGCCTCTTTGGGGGCAGTGGCCAGGTGCCTGGCTCTTTGATGGGGTTGCCCATCTTTTTGTGATAGCCCACGAATAGCATTCTCCATTTAAATATCAAACTTTGTATTATCAAGAACCCAGGGAAGGTTGTGTTTTCCGTAGTGATGGTGGAAGTGTACTACTATTGATCTATATGTCTCCAGCGATATAACCCTTAATCACGGATTCCTGAACTGTTGTATGTTGCAAATTCATCCACTTTTTCACTCAGCTGAACAACATTGCTTGATGGCAAAATGAAAGGAATGATAAAAAATGTGCTAAAAATAGTTTCAAGCATGTCAAGATTACAGTCCGTGAAGAATCTCACTAATTGCAAATATTTGCATGCTGTTAATTAATTCCGTAGGCCCACTGGTAAAATTTGGGTAACTTTTACCTCTAGGTCAAGAACTACAGATTAAAAAAAAAATTATAATATCCTAGGGAAGCAGCAGTTCTAGTTCAGACTTGATATACCTGTCTGTAATTATTTATAATGTTTTGTATGCTGCCTCACCAGAGGTCAGTTGTGGCGACTTACAATTAAAACAGTGTTACAAATTTTAGAGCCATTAAATACATGATGGGACTGCTGTGTACAGATGGTTGAGACTTTTGCCGTATGGTCTGGGGACCTTTCGGTCCCCGCAACAGAATTTGAGGGCTGTGGTATGTGTGTTCCACAAGCTCTGCCTGCAGCACTTTGGATCCAAATATTGTCTGGCTTTAAGTGACCTTTTTCTGGTTTTAAGTGACTTTTTTCTCTCATTCTAGATGGGCCAAGCTACGGATCAACATGCTTCCAGCAACCATCATCTGTGAGCCTATCTCCGAGTGCTTTGTTGCAAGCTTAATTATTGGATGGGCAGTGCACCATGTGTTCAGATGGGACATAATGGTGTTTTTCATGTGTCACTGTCTGGCATGGTTTATATTTGACTACATTCAACTCAGGGGCGTCCAGGTGGGTTGGATTTTATTACATCCTGTTTCACGTGTTCTGTTTTAAGTTAGCAGATACCGGCTGGCATTAGTTGAAATTGAGAAATTATTTAGAGATAATTTGTGTGAAGACAATGAAGAGGGTATGTGGCTAAATAATTATCCAGCCAGGTGCTCTTGGATGCTCAACTCTGGGAAGTCTTTTTCAGAAGAGCCAGACCTGAGGTGGACACACAAGCTATAAAAGCTGATGTCTTCAGAGCTGCTTTCTCCTATAGGTTATTTTTTTGCTATCTAAAGGGGTGAATAAGTAGCCTCAGAACCAGTCATCTGTTTGTTTTTTCAGCTAACGGGAGAAAGATTGGCTGCTTCGAGAGGGGCCATAGCTAAAGCACATCGTCAAGGTTTCAGACTACCAGGCTGAATCCCACACTTCTGGTTATAAAGATCTCATGTGGCGGGACTTGGGAACAGGGCCTATACCAGGGGTCTGCAACCTGTGGCTCTCCAGATGTTCATGGACTACAATTCTTATCAGCCCCTGCCAGCATGGCCAATTGGAGAGCCACAGGTTGCAGACCCCGGCCTATACATAACAACTCCCTCCCAACCTTAATGCATACGTAGAGAAACCTGCACCATCTTGTTGCATGAAAGAGAAAATGAAAATGTTATTTTCAGAATTTCCTCAGTAGATTGTTATGGCAATAAATTTCAGGGCTAACAGTACAGCCTGGTAAAATGTGCTATTTCCTCCCTCTTTTGAGTCCTGCTAGGGAAACGTACTATCAGTCGGCAGTTACTGGATTAGGTTGACCAATAGATGGGCAGCCCAATCCAGAGACCCCAGCAGCCAGGAATGGCGCCGCTGTGGCACTTTCCCACTGTTTTCTGGCAGCCCAGGGAGGGATAAAAAGATGAAAAGAAAAGACATCAGAAAACTCACCGTAGAGCTTACTGGACTTACACCTTCCATTTCGATCAGGCCATTACAAAGGCAGCTTTCTTTCATTCTTGTGGGATCAGCACAAACTTTTTGTAGGCTATAATGATTGGATCATGATATGTACCTGCAATAGTTTTGAGTCTTGTCAATCCCCCTCCCTCCTCTTTCCTTTTTTTTTTTTTTTGGCATGGAATATTGATAGTATAGTGCTGTGTATCTTAAAGAGTACCAGTGTGTAGCTTAAAATAGTGTCCCATCTGGTTAGGATGTACCTGTCAAACATTTAATTCAGTCATTAACGTTGTCACTAAATGTGAGCATCTGTTTTGTCCAATCACCAGGGCGGCTCTCTGTGTTTTTCGAAACTTGACTATGCAGTGGCGTGGTTCATCAGAGAGTCTATGACGATATACATTTTCCTCTCAGCCTTGTGGGATCCTACTATTAGCTGGAGGACAGGACGCTACAGGTTACGCTGTGGAGGCACTGCAGAGGAGATCCTTGATGTATAGCCACAGCTTTGTGACTGTCTTTCAAGAAAAGAGAAAAAAGGAGAAAAAAAAGAAAGTATTATAAATTATGTTTATATAAATGCTTTTAAAAGATCTACCTTCAATAGTTTTATTACCTGTACGTTTTCGTATCTGTTCTTTAATTTATTTTGCATGGCACTTGCATCTGTGAAAAAAAAGTACATCTGTAGTCTTGGCCAAATAGTACCTTTTTAAATGTACAAAATCAAATCAAGAGAATTGGTTCCAGGATTTATTTTCCTTAGGAGTGTTCTGCAGCAAACTCTAAAGACAGTCTCTTTCAGTATAGCAAAAAGCTCTTTCTCTCTGTCATATGGTGTCCTGTGAGCTGTTGATCAAAGGACATCATCCAGTAGGAACATCTTCTATACAGATCTGTTAGAAGTGATTGGATGTTGCAAGAATACAACTGGTTGTACATGTTATGAAAAGATAACACAGGTGGGTTTTGGAAAGCGCAGGTGGCAGGGAACAAGGAGAGAAGCGTTTTAGATGATCTATGCCTACCTCTTGTAATTGCTGCAAAGAAAATTTGAACTAATAGGTAACTTAGGCCTTATTAAACAAAAAAGCAAAAGCTGGAAATTTGTATTTATGTGTGTGTGTGTGTGTGTGTATGTGTGACTATGTGTATATATAGTAGCATATTATTATTTGGGGTCTCACTGCAGTGAGCCAATAATGGAGAGTGCTTGGTGTGGCAGGTGGGAAGAATTAATGGTTAGCTGTGCCTAGAGGGCATCTTTTAGCCAATTCCAATTGCGTCTGTCTCAAGCCATTTCTTAATCACTGTGCTGTAGTTAGTCTTGCTAATCTCCTCTGTCATTCCCATCTCGACTTTTTAAAAGGGTGTTCTTTTTGTTCTGTGCGAATGAACGTTTGATTGCTATAGGGCAGGGGGAATGCATTTCAGAAACATTTCACACAAGCTATTTTCTTGTACACTATGTCTTCTTAAGAATGTAATTTCATGATGCAGGTATCTAATATCTTTTTTTTAAGTGGGCATAGGTCTCTCTTTCTCTCTTCACTAGTCACCCTTAAATAGCAAATTGCAATAGATGAGTTCGCTGTTACTGAGGTTCAGTTGTAAGCTTTAACCATCCAGATAGGCCTACTCTTAGCTCCCCCCCCCCTACTCCAGTAAATCTGGTCTTTCAATTTGGTTTTTATATTCGAGTTGTGATGGCTGCAAGACTAGATCGTAAACCAAGTTGTAAATGCATGATGTCTTACCTTTTCTATTCCTATTAGCTTGTTTTCCGGCCCCTTGTGTGGGGCTGCTCTTAACTTGTGGTGAGCTGGACTTGTTTGAAATACATTTAAAAACAGACTCAAAACAGAAAGCGAAGCTTAGAGGGGGCACTGCATAAGCCTTTTAAATATATATATCTATATCTATAACTGTATTTATGCTGCTTTCTCTTCCAAATGGGCATGGCATGTTATCACCATAAAAAGTCTATTGCTAAGTGCATATTGCCAGTATGGCAGCTTTAATTCCTGAGTTATGACACTTCTGTGACAAAAAGCATAATGTGTAGCATATTAGCAATAACTGAGTATTTATAGAAAAAGACATTTTTTTTCTGATTTACTGAGCCAGTCCATTAACTGTCTGGTATACACATGGTGTAATTTGTGTGTGTGTGTGCATGCGTGCACACGCGTGTGTGTGTGTGTGGTTGTGTGTGGCCATGTGCATGCATACGTGCAGACGTCCTATGAATGTTAACCCGTGCCCAAATTTCTTCATTCCTGTATTTTCCTTGTTTGCCTTATGACATTACAGAACTTGTTTTGAAGGGCATCTTTCTCTACAAACAAGGCTTTGATGCACAAGCCAGTCTTTATATGTGAATTGGGAAGAACCCGCTTCCCGAGGAAAGCCGCACATTACAGACTAGTCTGGTTATGACCCACTTGACTTTTCTTATGACCGTGTTCATCATTGTCGACACTGTTATCCAGCTTAATTTTTGCTGATTGTTTTGTGTTCTGTGAAGTTTGATTGATGCCGTTCGTTGCACTGCTGAAGTGAAGCTTGGCTGGTGTAGCTTGATGCTGATCACCCCGTAAGGGCAGTGGAACAGGAAACCAAAAAGGCAGGACAGACTTCATTGTGTCTGAGTGCGTGTGCGTTTTTTAAAAAATGTTTTGTAGGTATGAAGAATTACTTGGGTTTTTTTGTTTTCTTTGCGCATTAGTGAAGCCTTTAATGATAAAGGAAACTGATGCTTCACTTAAGCCAGCAACTTGATTTCTTAATGTAAGAAATCTGGGTTGATTATGAAATGGAAATAAATACTTCAGAAATATTGTAGGAGGGCACTGTGGCAGAACAGAGTGAAGGCTCGAAATGACTAACTTAAAAATTGTCTTTATCGGTATGTCAGATATACCATGTTTATTTAAAATCATTGTCTTGTTTTTGTTTAAAAATAAATTTTGAATACAATCAAATGTTGTGAGAGGATTGATCTTTCTATTGCCGTCTCCACGACCTTGTCTCACTGGAAAGCCAGTCACAATGTTTTTCATCTCATCAGTTGCATTGTTCCGATTTCTGTTAAGTTCCAGTTCTGCACTCCAGCTGATGTTTAAATGGGCAAACACCAAGGAAGTCCAGAGTCGTGATGGGGTCGCGACACAGAGGCAGGCAGCAGCCAATCACCTCTGAACGTCTCTTGCCTTGAAAACCCTGTAGGGACTCTGCACATTCACTGCCCTTTTCACCCCACATATATGTCCCTATAGTCATGAAACGTCTCCCAAAAAGTTAGATGCTTCTAAACATTTTATCCACAAATAGGACTCACGGTATTATATTTCTTTGAACCTGGCAGCTTATTATATCTCTAGAGTGGATGGCCTGATGCAGAAATATATAGTTGTCCTAGTGCAGTGATGGCGAACCTTTTCGAGACTGAGTGCTCAAACTGCCACCCCAAACCCACTTATTTATCGCAAAGTGCCAACACGGCAATTTAACCTGAATACTGAGGTTTTAATTTAGAAAAAACAGTTGGCTCCAAGGTGCGCTTTACTTGGGAGTAAGCTTGGTGGTAGTCAGTGGCTCTGCTTTGAAGCAACCATGCAACGCTTCAAATGGGTGAATCATGACCCTAGGAGGGTTTAGAAGCAAGTCCCATTGCCAGCAACTGAGCTTACTCCCAGGTAAAGGATTGCGCTTTAGTTCTTCCCATGAAAATCAGTGGGGTTTAATAGCACTTACCAGGGTTTCCTACAGTGGCCCAGGTCAGCCTAGATGTGTGTGTGTGTGTGGGGGGGGATTTTCCACACCCCCATGACGAACTCTGTGCGTGCGTGCGTGCCCACAGAGAGGGCTCTGAGTGCCACCTCTGGCACCCATGCCATAGGTTCACCACCACTGTCCTAGTGATACCCAGTCTAGTGGATGTAAATGTATGCCTGCATACACTGGGATGAAAGCTGAGTGTTTTTTTCACAATTGTATCCTTAACATCATTCAAGTCCCAACGTGGTAGTATTTTTGTATACTTTGCTGTCATAATTCCATAGTCTAGAATGCCTGTAGTCTGAATAGACCTCCCCTGAAATCCCAAGGAACAAAACCAAAGTTAGTTTTAAAAGTACAGGCTATTGACTAAAGGCTGAAGAGAATTAGGTGGTTATCTTAGCCTCTTATAAATAGGGCCTCTTACAACCTCAGTGCTACTCCTGTTCACTACAACTGAAAAATCTTGCTGGGGTGTGTGTTGAATCTGGATGTCTTCAGATTTCCTAGTGTGACACTGTAGTGACTGTACAGTGATTTTTCTCACCTTGACTTGCCTAAAGCCACCCAATGGGTGCTGTGGTTCAGTGGGGTTTTGAATAATTATGGGCATATTTGAAGTAGAAAGACCGTGAAATGAACTGCACATTGTAGTAGCTTTTCACTGTCAGATCAACTTTGCATCTGCTCTCCCTTCTGTATTTTAACTCTTTAAGTGCACGGGAGTAGTTAATTACTTTTCAAAGCTACTGTGCTTATAAGAAGTCTTGGCCAAACTATGGGAGGGACTTCCATACTAGTGACTATATCCCCTTTGTTCAACCTAGTCTATATATATAAAAAGCAAACCGTGTATTTGCTAGTGATAGTATAACTCAGTAACTGCGGGGCCAATTCCTCTGAAAATTCCCAGCCACTGTAGTCAGCCAGGTGAGAGTGTTTTTACGTGTTCACATACCTGAAATTTCACACCTGGCCCAGGTAAAACACCTTTTTCCTGGCGCTCCATGGTGAAGGACATGCAGCTGCCTGTGTGTAACTGTCACCCTTAGAATGTTCGTGCTGCTTAGAATGTTCGCTCAGATGGCCAGATATGAGCAGTGAAAACAGTACATAGGCAATAACTGGTGTGGAAGTGAAACACATATACATATATACACACGTGGGAGAGGGAAGGGAGGGAGAGGGAGGCGTGGCATGCAAGGGAAGAGAAGTGAGGGAGGGGAGAGAGTGAGGGGTGACATGCAAGGGAGGAGAGGGAGGGGGCCCAGCATCTGGATATGACCCACCCACCCACCCTAGTGGAGTGAGAGGGAAGGGTCAGCATCTGTTCCTTTCCCATTTCACCACAATAACCCACAGCAACGCGTGGCTGGGTACTGCTAGTTTTGTATAAGTTCAATGGAAAAGTTTCCTTGTGTTCTGTCTTCATAAAACAAATGCTGTGTGTTGACTGCCAACATTGGCTACTCAAGCCATCACAAATAATTTTTGCTTAGCTTATTGATAACTTTTGAGAGCCAGTGTGGTGTAGTGGTTAAGAGCAGATGGATTCTAATCTGGAGAACCAGGTTTGATTCCCCACTCCTCCACCTGAGTGGCAGAGGCTTCACTGGTGAACCAGTTGTGTTTCCATACTCCTACACTCTTGCTGGGTCACCTTGGGCTAGTCACAATTCTCTCAGAACTCTCTCAGCTCCACCTACTTCACAAGGTGTCTGTTGTGGGGAGAGGAGGGGAAAGGAGCTTGTAAGCCACCTTAAGAAGAGAAGAAGAAGAGTTTGGATTTATATCCCCCCTTTCTCTCCTGTAGGAGACTCAAAGGGGCTTACAATCTCCTTGCCCTTCCCCCCTCACAACAAACACCCTGTGAGGTGGGTGGGGCTGAGAGAGCTCCGAGAAGCTGTGACTAGCCCAAGGTCACCCAGCTGGCGGGTGTGGGAGTGTACAGGCTAATCTGAATTCCCCAGATAAGCCTCCACAGCTCAGGCGGCAGAGCTGGGAATCAAACCTGGTTCCTCCAGATTAGAATGCACGTGCTCTTAACCACTACGCCACTGTTGCTCCCTTAAGTCTCCTTGCAGGAGGGAAAGGTGGGTATAAATCCTCTTCTTTTTAATTGGTCTGCTGTAAACCTTCATGGTAGTAAAATAAGCTCAAATCTGTTATGTCATCAGCAGTAACCTCAAAGCAGTGCCTCTTCTGCATCTCAGTGAAGAAGTAAAATTTGTGAAGTAAAATGGGGGGGGGGCGCTCCTTGAGAGGCGGTCTGATCTTTTTTAGGTTGCTACGCACCACAGGAGACACTAGTAGTGATTGGAGTGGGAATTTCCAGGTTCCTGTTCTGGGACAGGGTGACTGGCCACTGTGTGGATGGCAGAGTTTTGGTGTTAGGCTTATCATTAATGCCTCTGTGTTACATGTGTCATATCCGAAGTGATTTTCAGAGCTTTGTTGCCGTTTGGCTCATTTTCTAGCTGAGAAACTGAAGCTGGAAAGTTGCTTCCGTGAAGGCATGGAGGACTCGGAGCCACTCTTCTGATCTGTCCCTGTCGTTCGGACTCCTTTGGGTCCCATTGGGGAGAAAAGCAAGGGATTAATTTTTTTAAGTCTTGTAACCCATTTAGGAACAGGGCAGGGGCGAAAGTGGGAAAATCTTTTGTTGCCAGGCCGGCTGAATGGGGCCTTGGCTGAATTTCTGCTTCTCCCCTGTGGTGGTTATTTTAGCCTGGATAGGGCCAGAAGTCTCTTGTAGTGGAATGGGCAGACAGGCAAAGAGCTAATGGGTTCTTGGCTCATGACTGCAGTCTGTGGCCCTGAATGAGCCAACCCAAAAGATCCAGGATTGGCTCAGGAGTTGGAGTTGTGTTGTTTTTTCCTTGTGAACATTATATCTATATAAGCTGCTCTGAATCCTCTTGTGGGGAGAATAGTGGGATATAGACTATTTAAATTCCTAATTGTTCAGAGCAAGGGGAAAGAATTTCCCTTATTATGCATATAGAGGAGGTTGGTGAATATTTTTTTTACAATAGTCCCTCTGCAGCCTACTTCGAAGAGCCGCACCGAGGGCCGTAAAACTGTCCATTCATAAAAACAGAACAGCCACATCAATATAAAAATAATCACAAACAGAACAGAAAAGGACTGAAGAGTGCAAAGGTCTTTGTAGAATATTTAAAGCAAGTCTTCGTAATATTAATTACATCTATGGATGACACTGAATAGGAATCCAATGAACAATAAAATCCAATGAACAATAAAATCAGCATGTTGTTGAAGGCTTTCACGGCCGGACTCAACTGGTTGTGGTGGGTTTTCTGGGCTGTGTGGCCGTGGTCTGGTGGATCTTGTTCCTAACGTTTCCCCTGCATCTGTGGCTGGCATCTTCAGAGGTGTATCACAGAGGGAAGTCTGTTACACACTGGACACAACAACCAATAAAATCAGCATCAATGCTCAGGAGAACGTCTTCCCACATCGCTGAAAAGAGACTGGAGAAGCAGCTTGGCGAGATCTTCATCAGTCTTACTGGGATGTTGAATGTGTATTCGTCTTCCCCAGCAAATTTCTTCTTCCCTGGCAAGGGAGACTTATTGCATCCGCTGCTAGTCCTGAACGCTTTATGACAGTGACAGCGAACCTATGGCACCGGTGCCAGAGGTGGCACTCAGAGCCCTCTCTGTGGGCACGCGCACACAGAGTTCATCATGTGGGCGGAAAATCCCCCCCCCCCCCCACACACACACACATGCATCTAGGCTGGCCTGGGTCACTGAACACGGCATTAATGCACCGCGGTGAAGGGGAGGACTTCGGCACAAGCCGGGCCTGCTGCCTGTGCTCTGTGTGGCCGCTGCCCAAGGGGTAGGGGCGCAGAGGAGGCAGAGATGCTAGAGAGGCACAGAGTGGTGCGCGCGGGACTTGCTGGAGGCTAGAACAGACTGGCCCCTGCTCGAACGTGTGGGGCGGAGGAAGAGGGAGCCAACCAGTTTTTTCTAAACTAAAACTCAGCAGTCAGGTTAAATTGCCGGGTTGGCACTTTGCAATAAATAAGTGGGGTTTGGGTTGCAATTTGGGCACTCAGTCTCAAAAAGGTTCGCCATCACTGCTTTATGACTTTGGTAGCAAATGCTTACCTGCAGTATCGGGATGGGGGCGGCGGGGGGGGGGGGGGATATCAGGGGACCATTGTCTATAGCAGCAACAAAAGTTCTTAAGGCCCCTTTACATATCCTCCAATCTAGCAGTTGTGAAGGAAGGATCTTCTTCAATCATTTTTTCGCATCATGTAATTAAATGAATCACAGAGGTCCGGTGTCCACTGCTACCCTACAAGCTGAATAAGCTTAATGGGGGAGAACTGTCAGAAGAAATGTTTCCCTTGAGCTCTGAAATGAAGCCAGATACTTCTGTTATTGAGGGGGTTTTTTAAAAGTGCTTTTCTGAGCAGTTTTTTGTACTGTAGGTTTGCTGAGTAACCTTAAATGACTTCTTGCTGACGTCCTCCCTTTCTGGATAGTGTGACACTGAACATCACATCTGGCTGATGCCTGCCAGCTGTTGAGATTCGTTCGTTTTCAGATACTCCTCACTGAAAGCTTTCTTTCTTTCTTTTTAATAAGCCTTTATTGGCATATACACGATAGTTCCAGTTAAAATATAGTTCCAGTTAAAATATAGTTTCAGTTAAAAAATACAGTTCCAGTTAAAAAGTGAATAGTAAAAAACTCCGCGTTTGTCATACAAAAACTTTGCCGCTATAAGCGGCATACAAAAACTTTGCCGCTATAAGGCAACAATGAAAATCCTGACAATTTAAAAGCGTAACTACTTTATCTGATTCAGTATAATCAATCATAGGGTCTATAGCTTGGGATAGCAGGCTGGATCGGAGTTCTTGGTATACTATGCAGTTCAGGAGAATGTGTGGGATGGAATCCAGCTGTCCTATGCTACAGGTACAGAACCTCTTATCGCTTGGAAGACCTTTAAGTCTTCCTCTATGTAGCGGAGGTGGCATGATGTTAAATCTAGCCAGCATATAGGCTCTCCTGTATATGGGATTTGTGAGCGCTGTAATATAATAGGCTGGGGGCTAACCTAACTGATGCTTGTTTCCTAGGTTAGAGACTTGAAGCAAAAGCGTACAAGAGCTCAGGGATCCTGCAAATCCTGCTTACCTTTCGGACATGAATAAATTGGAATGCAAAGTTCTCACTTTGGGCAGGCTTATTGCATGTCTCTTTAGCATTAGTATGGAGATACAGCTCTAGAATAACCAAAAGTCAGAATTAAATTTACTCAGAGCGCTATCCCTGTAGGGCACAGGGAATTTCAAAGCAGAGGGGCGGATCCCATATTAAATTTCCATGCACATAACAATCCTTTGCACCAACGAGAGTGCTGAAATTATTCCTTGCTGTCTGCTCTGCCAAGTGAAACTGACCGTATATCCACTATCTTTTTTTGGTACGCACCAAATGTGGCACAAGGTCTTTTTTTCTGGTACAGTTTCAAAAACAAAAACTGAGATGGTTTGTTGTACATTCCGTTGCTCCGTGCCACCGTTATTTTATTAAAAGTTGTGTGGATGTATTATGTTTTGTCCCTGCTATTGCGCTACCAGCTGTGTGAGAGAAGCGACATTAAGCCGTGTCCAAGATGCTTTCAAGGTACAAGTAAATCAAAGGTTGTGGTATTTATGAGGCCATAAAGTCCTTTCCCAGCTGATAAAGAAAATGTCTTCAAATATAATCTTTCTAAGGTAAGGATCAAATATTCATAAATGAATCATTAGCTCTTTATAATGGTTTCTGTTGCCACTGGGGGCGTGACCAACAATGCTCAGAGCCTCAGTATCCCAATAACCACACCACACTCATGTCTGTGGGTAAAATATTTTGGCCATAGCCAGTGGTGGGATCCAAAAATTTTAGTAACAGGTTCCCATGGTGGTGGGATTCAAACTGTGGCACAGCGCCAATGGGGCTGGGTGGGGCACGATGGGGGCATGGCCGGGCATTCCGGGGGTGGGGCATTCCTGGGCGGGGCTGTCCAAGGACACAGCCGCTGCGCCGGTCCTTGGGCGGGAAACAAATGCACGCAGGCACAGGCTGCCACGCACGCCGGTGCACCTCCTGCTAGACTGCTTCAAGTTCTGCGCGCTACTGCTGAGAGGAGGGGCGTAACTAAGGCAAAAATCACGTGGCAAAATCACCAATTAGTAATCCCCTCTTGGCATACACAAATAATTAGTAACCTACTCTTGGGAACCTGTGAGAACCTGTTGGATCCCACCTCTGGCCATAGCCAACCATTTTTTTTACCTTGCGGTAAGAAGCGTGAGGCGCAGCATGGGGCCTAAACTGATCTGAACACTGGGCAGCCCCCAGAGAAAGCTGTTCCTTCAGTCACCTTGCCGGTTGAACGGATGCCTTGGTGGAGCTCTGCTGGGAGGTTTGGTTCTTACTGGAGCTCTGTTCTGCGCATCACGGTCGCAGGGCTGGGCCTCTTGCTGAAGGGCCCCTTTGTTGCTAAATGGCGCAAGCCTCAGTAGCCCCCCTGGGCATCCTGACTCTTGCCTTGCTCCACCCCAACCTCTAAGGCGATACTCCCGAAGCGGGGATAGCTCCCCAGCTCCCCCCCCCCTCAGATCAGTTCCCGTGCGCAGCCAGCCAGGATGGCTATGATAGAGAACACATGCATTAACAACAGCACCAAAGGTGGGCACCTTGCTGGCTGTCTCTTCAGAAGAGAGGGGGAACAAAGGCTGGGCCAGCCTATTATAGGCCCCGGACATCCCTCTTTGATGTCTTGCCCTTAACAGGCATGGCCGCCAGCCTGACTTCCGGCCTCCTTAGGGCAGAAGCTGGGGGTTTCCTCTTGCCCTTCCTGGACAGCAACTGCAGCTGTGGTGATTCACGGCTGCTCTTTTGTAGAGTCACCAAAACAATGTTTTCAGATTAAAAGACTATTCCAGCTAGCCCTGCCCGCCCCCCCATACAGACAAGAACCAACAGAGAAGCAAGTTAATACCCTGTTTTCCCAAATATAAGACATCCCCAGAAAATAAGACATAGTATAGGTTTTGCTGAAGCGCGAAATATAAGGCAACCCCCGAAAGTAAGATGTAGCGAAGTTTTTATTTGGAAGCATGCCCGACGAACAGAACACAGAAAAATAAGACATCCCCTGAAAATAAGACATAGCGCATCTTTGGGAGCAAAAATTAATAGAAGACACTGTCTTATTTTCGGGGAAACACAGGTATGGGGTAGAGGTTGGACTTTCAAGTTAGAATCAGAGAGTCCCAGGTTTTTATATAATTTTATTAGATTGGTATTGCTCCTTTTCCTGACAATTTTCTAGCTCTGGGCAGCTAACAAATGCAATCAAATAAGTACATAATATAAAAATACAATTCGAAATATTATCAATTTTAAAAATGTATAAATTCCAATTGACGCCCAATCAGTTTAATGCTACAAACACAGATGATGCATCAGAGGAGGGAGCACCAAAGAAAAAACAATATCTACAAATCAGATGCCATGGTGGGAATAAAAGGGTTGGGCACTTCCGCCTCCCATGGCCAAATTATTGCTGCCCCTTTTGGACTTTCTGTTCTGTTGCAAAGTATGGCAGGCAGCCAGCCAGGAGCAAGGACATGCACAACAGGAGAACATAAGAACATAAGAACTAGCCTGCTGGATCAGACCAGAGTCCATCTAGTCCAGCACTCTGCTACTCGCAGTGGCCCACCAGGTGCCTTTGGGAGCTCACATGCAGGATGTGAAAGCAATGGCCTGCTGCTGCTGCTGCTGCTCCCGAGCACCTGGTCTGCTAAGGCATTTGCAATCTCAGATCAAGGTAGCCATAGATCGGCTTCTCCTCCATAAATCTGTCCAAGCCCCTTTTAAAGCTATCAAGGTTAGTGGCCATCACCACCTCCTGTGACAGCATATTCCAAACACCAAGCACATGTTGCATGAAGAAGTGTTTCCTTTTATTAGTCCTAATTCTTCCCCCCAGCATTTTCAATGTATGCCCCCTGGTTCTAGTATTGTGAGAAAGAGAGAAAAAATTCTCTTTGTCGACATTTTCTACCCCATGCATAATTTTATAGACTTCAATCATATCCCCCCTCAGACGTCTCCTCTCCAAACTAAAGAGTCCCAAGTTTTTGAAGAAGAAGGAGCCAAGTTTTTGAAGAAGAACTCCACTGGGATTAGGTACTACCAACATTATGAGTGTGGAACTGCCAGTAAGTTACTGTGCAGTTATTTAAGAAACACCCATAAAACAGCTACAAAGATCAGGCCTCAAGAGTGAAGTGATGGGCCATATTTAGGGATTGCGTGAATGCCTCCAATTCAGCACTAGCGATTCAAGGACTGATCTAGTTAATTTCCTGAGTGGACGTTTTATGTGACCTGTTTTAAGGTTCCTCTTCTGGATTCAGATTAATTTTAACCCCTTACACACAGACCGGAGTCAGCCACACAGGCAGGGTGGAAATAGACATTTCAAGATTTGGACCTCGTTCTTGCCTGTTAATGGACCCTGTGTAAAAGTGCACGAGATATCGCTGCAGTTAGTTTCCCCCATTGCCAGTCTGCTTCACCGGCAGAGATTTGAAAGAGCAGGAAAACTCAATGCTCAATGGCTTGTAATTGATGAGAGGGGAGAGCTACGGAGCTGCTGTTTTCGACATCAGTCACGTGCCTCTTGTATTGTGGTTTCCCATCTGTTGCCTGAGGCAGTCATATTTTTAGAGGTTCCAATGAATCAGAATGAATCTTGCAGATGAGCCCTCGGACACTGCATCACTGCAAAGTGTACTGAGGCATACCTCCTTGCTTGCATGGGGAAGTGGTTTAGAACAAAGCTACGTTTTGGTTCAGACATACCCAGAGGTGGGATCCAGCAGGTTCTCACCAGTTCCTGAGAGTGGGTTACTAATTATTTGTGTGTGCCGAGAGGGGGTTACTAATTGGGTCCGCTTTTCCGTCTCCACGCCCTCGCCTCCCCGAGAGGCATACTGCCTTTGAGCGTGAAGGTTCCATATAGCAATTGCGACTAATAATGTAACTCCCTGAACTGGGTTAATCCCTTTCAGGTACTGCAATTCATTGATTCTCAGCTTTTCGTACCTTTTATCTCACCAGTCTCTATCAAAGAACCTGTGTGTTTCACCATTGCTGTGTTCAGATTTGTGAGTTGGGACATTTTCTATAATGGGATGATGATTTAGAAATGACCTGGTGCAAAAAAATTTGGGGGGGTCGTGGTGGGGTGGCTGCCCATGGGGGGGGGGGCATCCAACTCAGGTTTTGCCCAGGACTCAGGTTTGCCTAGGTACGCCTCTGCCCCCTTTGCTGAGGGGGGGCTGGCGAGGGAACCTGTTACTAAAATTTTTGGATCCCACCACTGGACATACCCACATCTTGTCCTATAATTTAACTCTGGAGCCAATTTTAATATGCCTAATAAAGGTTGTTGTATTGTATTGTAATTTAACTCCTGCATTCCTGTACATTTTTAGCCACTGGTGTATTTTGTATCTTTTGTCCAGGTGAATGAATTCAAATGATAAGAAGGCAAATCCAAATTAAACTTTAGTTGCTTAATCTTAAGAGAACACTCCAGACTCTGAAACCCATTCTGCCATTGAGACAAACCACCAAGGGAGACTGGGATTTTCTTTGGTGGAGTATACTGCAATTCTCTCACCGAAAACATATCAGGGAAATGGTTATGGCTGTCGCTGAAGGAGAGATTCTTCAGTACATATTCTTAGTTGATAGTTCCATGGGAATGTCAACTCAATGCATGGCAGCTGTGAAAAAGGCAAACTCTATGCTGGGGATAATTAGGAAAGGAATTGAGAATAAAACTGCAAAGATTGTCATGCCCTTATATAAAGCCGTGGTCGCGTGCCCAAGACTTGGAGTACTGTGTCCAGTTCTTGGTAAGCCACATCTCAAAAAAGGATATTAGCAGAAGAGATAGAAAAAGAGCATTGAGAAGGAACTAGCGAGGGATGATTGTGAGGACTGGAGCACCTTCCTTATGAGGAGAGGCTGCAGCCGTTTGGGACTCCTTTAGTTTGGAGAGGAGACGTCTGAGGGGGGGATATGATTGAAGTCTATAAAATTATGCATGGGGTAGAAAATGTTGACAGAGAGACATTTTTCTCTCTTTCTCACAATACTAGAACCAGGGGGCATACATTGAAAATGCTGAGGGAAAGAATTAGGACTAATAAAAGGAAACACTTCTTCACGCAACGTGTGATTGGTGTTTGGAATATGCTGCCACAGGAGGTGGTGATGGCCACTAACCTCGATAGCTTTAAAAGGGGCCTGGACAGATTTATGGAGGAGAAGTCGATTTATGGCTACCAATCTTGATCCTCTTTGATTTGAGATTTCAAATGCCTTAACAGTCCAGGTGCTCGGGAGCAACAGCCGCAGAAGGCCATTGCTTTCACATCCTGCATGTGAGCTCCCAAAGTCACCTGGTGGGCCACTGGGAGTAGCAGAGAGCTGGACTAGATGGACTCTGGTCTGATCCAGCTGGCTTGTTCTTATGTTCTTATGTTCTTATGTACATATGCATAATTGGAATTATATTGCTTAAATGAGCTTGAATGGTATCTGCTGACTGATGGCTGTTATTGGGCACGAACAACGTGTTCAAGCAAGGTTTGGAGAAAAATAGTTCACTTGCGCTTGGTTTCTAAGTAACTGAAGTGGAGTCACATTTTATGGCTATTTCTCTGTCTCTCTTTTCTAATGTCGCCTTCTATCTATCCTCCACTGCGCTTATGTGGTTCAGTGAACCTCAAAAACAACAGAGAAGACAAAATGGAGTCTGTGGCGGGACAGGGGCGATATCACCCTCCCTTACTCCACTGACTGAAATTATGCTCTGTCAGAGAACTGTGGTTATGCCAATTTAACAGCTGCTTAGGACCCCAGTCTTGGAATTTAGCCAGTGATTATTGTAGCTGATTGAGAAGATAACTTTGAAGGGCTCCAGCATGCTGGTCATTTTTGATTAGTGCTGTATATATACCCTCATAAAAACCCTGCTCAGTTACAAATTTGGTGCTCCAATCTTGCTTAATAGGACAGCATGCTGCCAAGAACTTCCCAGGATGCTCAGCTGCCATTTTGTGTGAACAGGGCAAGGACCATATTTCTATCTTTGCTATGCAGGAAGTCATAGCCACCAAAATCTGAGTCTTTGATTGTTCATACCAAAGCTGGAAAATACATTGGTCTCCTTATGCGTGGTTGGATTACCAAAATTGTCATGACTGAACAGAGATAGTTTCCCACTCTCAATTTCTGGTTGCGGTTGTGGTTGGTGGTTGTGGTTGTTTTTTTAAAAACTAACCGATCTCATAAATAGATCTCTAGAATTACCACTGAATATAAAATTGCCTCTGATACTTGGTATTACATAGGGAAGTGTCAGATGTTGCACCTAATTGATTGAGATGCATTCCTAACTCAATGTAGTTGTTACAAAATATATGAGCGTTGATTGTATCTAGTTGATTGAAATGCATTCCTACCTCAATGTAATCGCTACAAGATATGTGTAACCAGGCTGCTTTATGTTACCATTGCTGTAATGGGACATCCTTCCCTTGATCTCTTCTTTATGACTTCACATGCTTTGTAGATAACTAGGCTTACCTCTGATACCTTCTGCTCCCATGGGAAACAGGAAGTTCCTGTTGCTCTGTGTGGGCAGGAGGCCAGGTGGCTTTATCTCTATCTGTTGCCAACCTTGGGGCACCTCGGCTCCGAAGTAACTCTTTCTCACATTCTTTGGGAAAACGGGGGGGGGGGGTTATTTCTGAATAAAGGGGGTAGCAAAAGACAGGTTCACCAGAACTGGCTTTTTACAAGCTGGGTGCTTCATTGCCTTCCAATAAACACTGCTAGGTCGATTCCGCACTTGCGTTATCGACCTAAGTTCGAGCTGCGTTCGACCTAAGTGCTCTGCACAACCACTGGGATCGATGTGGTTTTGTACCAGCTTCGCCCCATGTAACGGTCAAATTTCCAACTCCAGTTGGGAACTACTACTTTTTCAGGGAACCATTTCGAACCTTCAGCTTCGATTCCCAGTAAAGTCGCGGAGTCTTCTGGTGCCAAGAGTCCCCCCATTCAATAATCACAGCTGGAGATGTTTGAGGGCATGCGTGCAGCTGGCCAATTAAAAAAAGCGCCACCGCCGTCCCTCCATTTCTGTGGCGGTAAAATGCTTTTATAACGCGTGTGGGGATGAGACGGAACATGGTCGGTAGAACAGTAGCCAATCAGAACGGAGCAGCAAAGAGGCGCAGGGGCGATTCCTTCCCTCCGAGGCTGGGATCAAGCTGGTTGCAGTGGGGAAACAACAATGGCCCGACCCTGGGTTGAGTACCCCTTCTCAGGGAACTGGAGTCGAGACCTATTTTTACTACGTGTCGCGGATGATAAGCCCCTAATCAACAATACCGAGTCCATTTATTGATTCAAGGTTCAAGACCTAACAGGAAGTTTGGTTGGGCAAAATGTTGTTGTTTCTTCAGCAGGCATTAGAAGAAATGTTTTTCCTTCAGGAAGACATAGCTGAGAAGCAGATGGCAAGGGAAGCAGAAACAGAAGAGGTGCAGAACACCACAGGAGACAAAGAACAGACACTGGATAGCATACAAAAAAATAGCAAAACAAACATCACATTCTCTTCATTGTTTGGCACGGGTGACTCTTTTTTCTGCCGCAGATGGCAAACCTGTTTTTCAAGTGTTTGGCCAACCTGCCTCCTACTGAATCTTCTGGGGTTATTTTTTTTTATTGGACAAGGAAACATCCTACAACGATGCCAGCAGCATGGCACAAACCCAAGCCTTCTGGGAGCTGTAGCTCTGAGAAGTCAGCTGCTGCCTGAGCTATAGACAGAGAAGCAGAAAGGCTGGTTGTTTGATGCGTCCAATTTCATCCGTGGGAACTTCTCAGGTTCCTCGATGTGCCCCAGCCAGAGCTAGTGCGGCCAACCAGAACTGATGAGGTTACTTGTGGGGTGAGCTGCTGTTCATCTGCTTGACAGGAAATCTATATACAGACTGAAACAGCTAATCCTTATTCGGTCCTCCCTACCACCTCCTTTTTCTGTCAAGCTGTCATCCAGGTAAACGTAGCCTCTGTTTCTCATGAGGAACAAGGTTAAAGTTGGAACTAACCTGGATGTCAGCAAGCCTGTCTCTTCAAACATGGATACTGGTTGATTGGCTAGGGGAGGGGTGTCCAACTCTGGCGCCCCAATTAGCCATGCTGTCAGGGATTGATGGGAATCATAGTCCATGAACATCTGGGGCACCAGAGTTGGACACCCCTGGGCTTGGGTATGGGGACAAAAGTGCTTTTGAGCAGAAAAGCTGAGGGAAGGAGTGTCTGTGCTGACCCACTGGTTTCTCTACACAACCCCATCCCCTCCACTGCCAGTTTTCTTGGAGGATTGGAGGCCAGTGACAAGAAAAGTACCTGAGAGGAGAAACTGTGGGGCAGACATTCGGCCATTTTTGTTGCTTGAAATGGATCCTTCGTTTACAAAACGTCCAGTGGCAACCTAGGTCTGTATGGACCTGCCACGATTACATCTAATTTTGTGCCTAGATCTGTCCTTCCAGCAAACGGTTCACATGTTCCAATAATATGGACAATACACAAAAATGTCACTTTTATTCATACCCTGAACATTTGTATCTTCCACTTAAAGAATTCTGCCCACCTCTGTCTCTGGTCGAATCCCCACTACCGTCTTAGCCAGGTTTCAGAACACAAACTAACCAGGTTTGAGGTCGTTTGTGTTCTGAAACCTGGCTAAGACGGTAGTGGGGATTCAACCGGGGAGGTCGTCCCTCAAACCTGGTTAGTTTGTGTTCTGAAACCTGGCTAAGACGGTAGTGGGGATTCGACCTCTATCTGTCTCTATCTGTCTATTCCTCATTCCTCACAGTATTTTCCAAAGAGTATACACAGTTTCCCCCTTCCCAATTTTGCTGCCCTATGTCAGTGATGTCGAACCTTTTTGAGACCGAGTGCCCAAACTGCAACCCAAAACCCACTTATTTATCGCAAAGTGCCAACCCGGCAATTTAACCTGAATACTGAGGTTTTAGTTAAGAAAAAATGGTTGGCTGAGGCGTGTGTTACTCGGGAGTAAACTTGGTGGTAGTTGTTGGCTTTGCTTTGAAGCAACCATGCAATTCTTCGAACAGGTGAATCACGACCCTAGGAGAGTTTACTCAGAAGCAAGCCACATTGCCAGCACATTGTCAGCTTACTCCCAGGTAAAGGATTATGCTTTAGTTCTTTGCATGAAAATCAGTGGGGTTTAACAGTGATTAACAGGGTTACCTACACTGCTTCCCCAAAACTAGGTCTTTGGTTAAATGCTAATAATAGAGCCCAGCAGCCCAGGCCAGCCTAGATGTGTGTGTGTGTGGGGGGGAAGCGATTTCCCCCCACATGATGAACTCTGTGCGTGCCCACAGAGAGGGCTCTGAGTGCCACCTCTGGCACCCGTGCCATAGGTTCGCCATCACTGCCCTATGTCATGTAGGAT